>NC_140212.1:42704159-43304159 GCF_951802725.1 Rutilus rutilus
AGAGAGTGCGCGCGCGCGACCGGCTCTCTCTCTCACTCTCTGCTCGTTCTTTCAGTTAAACATACGCCCTGTCACAAACGCAGCCGTTCATCTACATTACTCACCGATCAAATAAGACTTTGGCGGGACAAAAAATCATTTTGGTGGGCGCTAAAATGCAGGAAAATTCATGCGTGAGTTTCCATTAGACTCACACGGTAGCCAGGCGTCTCATCAAATTGGCGAGCTCAGCTCAGTTGACGCTGTGTGCTTCAAGATTCTGACGCAAGTCCTAAGATTCCAATTGGCCAAGAGAAAAAGTGCTAAGATTCCGATTGGCCCAGAGAAATGTCAATTATAAGAATTATCCAATAATGTTTCGCAATTCTAGCCTGCATGGCAGTTACTGTGAGAAACAATAACCCCCCCCCCCCCCCCCCCCAAAAAAAACTCTCCGGTTCTACGCGATTCACGTAAATGACCCAATTGACCAAGAAAACGGCGATTGTCGCCGAAAAGCGACAAGTTTGCAGGTATGACAATATAAGGCACCAGCTGATATGTAATTTTTTTAATGCACAAATAAATGTGAGCACTGTGCATTTGTAATAGAAGATAGGTGCTAATTTTACATTATTTTATAAAGTTAAAACAAAAATGTATCATATTTAAATGCATACAATAACTAATTTTACATTTTGGCAACTATGTGCTGTTGACTTCCGCCCATATTAACATTATTGTACATAGGGATTTAAAAGAGAATAAATTTTTTCCCCCTTTGTACTGAGTTTAATTAAGGCATAATATAACTGTTTGTGAAAGTGTGTGAAATAGACTGAAACATGTTGAAATATGAAATATAGGAAGGTAAGCAACCTTTCAATGTACGACACAAGGATGTTTTTATGCTCCATAATATAAAACATTTCAATATAAAATGTATAATTATGAGTGTGTAGCATATGAGCGGTTCATTCATTCATCCTTTGGTTTTGAATCACATGACTCATGGCTCGGTGTATCTACAACAATGAACATTCCTTATGAAACCCAAAAAGCTTTTAGCCTCTGAACTCATGTATGTAAATCAAACTCTCTGCGAGCTAACTGACCAGCCTGGTGCCAGCATGGCTGGGTTAGATGGCTCTCTAACACCTTTTACGAGCCTCTAGACACACTCCAGAACCTAAAATCAACATTCTTCTCCATCAAAGGGACCCACAAAGAGATAACGAAACTTTCTCCTGCTACGTGACACACCCCCACACACACACAAACATCCTTTGTGTTTAACTTAGAACTTAGAGATATTCTTTTTTGATATATGTACAATTCCATTATGCATGTTGATTAGTGTTGTTTTGATCATATAGTCATGATCTTCAAGTGTTTAGCTCTGAAATATATTTTTGAAGAATGTTTCTCCTCTTTCAGCGGCTCATCAAGCTCCTCTGCTAGAGAGATAACGGAAAGCCAACATTCCGACGCACACACATACACAAACTTTGAATATTAAACTTAGAATATAAGCATGTCATATGTATCTCCTATACTCCTGTTTACCAGACAGGTTATATTCGCTTCATTTATGACGTTTATTTGAATGAACAAACCTTAAATGTGTGTAATTATGCATATCTTATGTAACTTTGTGTATTCCTATAATCTTTCATATGACATGTTTTATATCATTTTAAATCTTGAGACTTAACGGAGTTGAATCTCGATAATAGATTGCAATGATATGATTATTACTATATGAATCGTCTTACTTGAGCAAATCTTCTCAAATTTGACAACACCATAACTCACTCGAGTGGGTGTCTCCCCCAGAGACAAAGGAACTTGTTCCCGCTTCAGATCTTTGGACGTTCATTGGTTGTTCGCGCGAACAGAGGCGTGAACCCATCCTCTCCATAAGAGACTGACACCGAAGTCTCTCTGGGAGCACTTTTACGAACCCTCTTCGTCAGCGAGAAGATCCATATGGCTCCCTTTTTGGGAGCGTTCTCTGTTTTACTTTTTCTTTAAGTCTTTTCTTTATTTTCGTCTTCGGACTCTCCCTATGTTCAGCAAAGCAAACGTAGCCGGCAACCTCAACTTTAAAGAGACTTGAACATCCCGCGGCCGCGCTCAACCGAAGCAAGCCCTGCTTTCTTAAAGAAACACACGCACGCTGCTCTTAGGACACACGCACGAACTCTGCGTTCTTCAGCAATAAAGAGAACCATTTTGCAAGATAAGTTTATTGAACTTTTAATGTAATCTGATTTCTTGTTGTCTCTCAAAGGTGACCTGGTCTGTGATTTTGCCTAACTGTGATCTACTACTGTTGTAAGTTCGGCAATACAAATAAAAATTTCGCCATTAGATGGAACATAGTCAAACGTTAATTTAAGAAATGTATTGATGAAAAATGCAACTAGAATTGCCTGTGACAGAATGTTACAGTGTCTTTTGTAACTGGTAGTGAGCTGTTACTCTGTGTTAAATCCTGTAATAGGACAGTCATTAACAAAAAGCCACATTTGTGTGGCAGAGTCAGTATTTCACACTGGATAAATGAATAAATCAGTAGTGACACGTAACCTAGTGTCACGATATGGTTGTGGAAAAGGAGAGTGAGGACTCAATTGCAGAGGTTGAATGTTTAATAAAGATAGAAAATAAATCCAGGTACAAATGAAAACAAAGCAGGCAAACAAGATAAACAGGTCTTTAGCAGGAACACGAGGAAACATAGATATAACGAACCAGCACTGGACTACAAACACAGGGAGACTAAATAGGGGAGCAAACAAAGGAGGGTAACGAGTAAGGCAGGTGGGACAAATAAATCAACAATCAGATAACAAGATGGGAGGAGCTAGACAATAGACAGGAGAGCACATGGCACAAGGAAACACATGACAAGCCATGTGCTCACAACAAACAGGACTAGAACACAAGAACATGACAAACCGGGAAAGTCAGAGCTCTGTCACCAAACTAAGAATTAAACCAGACAGACGTGACAGAACCCTGACACCTAGCAAGTATCTTCATTCACCAACTTGCAACACAGACTGCCTTGCTAGAACACACATATGTGGGAGATGTGCAATGGATAAAAATAACTCGACTTGAATAAGCCCATTAATGGCATGTTTGAGTCATGCTCTTAACGAACTTTGTTTTATTTCCTCTATCCATATTGTGAATAATAAATGTGTATCATTTTAATTTGCTTGTTGTTACACAATGAAGCCTAACTTATTGTAATAATTATTTGACGTAGCCTACTTTTACACTCAGAATTATTCCTTGGCATCCTCACATACTAAACTGCATTTTTTATTTTTTTATTGTTTGCATGCTGGAGGTACGCTTTTACTTTGTGTGCAGAGTGATGTTAACATTTAAGCTGGTGAGAGAAAATGGCACTATCAAAGAGTCTAAAGAGGAAAGTTGACAGCGAAAATAGGGCATACAAAGAAGAATGGAAAGACAACTGCGTTCATCCTACCTAGTTGCAAAGCCAGTGTGTCTTATCTGCAACGAAGTTGTCGCTGTTTGCAAAGAATATAATATTAGACAGCACCACGAGACGAAGCATGGGACCTTCAAAGTGTCCTTTCTGATCCAAACAGGGGCACGAAATCGCAAATTGAAGCATTGAAAGAAAATTATGCACACAGCAGCAGAATCCTAGTGCAGGGCCTCACAGATCAACAGAAAGTGACAAGTGCGTCCCTAAAAGCGACACAACCGGCCATTCACTGAGGTTTAGAGGTTTTCAAAGAGGTTATGGTGACAGTTTTGAAAGAACTGGCGGCTACTGACAAGTCGATGAATGCTGTTATTGCCTCTGTGAAACAGTTACCCCTATATGCGAGGTCCGTTACCCAGTGCATAGATGCGCTGTCAGATGCTGTGCAGGAAGTTATGATCAGTAGTCTCAATCAGGCCAACTACTTTTCCCTAGCCATTGATGAGAGCACTGACAACACAGATGTAGCCCAGATGTGCATCTATGTTACTTTCAGGGAAGTTCAGGGAAGAGCTGTTTTATTTTATTCCATTAGAAGGGCACACAACTGGGGACATTATATTTATGAAAATGGAAGAGATGTTTAAGCTGCATTCATGGTCATTTGGGAAGGTTAACCTAATCGTGACAGACGGGGATCCTGCGACGGTGGGAAAGCACAGAGGTCTGGTAAGCAAAGTGAAGGAGATTGGCCCCCAAATACATGAACTGCATTGCCTCATCCACCAGAGTGTCCTTTGCGCCAGGCTTAGCGGTTAGCTAAAGGAAGTTATGGATTAAGTGATGCGAATCATTAATTTTGTCAGGGCAACATCAAGCACACAGCATCGTCTTTTCCGACAACTTGTGGCTGAGTCAGAAGAGGCCACTTACGAAGACTTGCTGCTACACAATGACGTGTTCTAGTTAAGCAAAGGAAGCGCGTTGGGCCGCTTCTGTGCGCTTCTGGATGAGGCCAAGGCGCTCCTTAAATTAAGATGAGGGTAGCAGCTGATCACCTTGCCCTCCTGGAAGATGAAAATTTCATGTCTAATGTTGCATTTTTAGCGGATACATTTGGCAACCTAAATCAGCTTAATCTGCAGCTACAGGGGAAAGGCAAAACCATAGCGGACATGGTTGAAAAACTGGAATCATTCTTGAGGAAGCTGGAGTTGTTGGAATCAGATATATCAACTGGCCGGCTGCTACATTTCAGTACACTAAAAGCACTGGCCCTGGGAGAAGTGACAGAGCTGATGGTGGACTTCATCAAGGAGCTACGGCCAACTTCACTTCTAGGTTTGTGGACTACTCTATCCCAAAGGATATTATTGCTTTTGTGCGTGACCCTCTCACAGTCCGACCAGGAGACTTCTCCTCCCTGGTGAAAAAAACGATCCCCTTGTTGGACGAGGCAGCATTTCAGATAGAGTTAATTGATTTCCAAACAACTTCCCTGGTCATTGATGTGCTCAGAAGTGCGGAGTCTGTGAGTGCCTTTTGGGTGGCATGCTCAGAAGAGTACAGCGCAATCAAAACACAATGTTCCCTTCCACCTATACATGCGAGTCAACCTTCTCATCAATGAATGCGTTAAAGACACATGAGAGAAAACAACCGACGCATAAATTCTGGAAAACTGTCTGTGGATTAAAGTGACATCCATATCACCCAACATTCAAAAAAATCATGACTGATGGAAGATACCAGTTTTCACATTAAGTGAGTAGCCTACTAAGCCTGTGTAATAGCTAAGGGTGGCACGGTACATGAAAAAACATCCGAACCATTCGGTTCACTTGTCTCGGTTCGGAGCGTGTGTGTGTCGCACGGTTCGACGCATGCGCAATGTAGCCTCGTGCCCGTGCTAATACATTGCTAAATCATAAATCAGATGTATGTAGAATAACATTACGACGTCCAGCAATCGATTTAAATAGTACACTTGGTTTACTTAGACATTTAATGAGATCTACTCCACTATATGTTGTTTTTTCACGTGAATAAATGCATATATCGACTGTTTCACGTATGTACTTTAATGGTCCAGTGGCAGAACTTGGCATAATCAAGCGTGTCATAGGTTCTGAAGTTCTAATCCGCACTCGTATATATTTTTTTTCTTTTTCATCAAAACCGATTATGTTTATCAGTGGTTGTATATTAAGCAGGGACAGATTTGTGTGAATTTTGTTTTGTGATTTCACCGGAACGACTAGAGAGTCTCCTCAACGGATTGAAGCGTGCGTCCGAGTGAAGACTGTACGGCGTGTGCACGAGCCACAAGAGAACACTGTATCAGCGCCACTGATCGCAGCGGCAACGAGCACTTTGATCACTTGCTTAAAAAAAACACATTTCAGCGCTAGATTGCTTCTTATGTAACAAACGAACGAAACGAATACTTTGCTAGTTAACTGGAGATGTTTTATTTATTTCTATTGGTACATCCGTGCCGCAAGATGTTTCAAAAGTGGTGGGGACAATATCGACCCTGGCAAAAAGTGGTGGGGACATGTCCCACCTGCAAATTACGCCTATGATGACGAGACACGAGGAGAAATTGACAAAGAACTGTCCGACACAGCCCACGTAGCTCTCGCTACAGATGGATGGACCTCCAGGGCCACTGAAAGTTTACTCATGGTGACCACTCACTATATTACTTCGGAATGGGAAATGAGAAGCTGCGTTTTGCAAACACGCCCCATTTATGAAATAAATAAATTAATAATTAGATAATTAAGCTATATATCATATGCTGAAGTACATTTTTGGAGTGTTAAAGATTTAAAAAAAAAATAACAACAAGAACCGTACAGAACAGAAAACCGTGACCCTAAAACCGTGATACGAAACGAACCGTGGGTTTTGTGAACCGTGCCACCCCTAGTAATAGCCAAAATGTATTTTGAACGTAGTTACTGAATTGAATCTAACTTTAATTCATGTAGCCTACTCCTGTTTTCTCTATCATTTCAGGAGTATAAGCATTTGCACCCCCAGCTGTTCTGCATCCATGATCAAGAAATTAGTTGTTTGCTGATTGTCTTGTCAATCTAATTTGACAAAAAAGGAATAACTTTGTTATTGTTCATGTGTTGGTGCTGAGGCCCTGTGTTATAAGCAAACATTTAAATGGTTCACTGTTAGTTTTTTCATACCACACATTTCATGACTGCTATTTTAGAGGTGTGTCTAGCGATCCACAGACTCTTTTGAATGTCGTTCAAAACTTTTTAAATTAAAAGATCTCAATTAATTTCAAGATAAAACATTGCTGCAAAAACGTTCTCATACTTTTATTTTGATGGAAAAATCACTAACAACGAAGTGATTGTGAGTAACTATTGCTGTCATGACAGATCTATTTCAGAACCAGCCGCTATCAAAATAATCTGGCTGCGGACACGGGCCAGATATTATTGCTGTTGGGCCAGTTTTGGAGTCAATTTTTGACGTGTACACGGATAAGGCAAAATGTACTCAAACTCCCAAAGGGGGCATCGCTTTTTTAACAGTTTTACTAATAATTTTTAACAGTATTACTGGGCCTATAATATCAATAAGCTTTTGTATTGGACCAACTCCTCAAGAGTTTCTGAACACCTTGTTTGGGCCCGAATGGAATTGTCATCCTCATAATTCTCCCTTCATTCTGTGATTTACTCTTAGCTTCCTATAAATTGTAAAAATTTCTTTGGCAGTTTAGTAGTAGCCAATACTCTTAACCCCCTGGGGTCGGCGGTATCGCCGGCGAGACCAGCTCGCGTTTTTCCTTATCAGTGCAAAAGATATTCTAATTACTCTGTTGACTTTGATCTTCCATACACGTTTCATACATCAATCGATCCTGTTAAGTGTGTATTATTTTTGTGTATACTCACAATAAAAACAAAGTGTTGTGCTTTTTGCCAAATAAAGAAAAATAAACATGATGCAAGTTCTGCTTTCTCTCTGTCAGTGAAGTCCATTCTGAAACGCATCCGAAAATGAACCATAACTCAGCGAATACTCAGTCAAACAGGCATACAGACACACAGGCATGAAGCTTGAAATGAAGTAATTTTTATAAAAAACAAATATTCACAGTTTATGTAATATGTATGAAAAGAGAGAGATGTCAATCGTTCTCATCTCAGCTCATTAAGTTTTAATGTGACCCTGCCCACGGAGAGAGCGTGCTATTCAAACGCAAATGTGAGGCGATCCACGCAAACCTGTGAAACGCCCACATCAGCTGGATAACACACACCGCGAGTTTACTTTCAGACTGTACTTTACGACGTTGTGAGGAATAATACTATCTTGATAATCCTGGAAAATTTACCGCAGAAGTTCTGGAAGTTTCATATCGAGGAGCAAAGGGATCCGGCTGAGGAATAGGTCAGTTCTATATCTGCTTTGTTCTAATCGCAAGTGTCTGTACACGCAAAAGACTGTTTTATGAATCGCGTTTCTGAGCATGAATGAATGAACGCACAGATGCGCGCTGTTGTGGAGCTACTACAGCTGGCAAAAATACTGTTTCAAAATGAATCGCGTTTTTGTGTGTGAATGAATGAACAGCTTTTACCAAACTCTATTGCTATACTGAGATGAGTAAAAATCGACTACAAAATCGGATAGATTATAAAGTTTTTACTGTAAAATACTGCCACATCAAATAAGCTTATAATGTTGCCAATTTCTGCTCATATGAATTGAATTACGTATGATAAAATGTATACTTTAGTTTTTACAAAGCAAGATTACACTGGAAATATTGTTACAATTTTAAATGTTGTTGTAATTGTATAACCTTTTTAATAAATACATACAAGGATAGATGTAAACAAAATCTTAAAAGGTCAATATAAGCCTTCTCTTTAAATAATTTTATTATGCTTTATTAGTGACACATTTGGGTAGAGAATATTTTCCAAATCTGAAAATACAGTATGAGAACAATTAACTGCACAATTACTAGAAATGTTTACCTTGGATATTATACAATTTGCAAGCACAATTTGTGGAAAAAACAACAACAACTGTGAACCAATTTTATATATATACACACATATATATATGTGACCAGTCACGGAAAGTAGGGACACAAGTCGGTTCTGGGGCATTTTGAGTTATTCGCATATTCTGAAAGTGTAGTATTCAAGCTTTCCAACGATGTGTAACACATGGAAATCTGATAATATTTGGAGAAGTTGTGGCCATTTGAAGGTAGGCACTCAAAAAAACTGAAATGGTAGAAATCTGCTTCTAAAGATTGGCAAGTTCTCACCCTTCTGGGAATGACAATAGGGCTCATTTACATCTCATTTAGATAAGTCATACTCCCTGTAAAGCCCCCCCGTCTCCCCCTCCCCCCTGAATGTACCAATTCTACAAATTCTCTAAATAAAACATCTCCAGTTAACTGGCAGAGCATTCATTTCGTTCGTTTTTTAAATAAGACACTAGCGCTGAAATGTGTTGTTTTTTTTAATCAAGTGATCAAAGTGCTCGTTGCCGCTGCAATCAGTGGCGCAGATACAGTGTTTACTCGTGTGGCTCGCGCACACACTGCATTGTCTTCACTCGACGCGCTCTTCAATCCGTTGCGGATACACTCTATTCGTTCTGTTGAAATAACAAAATAATTCAAACGTTTGCGTGTCCCTGCTTGATATACAACCACTGATGAACATAATCGTTTTGATGAGAGAAAAAAAACTATACGAGAAAAAAAAAAAAACCTAGACAAGGGCAGATTCGAACTCTCAACCTCTGACACGGCTGGCGAAAGCTCTACCACTGTACCATTCATTTACAGGCGGATCTATGTATTGGCACTGACAACATGTATTAGGCTACATTTCATTAAACGACAAATTAAACCCCATGTAACCTACTATTTAAATCGATTGCTGGACATCGTAATGTTATTGTCGTCCATCTTCATTGAATTTTGAAATCAGATAGAGCCGGTCAGAGCGCTGCATAATAAGTAGCCACGCCGGCTTATTCAGTATGGAAATACACACTGACAATGACACGCCCCTACTGCGTGCTAGAATCTCCGAAAAACAAGCCGATTTCAACATAAAAATGTACGCTTTTAAATATACCAATACTGCTATCGCAAACATGGAGAGGCTTCTTCGTGATCTCAACTAACAGATTCTGCGAAAAAAACGAAAATCACCAATTTTGAAAAAAAACGCTTCTTTCTCATTTTGCTCGAAAGTTGTGCTGCCGACTTGTGTCCCTGGTTTCCGTGACGGGTCACATATATATATATATATATATATATATATATATATATATATATATATATATATATATATATATATATATATATATATATATATATATATATATATTGTCCTTGCATTCTTTCTTGTGGCTCAGTCACACACCTGAATGAAAGGCTCATTAAGTATGCAGCCTCATTATGTGGGGGCATTGTCTCCTCAGGTGTGAATCACGCCCACCTGCATATTGCCTTTCCAAACAAAAAGTGTGTTACAAAATTTAAATCAATGTATTGTTTTATGTGAACGATTAGGCAGTATGATTTTCACATCATTTTGAAGAAAAAACTCTAGGCGACAAAATGCATTATTCAGAAGTCCTATTGACACATATTTAGTATGTGTTTTGTGGCCTTATTTCCGAAATTTTCATTTTTGGTTTTTTCAATAACCATGCATAAACATTATTTTCTCAATTATGGTAGCCCTGTTTGTGCTAAATAGAGTGTAATTATACCTTTGCCATTAATATGTTTATAAGCAACTGAAAAAAGCACAAATGTAAGGGCATGTCAGAACATCTCAAGGACCCCAAAAACACCTTAGACCCCAGAGGGTTAAAATATGGGTTCAATTTAGGAAGCATTTTGGGTTAATCAAACCATCTGCTCTGGCTCCTATAGTAAACCATTTATCTTTACTACCATCATGTTCCGATCCAGTTTTTCATGACTGGTCTTCTAGGGGTCTCAGTACCATCAACGACATTTATGATAAAGGAATATTTATATCCTTTTCAGAATTGTCAGAAGTTTGATCTTCCGAAAACACATTTTTCGCTTCTTTTAGATCAGACATTTTGTACAAAATCAGTTTGCCCAGTTTTCTAATCTTCCTCCTGATTCTAAAATGGACACCCTTCTCTCTCTTAGCTCAGACAGAAAAGGGCTAATCTAAATAGATTAATTAAATCCTGACCCCTCTATTTCACTCAAAAATACTTGGGAACAAGAGCTGGTGGTCACTATACTTGAAATAGAGTGGGATTATATAATTGATTTAGAACATTCTTACTCTATATGCGCCCGGCTCAGTTTGATGCAATGCAAGATTCTTCACAGAGTACACTACACCAATGCCAGACTAGCCAAAATATACACAGACAGAAGTGACAGTTGCAATAGGTGGAAACAATCTCCAGCCAATCACACTCACATGCTCTGGTTAAAGAAAAGCAGAGCTGTGGTTCATTTAATTTGTATATATACTAGATGTTGTATCTGCACAAAATGCCAAAACATATATTTTGTAATAAGAAAAGCCGGGTATGTGCACATGCATCACCTCATTGAACCTCACCAAACATAGTCCCATACTACATAAGTTGCAAAACTATTTCACTGATGAAGTAGCAGGGCAGCGTGACAACAAATTTCTGTGGACTTGTATGAGTGTGTCTTTACTCTATGTGTATGCATTTTTATGGGAGAGCGGGAGAAAGTGAATAAAGTTATTTTGTAACTTGGAAATGGTTTGTGATTTATATTCTATTCTTTGTTATATTTTCTTAGTCTTTGTGCGTTTTGGTTCTTTTGCTGTTGTAGGCTGTCAGGACCTCTGAAATAAATGAAATAATTTTAGCAAAGTGATATGTTAACCCTCTGGGGTCTAAGGTGTTTTTGGGGCCCTTGGGATGTTTTGACATGCCCTGACATTTGTGCTTTTTTCAGTTATTTATAAACATGATAATGGCAAAGGTGTAAATTCACTCTATATAGCACAAACAGGGCTACCATAATATGTGAGCAACATGAATGTAGATGTTTGTATTTTTAAGAGAATAATGTTTATGTGTGGTTATTGGAAAAAATAAAAATGAAAGTTGCTGAAATAAGACCACAAAACTCAAACTAAATATGTGTCAATAAGACTTTTGACTAATGGATGTTGTCGCTTCGAGTCCTGGCTTCAAAATTATGTGAAAATAGTCTTGCTTTATCGTTCACATAAACCAATACATTGATTTAAATTGTGTAAAACAGGTTTCGCTTGGAAAGCCAATATGCAAGGGGGGCGTGAAGGAGGAGTAGTTTAACATATGAGCAGAAATTGCTAAACAAAAGCTTATTTGATGTGGCAGTATATTCTACAGTAAAAACTGTACCCAAATCTAGTCAACAAAATGTTGTCTTTCATATTTCGCCTGACTGTAACGTTGTTTTTATGAAATATTAGGGCATATAAATGGTAATTTGCAGTTTAATACGTTGCTTGTGTACAAATACAATAATACAAATAGCCTACATTTTATTTCAACATATTTCAGTCGATTTTTACTTATCTCAGTATAGCAATACAGTTTGCTAAAACATCATCATTCATTCACACACAGAAAGCGATTTAAATTTAAATGGTCTTTTTGCGAGCTGTGGTAAACAGCGCGCATCTCTGCCGTTCATTCATTCACAAACAGAAACGCGATTCACTTGAAGGAAAAAAAACGTACTACAGTATTCCTCAGCTCAGTCGGATCCTTGCTCCTCGAAATACCTGCACTTCTGAGGTACATTTTCCATTATTATTATTCCTCACAGCGCTGTGAGACGGTGTAAACAAGTAATGATCTGAATAAACTTGTGTTTTCTCGAGCTGATATGGGGGCGTTCACAGGTTTGCGTGGATTGCCTCATTCATTTGCGTTTGAATAGCGCGCACTCTCCGGGGCGTGGTCACATTACATTTGAATGAGCTCTAATTAGCTCGACTGGAATCGCTCTCTTTTAATACAGATTTCACAAGCTGAGAATATTTGTTTTTTATATAAATTACTTCATTTAAAAGAAGAGAATTCAAGCTTCATGCATGTGTGTCTGTATGCCTGTTTGACTGAGTATTCGCTGAGTTATTGTTCATTTTCGGACGCGTTTCAGAATGGACTTAACTGACAGAGAGAAGGCAGAACTCGCTTTGTGTTTATTTTTCTTTATTAGGCAAAAAGCACAACACTTTGTTTTTATTGTGAGTATACACAAAAATAATACACATTTAACAGAATCGATTGATGTATGAAACTTGTTTGTAATATCAAAGTCAACAGAGCAAAATGAATCTCTTTTGAACTGTTAAAAAAAAAAGCGAGCTGGTATTAGAATTTTAGAACTTTAGAATTTTCGTCAGCCAATCAGAATGAAGCATTCAGTAGTCTCGTAGCATAACTAGAGCTAAACCTCTGCAATCTTTTGTAAATGTAGTAATGTAATATATATAATAAAGTGTAACTGGTTTGTAATAAGTAATACTGGTTAAGATTGTAATGCTTTTTTTGGTGTTGCTTAAAACTCTACATACTTGAGTTTTTCCAGTCTGTAGTTTGGATGGTTGAGTTTATCAGTGAGCAGCTTGACTCCTGAATCTCCTGGGTGATTGTAGCTCAGATCCAGCTCTCTCAGGTGCGAGGGGTTTGAACTCAGAGCTGAAGATACATATCCACAGCCTTCCTCTGTCACCATACAGCCAGACAATCTACAAAGACATACAGCAATAGTCCACATGACTTTAGTTTGGCAATCAGGCGTTACTATCACACACTGACCTTGGCTGCGTTTCCCAAAAGCATCATAAGCCTAAGTTGATCGTTGAGACCATTGGTGGCAATTGTTCTACGATCAACTTAGGCTTACGATGCTTTTGTGAAACTCATCCCAGTGCAGTTTGTATTCGCAACTGTTATTTTCTATAGACTCAGTCAAAAAAGTGTCTGTGGAAATGTACCAAAGTAAAAATATTACTTTTCTAAATTAAGTTAAGTCGTCAGACACATTTATGATTATTTGCATTATAGAAATATCCATCCATCCATCTTCTTCCGCTTATCCAGGGGGGCCGAGCAGCAGTCTAAGCAAAGAAGCCCAGACTTCCCTCTCCCTAGACTCTTTCGGGGGAATACCGAGGCGTTCCCAGGCCAGCCGGGAGACATAATCCCTCCCCGGGAAGGCGTCCAGGAGGCATCCGGAACAGATGCCCGAGCCACCTCAGCTGGCTCCTCTCGATGAGGAGGAGCAGCGGCTCTACTCTGAGCTCCTCCCGAGTGACCGAGCTTCTCACCCTATCTCTAAGGGAACACCCAGCCACCCTAAGGAGAATGCTCATTTCGGCCGCCTGTATCCGGGATCTTGTCCTTTAGGTGATGACCCACAGCTCATGACCATAGGTCAGAGTAGGAAAGTAGATCGACTGGTGTGATGAGGTTCAGTGTTTGGAAGGAAGAAGACAGAGTCGGCGTGACTGGGACTTGTACGTTTTATTGTGAAAACTCAAAACAATAAACAAAAGGCGTGCACACAGCGCATTCACCATTGCCTCGCTACAGCACCAAAAACAGTCTCACATTAATACTCTTTCCACAGCTTGTGCTCAACTCTTTCCACTTGATCAGCTCAGACTCATTCCACAATGTTGTCGGCCACTCTTTCCACTAGATGATGGCATACGAGTCCTCAGTCCTTCTCTCTCTCACTCCACAGCGGCTTATATCAGGTCTCTCCACGCCAATTACTGCAACAAGACACAGGCGTTCGTCTTTTGCACTTGACCTACTTACGCACCGCTCGTCTCCTTTCTCTCTCTCTCCCATTACAGACCTCGCAGAACCACGCCCCCCTTGCCACAACCGGTAAATCAAGATTTTCCTTGCAGCTTAGCTCCTTCACCACGACAGACCGGTACATCGACCGCGTTACTGCAGAAGCTGCACCGATCCATCTGTCAATCTCCCGTTCCATCCTTCCCTCATTCGTGAGCAAGACCCCAAGATACCTGAACTCCTCCACTTGAGGCAGGAACTCTCCACCAACCTGAAGCAGGCAAGCCACCCTTTTCCGATTAAGAACCATGGCCTCTGACTTTATTATAGAAATATTTATACCTATTTCAGCCTTTCATTAGGTATTTCTTATTTTTAACTGTTAGCAGTAATTTCAATTGACTATTCTGTTTTTTATATTTTATTGTATTGTTTTGAATTGAAAATATATAATCTACATTTAGATAAGAAACATTAACAGTCATACAAATAGGAGTGAATGTGTGCATATTTTAAAATAAATTATTGTTTGCAAGTAGTTCAAATGCATTAATTTACAATGAATTCTAGTAGCTAATAAATTCTTAATTTTCCTTAAATATCTTCAAATTTAAACTAACTTAAGATTTAATTTTAGCAGAAAACCTCAGGGAGCTAATTACAATAAAACACAAATGATACACCTTAATATTTCTTAATTGTTGAGAGATTTATAAACAATTCTCATTACAAAATTGGGATTAAAATTGTTGATTTTAACATTTTCAGATCCATGTTATGAGTAGCCCAAACTCACTTGCAGGAGTTCATGTGGAGTAGCATTTACTGCAGTGGACTCAAACTCAGCTCCTCGAGGGCCAACCGCCTGCAGAGTTTAGCTACACCCTAAATAAACATGTCAGATCCAGCTAATCAAAGTCACCAGTATTACTAAAAACTTCCAGGTAGGTGGTTTGGACCTGCATGGATCTAAACTCTGCAGGACAGTGACCCTCCAGGAGCTCAGTTTGAGACCACTGATTTAATGTGAACTGAGTCGCTCTGAAACACTGAAAACACAGGATCATTCATCATCATATCATGTGTTAGTGTTCTTACTTGTGCTTCGTTTCCTGTGAGTAGTAAGTAGCTCTGTTCCATTTTTTTTTTTTTTATATATATATTTTGAGATCAACCTCGTCAGTCTTTGATAAATTACTCTTGTGATTTTCTTTGGATTTATTTGCTCTGTTTGATTTTCTGACTTTTTTTTTTTTTTTGACATTTTTAGATGTTTTTTAATTTACCTTTTTGGGAAACACTCACCCTATTGGCTTTTTGTATTGACTCCTTGGAAAAAAATTGGAGTTACAGTTTTGGAATTACTTTATCATTAGCCTTCTACATTCAGCCCTCACAGCCTAGTTCTAACCTTGGTCCTTACAGTCAGAATTTATATATATACGATTACATCACAACCTTCACAATTTGATTTTCATACTAAGCCAAATCCTGTTCTTTCAACCATGCATTGTTAGAATTCATGAAAAAAAAATCCCAGCCAACTGATAAGTAACACTGTTTCAAGTTAATTTTGACTCCTGGCTGAGATGCTAAGCATTCACAGCCACTAGATGGCGGTGCTAGCTTGTTCAGTGCTGTCAGAAGCAATCCATGTATGAAATATAAGCATAAGTAATTTTGCAAATTCAAACTTTATACAGTCAATTCCTGCCCCCCCCCCCCCCACCCCAAGCAATATTTTTCCCAGACTTGTGCAGTCCATGTGGTTCATACTTCTGTATAAATATGAAAAAAAAAAATCACATTCCTGCAAATGTTGTTTTGTCTCTTGGGGGCGCTAAACGGCCGCTTACCTCACTTATTGGTTAAGTCCGCCTCTGATTATAGCATAGTTAGTTATTTTAAAACCATTCACCTCAGTATTTCCAGCTTACAGTTTGGACTCTTCAGTCCATCAGAAAGAAGCTTCACTCCAGAATCCTTCAGGTCATTGTTACTCAGGTCCAGCTCTCTCAGAAAGGAGTTTGAGGATTGTAAAACTGAAGACAAACGTTCACAGGACTGAAAAGTGAGATTACAGCACTGTAGCCTGTGTAGAGGACAAAACAAACAGCAACAGTAATGCTTATTAGCTATTATAATCTGGAGCTTTAAAATACCTTTAACTGTAGTGATGTAGGCAAAGCTAAAACAATTTTCTCTTCATAAAACATCAAACCAGCATTTATATCATCACACACATTACATTTATTCATTTTTCTGAACAGTCTAGGCCAGGAAGTCACCCATTTAAAATGAAGGCAATTACAAAAGACTAACAATGAATGTAAAGGAGACTCTTACAGTGCTCTTCTGGTGTTTCTGATCACCGGCAGCAGTCTCATCAGTGCTTCATCAGATCTTCTGTATTTCTGCATTTCAAACGTCTCTTGAGTCTCTTCTGACATCAGGAGCACAAACACCAGACCAGACCATTGAGCAGAGGACAGATTCTGTGCTGAAAGATTTCCTGAGCTCAGATTATTCTGGATTTCCTCCACAAAGTCATCTTTCAGTTCACTGAGACAGTGGAAGAGATTGATGGTCTTCTCTACTGATTTCTCCTTCTCTATTTTCTTTTTGATATAGTTAACTGTGTTTTTCATGTCCCCTGTTCTGAGTTTCAGTCCTGGCAGTATTCCCTTCAGGTCACTCTGATTGGACTCCAGTGAGAGACCCAGGAGGAACCGGAGGAAAAGGTCCAGGTGTCCGTTCTCACTCTGTAAAGCTTTCTTGACTGCAGCCTTATGAAGCTGAAACAGTGGCTTTTTGGACAGTCTCCATGTCAGTTTTTCTCTCCAGGATTGAAGAAATAGGTCAGCTTTCTCATCTTTGCCCATCATAAACACATAAAGAGCAGCCAGGAATTCCTGCATGCTGAGATGTACAAAGCTGTAAATGTTTCTTACTGAAACCTTTTCCTCCTGAAACATTCGAGTGCATAACCCAGAGTACAACGACCCTTTTTGGACATCTAGTCCACATTCCTCAAGATCTTCTTTGTAGAAAATCAGGTTTCCTTTCTCCAGCTGTTGAAAGGCCAGTTTCCCAAGCTTCAGAATAATCTGATCAAAAGACACTGCATTGGCTTTAAGTTCAGGGTCATCACAGTATTTTTCTTCCATCTGTTGCTGCTGAGAAATTAAGAAGTTTGTGTACATCCCTGTGAGAGTTGTGGGAGTTTTGTCATTACTTTCTCGAGCCAGTAGAGGCTGAAGAACAGTGAGAGAGATCCAGCAGAATACGGGGATGTGGCACATGATGTGCAGACTCCTGGATTTCTTGATGTGACTGAGGAGGTTTCCAGCAACCTCAGGACTGCTGTTTTTGATGAAGTATTGCTCTTTCTGCTCATCGTTAAATCCTCGCACCTCTGTCACCTGATTAATGTAGTGACGGGGTATCAGACTGGCTGCTGCTGGTCTGGATGTGATCCAGATGAGAGCAGAGGGAACCAGGTGTCTCTTGATAAGGTTTATTATTATCTTACTCACAGTTGTTTTTTCATTTACATTTGTAAATGTGTCATCTTCTTTAAAGTTCAAAGGAAAGCGACATTCATCCAGCCCATCAAAGATGAACATAACTTTACCATCACCTTCAGGAAGAGAGGGCAATTCTTCAGGACTACCAAAGAAGTATTTGTTGAGCAGTCCCATGAGACTGCACTCTCCTTTAATCGAATTCAATCTACGGAATGGAAGTGGAAATATGAAGACTATATCCTGATTCTCTGTTCCTACAGCCCAGTCAAAGATGAATTTATTGACAGAGACAGTTTTTCCCACTCCTGCGATCCCCATTGTCAGCACTTTTCTGTTTCGTCGACCCGTGTCACACTGGACTTTAAACATGTCATTACACACGATTGGCTTCTCCTTATCAGTCAATTGGTTGTGATTTGATTCGATCTGTATCACCTCATGGTCGTTCACTCTTCCTCCAGTCTCATTCCCCACCACATATAAATCAGTGTATATATCGTTCAGGTATTTCTGATGACCCGTCTCTGAATTACCAACCAATATCTGCTCGTAGTCCTGTTTTAATTTGTCCTTCAGTGTGAGGCTGGTCTTTGTGTATTTATGAAGAGTAGCTTCTCTATCGTCTGCAGTTGATCCTTTAAGAAATAGGGGAAAAGTAAGTGATTGTGTTTTTCATAAAATCATGCTTCTACTATATTCAAATTAATCACACTCTTACTGCAATAGTGTTTACATGCACATCTTACACTGATTATGCTGAAGTTGACAATATAAATGGTGATGACAACGCATTGACTAACGCTGACTCGAATGCAATTGGTTTAAATAAAAAAAAATCGTAATAACTTCTGATTAATTTCTAATTCCTTCCAGAGCATTCCTTGGATTGTCACTATTGGACTCTGATCAACTTAAGGCCATGCTGACCAAAATAATTAAAAGCTTTTTGATCAAACCATTGACATCTAGCACACCAAACAATAAATTAGACTGTATTAGGGTTAGGTTGGGGTTATTGCAATGACCCTCTATATGTAGAAGTTGCTTGTAGAAGTTTTAATTCAGGATTTAAGACTCTTGTAAACCATTTAACCATTCGTAAAAAATGACTAGACAGTCTGTTCTAATAAATGTACTTGTATAAGATCTGCTGCTGTTCTTCTTGGCCCTGTAATTGTTGCTTGCTGTTATATTTTCTCGTTTCCATGTACAGGCAGTGATTGTTATTTACCCCTGATCTCTTCTGAATGAGCTCCAACCGTGGCAGACGTCTTTATATTGCCTTCAGCCTGACTTGAGTGTGTGTGTGAGAGAGGATCACTCACTGGGAAACATAGACCACACAAACACATCAGCAGAGCAAAGTCAGTCAGTCACATTACAGTCACTGTGAATTAAATGTTACCTTGCTTGTGATTGTTCTCCAGCTGATCAGCCAGATTATTCTGGTTTATCTTCCTCAGGATCTCCACTGTGATCTTCACAGCTTCTTCTGGCCCAAAACATGCTACCATCTTATCCACTGTGTCTAAGATATCTGCATTCTCCATTTCAGACTTTGATATATGCTTGTTATTTTTTAAGTGCCATTTAAACTCCTTCAGATGATCTTTTCCCAGGTCCATCAGTGAGTTCTTGAGCAGCTCTTCAACAGACGCCATCGTCCTTTACAGATTCACAGCTGCAAGACAAAAAGAAAAAGATCTGAAGTAGTTTCACTCTTAACATTTGGACCTGAGTGCTCAAATGTTATTTGGATTATGTAATGAAGCTGTTTTCGGATCAGGACTCTCATCCAAACAAATCTGTTAACCCTCTGGTCCTCTTCGTTTAGGGGTCACACTTGGCTCCTTCGTGGTCAAAAGTGACCGAAGCCTTAAAATGTAACTTTTTTTCCCAGAAAAACCAATGTAATATATTTTTGGTCAATAATATTTTTTTGATTATTATTTAGAATTTTGAAAGGATTCTATGGTGCTATATAATAATTATAAAAAAATTTATGAGCATTTTCTTCCATTAGAATTATTATTATTATTTTTAATAAATGCAACATTTCACGTTAAAATAAAGTGCAGGCCTTTAAAATCTCTTCTTTTTTTTTAAGCGAGGAGTTAAAAAATAAAAATTTATGTAATGTCATGTAACCACCAGTAGGCTGTAGCTCCCTATATAAATACATAGAGAGGCTTTTTGATTTATTTAGATATATATTTAGACATTCTAAAAGACTGTGTGTCAAGGTTTAGATATTTTTATTAGATAAGTATCAGGTTTTTTGCATTATGATTACAATCAAACAATAGCATTTGGTTAGAAAGGGAACACAATGCAAGCATTTTTGTTACTCAGTATTTGATCATTAAAAAATTTAACAAAATAAGGGATGGACAGTGATAATTCAAAACACTTTATATACAGACATTTTGCAATTAATTGGTATTTTATTCAGTTTAATTATATAAATGGTAATAAAACTTCAGAAGGGAACAGCAATTATGATCTAACAGCAAAAGCATAATAAAATAACATAACAGCAAACAATCATTATCAAACTGTAGGTTAAAAAAGAGGAATACAAATGTAATAATAATAATAAATATTTTAACTATATACATACAAACTGTAATTATTTTATGCAACAGATATCAGGAACACCTATTAGGCTAAAACAAGAGCAAATACAATAATTATCAAACAGTAAATTGAAGAAAAAGAGGAATAAAAATCGAAATAACCATTAATAAATATAATTTTAACTATTTACATTCAAACTTTTGGCTAATTATTTTACACATTGCTGCACATGCAACACATAGTAACACAGTGTCTCTTGCACATTGGAAGTTTGCAATTTTTGCAGAAACTGCTGGTTTTTACATCCTTTGGCAAGCACATTTGGCACCACTTTCTTTTTTCTGAGTGACTGGTAGTAGAGGGATGTGTTGTGGAGGTACCAGCTGTGGAGGCACCGGCTGATGAGGGACCAGCCGTGGAGGCACCGGCCGATGAGGGACCAACTTCCTCATCTCTGGAATCCTGCACTTTTCTCAGGAAGCTCACAGAGGCTGGTGTGCGAGGAATGTTTTGCCTTCTTTTTATGAAGGGGTACACCAGCGCTTTCCCCAGCTCCTCCAGAAAAAGCCTCCTTCAGTAGCTTTTCGTCTGTCCCCAGGTGGGATTGATTTCCCTCCACAGCACAAATGAATTGTAGGCCGAGACATCAATAATATTGAAGAAGAGAGCCATGGCCCAGCGAGCTGTCTTCCGTCTACATGTGTATGTTCCAACAATCTGTAATATTACACACACATGCACAACATTTTAGTAAATGTTTGGTCATCTATTGATAATGCAATTTACTCTTTTTTTTTTTCAATACATTTCAAGTTCAATTTACCATTTAGCTTAGAATATAAGTTATTATTGTACAATTATTTTTAGCAGTGAACAAATACAAAGTAGCACATACCTATCTAGACAGGGTTGTAGTTGTAATCTAAAATCGTTGTAGTCTAAAAGCGTTGTAGACTAAAATCATCTCCAGTTTTCTGTCCTCACGTTCACTGACTGCTGCATCCTTGTGTGTGGTGCTCATAAGAATCACATTCTTGTTCGTTTTTGGCAGTAGGACATTATGGTGTGTGTCTCTGTGAATGCAAACAGAGATGAAAAACGAGCCCTGTTTCCACTTGTCACCAATGCACTTGGGAGCTCTGGCTTGTTTTTTTCGCACAGTACCTAGCATCCTTATTTTTCTTCGTAAGAGCTCTGTGCCAAGAGCATAAGAGGTGAAAAAATTGTCACACGTGACAATGTGCCCCTCAAGATCACGTAACATTTCAAGCACCACACGTTTGCCCAGGTTTTGCTCGTGTTGTGCTCCTGCAGGTTTGCCGGTGTACACCTGCATATTATAGCTGTAGCTCCTTTTGTCATCTCATGCTGCCCAGATTTTCAGACCATATTTAGCCGGTTTGCTCGGCTTATATTGCTTGAACTGGCACCGGCCCCCAAACCCAATCAAGCATTCGTCCACTACCCATTTTTCCCACAGTTCACGGATGGGTGCCAGCTTGTCAGTTTATCTTCTTGCGGCTCTTGTTGTTTTGTCGTCAAAACGTTCCACACTTGACAATTTGGTAAAATCTTTCAGATTTGCTTGAAAAATTGCTTTCCCCATCTCACTATGCCACAGGCTTCGTGTTGCTTCGTCATCGGATTTAAAAACAAAATTTTATTTTTTTGAAGTTGACAACATATATGGTGATGGAAATGCTTTGATAAATGCTGACTCGAATGCAATTGGTCATCATTTACTCACCCTCCAGTTGTTTCAAACCTCTATGAATGTATTGTTTTCCCTACTATGGAAGTCAATGGGGTCCATCAACTGTTTGGCATACAGGTTTGAAACAACTTAAGGCTGAGTAAATGACAGAATTTTTCTTTTTAAGTAAACTATTCCTTTAAGGCCATGCTGACCAAACTTATTACAAGATTGTTGATCAAACCACTGACATCTAGCAAACCAATCAAGACATGAGACTGTATTAGGGTTAGGTTGGTGTTATTGCAATGACCCTGAGTATGTAGAAGTTGCTTGTAGAAGTTTTAATTCAGGGTTTAAAACTCTTGTAAACCATTTAACCATTCGTAAAATCACGACTAGACAGTCGGTTCCAATAAATGTACTTGTATAAGATCTGCTGCTGTTCTTATTGGCCCTGTAATTACGGTTGCCAGATTTTAATAATTAAACCCCTAGTCAGAGCTTTTCTGTTAAAAGAACTACCCGGCCTTTTCATTAGTATCTGGCAACCATGCGCACGAATGGTTCTTCTTCTACACTGCTGAAGAAGCGCGGATGATCAGACAAGTAAGCTGGAGTTCAGCGATCTTCATTTGAGATTTTCTACTTAAATTAAAGTGTCGTTCAGTCGGTCTGTGTTCTGCCACGAGCCGCTTGCGCTATCTGTGCGACTAAATCTGCAATCAAAATGCAGGCTGATATCCAGCAGTGGTTTTAATGTTGATCATATTATACGAGCAAGAATGCAATGTTTCCGGAATATCCAGACGATTTCAAATGTGACACTGATTTTATACAACAGTTCAACAAACAGAAGGGTAACATTAAGTGATGTACTACATTTAGAACAGTATTGTCAGTAGGCTTATTGCTCTATTTTGCAACGAAAGCCATAGCAGAACTGCAGCACACAGCAGTGATTCGTGAACAAATCTGTGGCTTTGAACGAATCGTGAGATTCAATGACCTGTTCATAAATATAGCAACTTGCTTTGTTACTAAATGAATGAATGAATGAATGACTCCATGACTCACTCATAAAGACAGTGACTTACCGCCACCTACTGGCGATTTTAATTTAATTTTTAAAAGTATCACTTTGTTTTTGCCATCATTGCATATTTATTGAACATTGTTTAATTTAAAGCATTATTTATTTTATAAAGGTACTTATAAGGATAAAAAAATGAACTGGAAAAATCAATAAAAGGGGGCAAATATTGTCCCTTAATGGAAAAGGTGTGACTGCAGGGGGTACGGCACTCTAAAAACCACTGAACCACTGAACTAAGGAAAAGGGATATGTAGAATTTAGGGGTGTAACGATTCATCAACTACATCGATGTATCGATTTATATTCCTACGATCCAACTGGATCGATCTGTGCTCGGCAAGTTGGCCTTCCGGACGACATATATCGATCTAATATCGTTTTAAAAGGTAATGAATCGATTGTATCGATACTAGGGAATAGCGCATTGGATTTAAGCACGTTAGACTTTATATGGATGTTTTTTCTTTGCACTTTTAATGATAAAGGCGTTAAACGTTACTCGATTCAGTCTGCTTATCTGTGTCGTCGTCGCCATGCGTGACGCGCCAGCAGCAGCGCAAAGACAACAAGCAACGCAAAGTCTCTCACCTCAGAAAAACGGACTGTCCTGTCCTCTCAGCCGCTATACTGCAGTAGCGCGCACTCTTCAATTGCACGCGCAAATGCGGTGGAGCGCGCTGTATCACTTCACTAAAGCGCAAAAGAAATACGAGCATGCAACGTCGTAAATTAGTAAGTTAAGAAATAAAAGTAAAATACCAATAAATTTCGTTATTGGTATGTCATGTGTGTTGCTATTTATCAGGAGCAGTTTCCATGTTTCTTTACCAGTTCTTCTAAGTATTGTGTATCACCATGGTAGCCTAATTGTTGTTTGTTTCCATAACAAAATGCCACTTACTGGTTATTTTGTATATTTTTATATGACTGTGGTGGCTCATACCAAGATTGTATTAACAAAAACTAGTTTGGGACTGCTATTTAATAGCTTAACCTCGCAGTGCCTACTGTCTATCAGTATTTGTCATATTCTTAAAAAAAAAATTGTTAAGTAAAGGGGGACATAACTTGTGTGTCAACAATTTTTGTGTAAACAAATGTATTATACTAGGCCTATATAATTCCTAAAAAGGTGGGCCGCGGCTTGATGACCATGTGGAAATGTGGGTCCCATGGCCAAACTATTCAAAACATCATTCTATGTTGTGATAATCGTAATTAATAATCACAATTACAATTTCAAGGGAATAATCAACAATTATCATTTTTGTCATAATCGTTCAGTCCTACTTATTAAAATAAAATGTGAATGCATTTTACATTAATTGTTGTTTACTTGTTTGTTTATATCTATAATTAATTGATACCTGATTCCCTTACAAGAATTTTTGGCTAAAAAGTTACTGAATCGATTTTAAGTCACTGAATCGTTTCGGATCGGATCGTTCTAAATGAACCAATATCGTCCTTGAATCGTATCGACAACCATGAATCGCGAATCGAATCGAATCGTTGTTAAAACGAATCGTTACACCCCTAGTAGAATTGCACAAGTGCTACTGCTAAAGAGTGCAATGTCAATACAGCCTGTTACCTTCATTTAAATTTCTCATAAGCTTAATTGAATTGGCCTAGAGAGAAAAATTATAATTACATTTACAGTCTAAAGACTACATATAAATAGCTAGCAAAATTAATGTCGAGACTGCAGTTTGACGAAAAGTAATGACAAAAAATGCAATGACCTTTCGTCAACTAAAACTAGACTAAAACTATGAAAGACAAAATGACTAAAAGACCAATAAGCATTTTCGTCTGAAGATGAAGACTAAGACTAAATAAAAAATGGCTGCCAAAATTAACACTGGTAAGAACAGTGTCAATAGTGTAAGTCTTGCACTGAATGCCTGAGAGTTGGCAGCCCTCGCACTAGTCTAGTAATTAACCACTAGTCTTAACATGTAGATAAGCTTTTCTCCACGAATCACGGAAACAAACACCAGTTATTTTGCCATGAGATCTCTTATTTATTATTATTATATGTCAAGACAGAAAAGAAAGACAATTTACTGGAGAGGTGGTCTTCATTTCCAGCACACAAAGGTTGGGCATTTATATGCGGTCCAAAGGAACTTACATTATCCTTACAAGGTAGAGAAACATGTTCATGTTTAAAATCGAATGTATATCTCATGCTGCACAATCCTCATTCCTTATAGAGAATACTTATGCATCAGTGGAAACTATGTCAAGTCACCTTTATTTATATAGCGCTTTTTACAATACACTGATATCAACAGACAAGACAGAACTGGTTAGAATTCTGTCAATTTTATTACAAACAGTTTTGGCGTTCCATAATTTTCACACCAAGCTAAATTCAAGAGTTGGCAGCCCTGCTAGTGCTAAGCTAAAAATGGTAATTTCCCTTTGTATGCAATTGTGTGAATCATTAGCCAAAAAATAAATAAAAGGTTACTTTGACTGATAGCATTATTATTATTATTATTATTTTAGATATCGCAATATATTTTTATTATTAATTATTTTGGCCACGACAGTCATGTAGTGAAAAATCTTTGAAAAAAAAAATCTCCTATTCTAAATGAGAAATAAATGTTGTGAGATGAATGAGGCTATTTATGAAGAGAGATACAGAGACAAATGAGGCTTCAGAAAGCCGTGTTATTTAAATCTGTAAAGTTCTGTATAAACAATGTATCAATGCTGTATATTAAGTTTACATCAATGTGAATCCATACAATGACACTTTTAAATCTAAATCTATTAGTATTTTATAAAGTAGTATTTACTAACCATGAATAATGAAGATTGGTGTTCCTTGTTCCTCCACTGAACCTGAACTGTCTTGAGCAGAAGTTATTTTTAAAATCATAAAGGAATGTGGAGGAGGAACGTTTTCTTCAGAACTTAAACCTGTTAAAACAACTCTTTCAGAAAACTAGCAGAACCAGTTTCAAAAGGAGTTGTGACATGTTGTGAGTGAGGCTTCTTTGGTGAAAACACCCTTTAAAGTGCAAACTTATTTCTTTACACACCTGGACTTTTGGCTTCTAAGCCTTTTCCTGTATTTTATTTTAAAACTTCCTCTGTGGACTGATTTCAAAGCCCTCTGAGACTCTAGGTTGTAGCCGTGATCTTCCTGAAAGCAGTCACATTTTGGACATATAGCAGGTGAAGATCGTCATTATTGATATCCACAGTTACAGCAGTGTCAGCTTGACAAGATGTCCCTTTTTCCCATTGGCATCTTCAGTCAGGGTGGTATTACTTTAATCGGCAGGAGATTTCACGCTAAGGTTGCATTTGTCAACTGGGGAATCCTCTTTATTTTCCCCTGACACTTTGCACAACAAAAGTGAGGAGCCACTCAACTGTGTATTACTATTTTTTGTGTGTTTTTTTTTTACCTTTATTTAACCAGGAAAAGTCCCATTGAGTTACAGTAACTCTTCTCCCAGGGAGTCCTGGCCAAGATAGGCGGCCAAAAAGTTGCAAAGAAAAACATTAAAAAAGACAGGACAAAAAATGACATGCTACACAACAAATCTCTATACATAGACTATACATATACAAACAAGACATTATGTTTAACTTAAGTAAATACAAACATATAATTTAAAGGGTACCTAATTAAAAACAATTACACCGTTCAGTCAGAGTTGACTTTAAAAGGTTTTTAAAAATATTAATAGATGGAAGTGATTTTAAATTTAAGGTGTTTTGGAGTTCATTCCAGACATTTGGTGCATATGATGAAAAAGCTTTTTTTTTTTTTTACCAAATTCTGTTTTTGTTGATGGAATAATAAATAATATTTTACCTTGTTCTGTAAACACTGTTTTGATAAGTAAATAAATTTGAAATGTAAATGGGTAATTTACCCATTAGTGCTTTGGCAATAAAAATCAATAAATGGAATTTTCTTCTAAGAGAGAGGGAGGGCCATTGTACAGTTTCATACAGAGTGCAGTGGTGAGTCCTAGCTGTTGCATCTGTAATGAAACGTAAGGCAGAGTGATAACCTAACTTTGGTCTGAGTTTTTTTAAAAGGCTCTCAATATGGACCCCAAAAGACAATTTATCATCAATCCAAATACCTAGGTATTTGTAAGAAGTCACTCTGTCTATTGAAGTACCACTTTGTGTTAAAATAGTGAAATCCATAGGAGAATGTGAACGTGTAAAGACCATTAATTTAGTTTTTTTAGCGTTTAATACCAACTTTAATCCTACCAGAGATTTTTTTGTACCTGACTAAAGGCAGACTGTAAATGATAAATTGCTTCCTTCAATGATGTAGCAGAGGTGTACAAAATAGTGTCATCTGAGTAAAAATGAGCCTTTGTTTGATTCAGATCTACACCTAAATTATTTATATAAATAGAAAATAAAATAGGACCCAAAACTGATCCTTGGGGGACACCCATTTTTACTTCTAGCAATGATGAGGTACAGTTAACTAATGTCACACACTGTGTTCTACCACTCAGGTAATCAGAAAACCAGTTCAGCACAGTGCTACTAAAACCTATGTTTTGCAATCTTTGCAGAAGGAGATTATGGTCAACGGTGTCAAAAGCTTTAGATAAGTCAATGAATAGAGCAGCACAAGTCTTTTTGCCATCTAAAGCATTAACGATATCATTTGTAACAGAGGTTTACAGCCGTAATTGTACTGTGTCCTTTCTGGAAACCAGACTGAGTGGAACTTAAAATACAGTTATCAGCTAAAAAATGTTTTAGTTGCTCATTTATAAGAGACTCAAATAGTTTAGACAAAACAGATAATCTGGAAATTGGCTGATAATTATGTAAGGCCGACGGGTCTCCACTTTTTAATAGTGGGAGGACAAATGCAGATTTCCATGATTTGGGGATAGAACCACTGTATAAACTAAGATTAAAAATGGAAGAGATGGGTTTAGCAATCAAATTTGCAGCAGTTTTGAGAAAAAAATGGCTCAATCTGGTCTGGCCCAGCAGACTTTTTACAGTCCAGGCCTAACAGAGCCTTTTGCACTTCAGAGACAGATATTGAAGTAAAGGTAAAATTATTCAAATTTACATTAGACAAGTTTGTGATAGAAGTTACACTATCTGTGGGGTTGGTTGGGAGTGTTGACTGAGTATCTATTCCTGCATTAATAAAATGCTTGTTGAATGTATCCATTTTGTTTACCCCTTACTTCACCCTGACTTGCTATCATAACTTCTGGGATAGTTGGAGGGGGTACGTCTCCCGAAGAAGATTTAATTACTTTCCAAAAATGTTTGGGGTCATTAAGGTTTTTTAATTTAATAAATTCAAATAATATTAACTTTTTGTACTTTTTATTAGTCTTGTGCATTTGTTTCTTAATACCCTATAATTTACCCAGCATTTATCATTATTATTTACTTTTGCTTTAATCCATGCTTCATTCCGTTCTCTAATAGCTGTTGCAATAGAGTCATTAAACCAAGGATTGTCTCTACCCCTCACTCTGTATCTTCTGATAGGGGCATGTTTTTCAACTATGGCTAAAAAGGTCTTTTTAAAATAATTCCAGGCCAGCTCAACATCATCCATATCACAAACTAAATTTAAATCACTCTGATAGATTTCATGAAGAAAAGCTTGCTCATTAAAACATTTATAATTTCGTTTAAAAATATACCGTTGCTTAGTTTTAGTCAATTTGCAGTTTCTAACACACACAACCATACAGTGATCACTGATATCAATACAGAAAACTCCAGTAGCCGAATACTTATGTGGAGCCTTAGACAGAATTACATCAATTAATGTCGATTTGTCCATTCTTTTTTGATTTAGACATGTAGGTTACTGTACTAGTATCTCTGGTACTAGGGGACAAATGGGGGACAGGCGGGGGCGGGGCTCCATTAGGGCTCCTCCCCTAACCGCATGTGATCTCACTCCAAGCTTTTGATAAAACTTGAGAACCCTGGCTCATGTTCTTGGATGACAAGCACAAGCTTACAGTTTACTGAACATAAGCGGTCTTTGAATGCTGTGATTTGTCATTGACAGCGAAAACATGGCTAGTGTGAAGAAAAAAGTGGATACGATAATGCATCGATAATAACAGTGCAATGTTTCAATGCATTGCACAGCAATTATCCAGAACATTCTGAGACGCACACAGAAGCTAATATAATTGGTGGCAGCTTACAAGCACTGTATGATTCATAAGTCAGTGTTGTGTGCCAAACTGTCTGGAAAAATGAAAGGATGAGGAAACAGTTGAGCAGGTTTAGATGATGTATTGATAAAAGAACAAGCCACAGAGATACAGGTATGTCACAGGTCGATATCAATTACAGGCAGTCGAGACATTAGTCTGGAAAACAAGAAATACCATAAAGGATAGTGAATAACAAGAATAGCTGGGCATAAATAAACATTCATTGGTACATAAAGGCAGCCAAAGCATACTAAATCCTCATCAGTAACATTTCACCATGGAATATACAATCCAATAAAGGCCAATAAGGTATCACATTGTACATTATAGACCATAAGCAATCATCTAACATGATAAACATCACTCTATATATGGATAACACAGCACATCAGATTGTAATCGCTCGTTTGGTATAAACAGCTCAAAATATTGAATTCACATCCCAAAGGAATCATCAAAAAACAGTGATATACATCTCAATAAAGAAGAAATAATCACATATGGAACAGCGTCATTAAGTGGCAAATACAGAAACTGGGTCAACTTACTAATGCAGGGAACAGAATCAGACCAAACCAAAAACATTGGCCTCATTCATGAAACTGTCACGGTTGGCTAACCGTGGTCCGTTCGTGTATGTTTTTGTGCTGATTGTCATCACCTGGACTGATCAACTGATTACTACCTCATCAGCACCGGCACACCTGTTATTTATTTAGATCTGTCTATATAAGCATTGTCTCTTGTTTTGTTAACTGTCGGATCATTGTCACTGTTTCCTGCCTCTGCTTCATGTCTTTGCTACCTGTTATCTTGGATTTCTGTTGTGTAAATAAATCTACATTTGTTACTTGCATTTGCATCCTCATCTATATGTGACAGAAACACAAGTGTTTTTGTGTAAATTGTTCATAAAACTGTTCTGACTTAAATTTTTGGATTCCTGAATATAGTTGTATTTTACACCTGCTCCCTACCTCGTGCAAATGGTGCATAAAACATTCGAAAGTTCTGGGGCGTTTTATTTTGGCAAACTGATGACGCTGCATTTTGATAATATATAAAATATATATATTTTAATTTTTTTAGCTTAGAGTTGAAAACAGTTCAACTTTCGTTAAAAACTTTTTTTTTTCAGTTTAACATATGAAAGATATTTAACGCAACATCTATTTTGGTGTTGTTCCAATGCCCCATGTCCTTTCTTTTTCGGACCACAGAAGCAAAAATGTAGAAAAATGTCCTGCCTCAAGTTTTCAAACTTTACAAAAAGGATACAAAATTATCATATAATGATACAATGAGACGTCCACCATATGGAAAGTGTTGAGAGAGTGCGTGTGAGCCGTCAGTAGCCGCTCACGCATATACACACATCTGAGGATGCAATTTACAAAACATGTCTGAAGATTTTCACAGTGAGGAGGATATGTATTTCTATGCTCAGCTGTACCTTTATGAACCAGAGTACTGGAAAATCAAGCTTAGAGAGCTAGAATAAACAGTCTTAACAGCTAGCCAGACTAACAGAAACAACAGCTGAGGGCATGTTTGGACATGGTTGTGTGACACAGTTATAAATAACTAAATACCAATCTCTATAAACACAAACATAAGGCAAACATGCTTACTTGTAGGTCAATGATTAACACCTCAAGGTAACTTCTGCAGCAAATAATCACAGATAACAAGAATAAATGTCCTTTCAGGCAGAGAAATTTCTGAGGTTTTTGAACGATAGCACAGAGACGGCATACATTCATTTTTTTTTGTTATATTTCATCTAAATTATGTTTTACTAAGGGGGTTTGAGGTGTTTTCTGGGCCTGGAGGTGTTCTGACATGCTGACATTTGTTCTTATTTCTGTTACTTGTGACATTTTCATGGCTAAAGTCTGATTACACTGTTTTCAGCACAAACTCTGCTACAATAATATATCAGCAGCATGTATGTAAACGTTTGTAGTTTTGAGATAATGACATTTATGCGTGGTTTGTGAAAATACAAAAAAAAAATTTGTCACTGAAATAAGGTCATGAAACCCATACTGATTATTTCTTCACACGACTTTTGAAAATTGTATCATGTAGCCTAGAATATTTGCTCCAAAACTATGTGAAAATCATCCTGACAACTCATATAAGACAATATATTGATTTAAAATTTGTAAGACGTGTTTTGTGTGAGAAAGCTTTATGCATAGTAGGCGTAAACACATCCTGAATATTGATGTATTTCACTAACACAGTCTCACTCCCTACACGTCAAATGTCTGACGCATGGTCCAGGAACCTTGGCGTCATTTTTTAACGCACTGGGTATACCCTTGGCGTCATTTTTCAACGAGAAGGGTAGTTCTATAGATTGAACCGGGGACGTTCAACGTTGAAATTTGACGTCTTGGGTAAGCACACCACAACATGTTGTCTGCCATTACAACAAGACTATACTACAAAAATAAAAATGAATAGGCTACAAAAAAACGATCTATGCCAGGGCGAGTCAAATGGCGGCCCCCAGATAATTTTTATCTGGCTCTCCAACTGGTTTTTGATGTTTTAAAACCCTCGCAATCTGATATCAAAGGTTTAGCGCGTTCATCAGCGGTGAGTTTAACAACGCACATGGTGTGCAACCGCATTCAGCGGTGAGTTTACTCCTTTAACTAAAGCATGCTGGATAACAGATTTTTATCGGATTTTTTATTTTATTTTAATAAATATAATATGCTACGATTGTGTTCAATTAATCAGTTTATTTATATATTTTTTTGTTTATTATTAAGTCCTTTAAAACAATTACGCTGACGTCACCGGGTTATCCCAAAGTTCATTGCGATTTTCCTCTCGGTAAGTACGGTACATTAATATACATGGGTGGGTCTATCATTTTTACATTTACACATCAAAAACTGTTGAATCAGAACAATAAGTTTTGTTTAGAAACTTTAGTTTTGTAAGGTGGCCATTTAAGACGATTATGATAGAATAAGACATTAGCTTTCTGCACCAAATGTGCAGGCTAGCAAAGTTAACGTTAGCTAATTAAATTCAAGTTAATTTTTGTCGCATACAATCATGTAACTTAAAGGGACACTTCACCCATTTGCATTAAGCTTTGCATTGTTAGAAACCCAGTCATACTATTGAATGGTTGTGCAACACTCTCTCATTTTCCCCTGAGACGGGAGAAATCCGTTATTTACCTCTTACACTTCCTCCTACAATGACGCAAAAATCATCATTTTGCGTCATTGTAGGAGGAAGTGTAAGAGGGGGGGATTTCTGTTGAGACTACAAGCACTAGTTCCTCATCTTTCCCAGGGGGCGGGACCCGCTCACGCTACAGACCTATTACAGATCAGTGGGTGGGACTTTACTCTCTGAAACTGAAAGCAATATCCTCCATCTTAAAGCTAAGCTAACAGGCGCTGTGGAGACAGATGTAAAGTTATGACAATAGCGGAGGAGAGTACTCAATATGATATAGACTAGAGGAAGAGGATTTCGGAAGTCTGATGCTTGAATCAGGTGTTTGTGGCTACCTTTACAAGCCGCATTATAGCGAAGAGCAGCCGAGGCAGAAGACCTGCCTGCCGCGGACGAGGAGCCCGGACTGGCTCGGGTTAGGGCGGACCGGTGGCGCCGGTGATCTCACTATGCAACTACGAACCGCTACGAACACAGAGATAGAGTCCGTCTGTGGCAAAGATTTTCAACGATGACAATTTCTCCTGGACGAAATCTCTGAATCAGACGAGGACACGGACGTTTGTGTTGTGAACTATCCTAGTTTCGCACCGCATATGTTCTGACTGAACATCCAGGTACCATGCAATAATTCACCTTTTCGAAAGAAATACAAACGAGGAGTAATGCACTAATGAGTTCGCCAACTAACTAGACATTTTGTGTGAATGTGAAATGAATTTCAAGCTCTGGTGGTAGCTAGCCTTGTAGACGGAAGAGTGATTTCTCTTATAGGCAGATATGCGCTTTCTGGATTAGTGGGAGTGGCTTGCGGAGCTGTGCAATGTGGTGCATTGTGGGAGTTGTTGTCTTTCATACAAATGCGTCCTGAAGTTATTTTTTGTCTTTTCTCGGTCACAAAGGCACCAAATTCAAAATGTATTTTACATTTTGACTACATATCCCACTTTAAATAAAAAACAATGTTCAAATGGGTGAAATGCCCCTTTAAGGTACGATCATAGGGGAATATAAGATTGCTACAGAAAACCAGCTAATAGCCATTTGCTAGTTATTTAATAATTAATTGTGTTAAATGTGATTAATTAGGTAGGCATAATGAGACATACTGTAACTTAACTTAAGTGTTAGCTGTAATGTATGTCTGCGTTGGGATTCTTGCGGTTGTGTTGCTCTTTGCCCCCTGTTCTGTGCCCATTTATACACATAGTAGTGTAACTTATAACTGTGCTAATGAAAGCATGGACATGAAAATAAAAAAAGCACATTAAAAAATTAAATCTGTGTTAATTAAAGCTAGTTTTCTAAACTACTATGGCTGCTGAGGGAAGTTTTTGATTAAAATAATCACAGGGAAAAGGAAGTGATCCAGTTAAAAAAATGTGTTTCCTTGTACAAAAGTATAATTAATAACATAAACAGATCATAAAATGGTATTGGTTATCAGCCAAAATGGCATTTTGAATGATTGGTATCAATATCAGCCAGCCTTCAGTGTCAAGATTAGTCTATTCTGGCCTAATATTTATTATAAGCACCCACACCCCATCACATCCCAAAGCATGGGCAAACTAGAGATCAACATTTTCTCAAATTATTAAACCTTTTAGTTATTCAGTATTTATGTAGTAGTATGTAGCCTGATCTTCAAATTTGAATTTATATTCTTCCCCTTCTCAACAGGTCCCCTAGTCCCTTCATCATTTACTTTAACTCCAGCTTCATTACAAAGCAAAAACAAAGGCACTTTTAAGAGCCACGTTTGTCTAGTTAATTGTTGTCCGTCTCTCTGTTTCTCTGTTGTTCTTGCTCTTTTGCTCTTCCCCTAGACACCCCTCCCCTTCCTTTTATTGTTGTGTTGTCTTGTTTGTCCTTGTTCACCATGAGTGAACCAAATGATTCCGATGTCGATCAGGTCCTTAAGGAGCTTGATGAGCTTGTTGGTCATTCTAAATTAAATTATGAACTCCAGAACTTGGAAGGTTTTGCACTGGGCTGAGCGGCTGCCTGTGGAGGCTCGATGCTGGAGGATTTGACATCACCTTTGACCTTATTAACTTTAGTTGATAGATGGATGGATGTTATGATTTAACAGAGTTAGGACATTTCTGTAATAAGGCCCCAGGTGTCCCAATGCTTTTAGTCTATATAGTTTATGCATTTGTACAACAGCGTGCACTGGACATAATTTTATTTCCCTCACTTTTTTCTTCAATGCAAGTTCACTTTTTTAATATCCACCAGGAGAAGCAATGAAAATAGTACAATTTTTTTTAAATGTATCAATGTTGAGCATCATGTTTTGATAAAATACTGTGAATTATGTTGACATGTTTTACTCTTCTGAAACAGACTGGGAAGATCACAGCAGACAGCTTCAGAAAAAGCTTTTTGGAGTGGGAGGCTGTTAGATTTGAGGTGGAGAAGACTATTTTGTCTGTCCTGCATGCACCCCAGACATGCTTGCTGTTTCTGTGGATGGAAATCGCAAGCACTACCGCTTTAAGAATGCAGCAAGGTACTTACGAAATGTGTGTAATTTGCAGTGTTGTGTTTGCTGTGTCATATTGAAGTTCAATGTGTACCTTTCTTTCATTTAGATCTGAAGAACAAGCCTTGTTTAAAGACATCTTCATTGCAAAAGATGAAGAAGTAGAGAGATTTGTGGATTACATCCATTCGACCACCAACCATGTAAACTTGTTGTATAATATTTCTAAAAACACCACCAATAACATTTTACAATGGACATTGCTTGGGTGAGTCCTGACTATATCAACCTTTTTCCATGTTGTAGGTCTCTGGAAGAGGTGTCTGTGGAGGGGAGTGGTCAGCTGCCAGGGAAACATCCTCAAGATCCTCAAGTAAAATTGATGAGGAGGGACTTGAGCTTGGGGTCTGTCGTCATGGAGTTTTTCTCGGTGCTCTCAACATGTTTAGGGGGGAAATCTTTGCTTATCCCCTCTACCTGCAGAACAAGCTGGCAAATAAGCCAATAAGCTTTTTTGCCATGGATGTGACCTGCAAATATTGGCCCTACCTCAACAAAGTGGCAAAAAGCTGCCCGGAGCTCCAGCACCTTCTTGGCATGAAACCGTTCCTCTCAGTGTTTCATGCCAAAGCCCATGATTTTAAATGTGAGGTAAGAAAACATTACTATGTCATTGACTGTCCCTGAACACCTGCAAAGATATGCTGGCAGCTTTTAAGTATTTTCTTTAATAGGTTAAATGGAGTGGAGCTTACCAGCAAGGGGCCGGATTGACACTTGGGGAGGAGGTTGAGCAGTGTAACGCCTTCCTCTCTAGGATTGCTGTGACCACAAAACACATGTCCAAAGCAGGTAAGGTAACCACACACTGCACTACTTAGATTGAAAGTGCTACAAGAAAATTGTAGCCAGTGAGGGACATGTGGTACAACACAGATTAGTGTATTTTTTTTCTTTTTTCCAGGACGTACAGACATGCTCACACTGATGGCAATGCGCTGGAATCAGCAAAAGTTTAAAAACTTGGCTTCCTCACTTGCCTGCCGATATCAGAAGGTAGAGATGAATATTGTTATTTTCTTTTATTGTAAATACCTTCTAATGTATATTTTTGTAGGTATAACATTTTTCTTCTTTCGTTTCCTTTTTTTTTTGTTTATTTGAAGGCCACAAAACGCCTGGAAAGCCAATGTCTAGACCTGGAAAGCATGAGAACGCAACTGGCAGTGACACAGGTTGAAGTTGAGGGCTGGGTCACTGATATTAAGGAGTGGGCAGAAGGTGAGAGTTTACATGCTTAAATGTCTCAGTTCTGCATAATAATGGGAGACATTCTTCTGCAAGTAATTACTGTTTTAAAATTAAATCATACATACACTAATTTTAGTATGTACAGTCTGGAAATCATGTCAAAACAGAGTGCCCTGAAAATACCTGAATAGTGCACAGTCCATAAGTTGGAACATCGGACATTTCTTGCTGTTAGCGGATCCCATCTTGGCTACGTTGTCATTTTCTTTGGTGTACTCTGTTACATACTTCGGTTACACTTTATTTCGATAGTCCACTTTAGACATTCTACTAACTATAAGTAACTTTTCAACTACATGTCAACTAACTCTCATTAGAGTATTAGTAGACTGTAGTAGACAGTCGGTAGTCTGTAGGTTATGGTTAGGTGTTAGGGTTCGGGTTAGGAGAATAAGTTGACTTGTAGTTGCCAAGTAATTTATAGTCAGTGGAATGTCTGTTAGGGGACCAACGAAACAAAGTGTTAGCAGATATTAAGTAGACACTCTACTAATACTCTAATGACAGTTAGTTGACTTGTAGTTGCAAAGTTACTTATAGTTAGTAGAATATCTAAAGTGGACTATCAAAATAAAGTGTTACCCATACTTCTTATACACGCAAAGACATATGAAATTATTATTGAGACTCACCTGTCCTTCCTCAAGGAGATTTTTTTTTTACAAAGAAGGATAATCGTTATGACATTCAGTGTTACATTGAGACTTAGCTCATTTTAGTTACTGCCATAATAATGTAAGTGAAATGTTTACACTTCTTTTCTTCTCAGCAACAACATCCCAACAGAATGCCGATCTTGATGCGGTGACCAGTCGAATGGAGGTGCTAGTGGCCAGCATTAAAAGAAGGTCCCAGCGCCTTTACAAAGACACCGATGGCAGCAAAGGTCGGGCCCGGATTCGGCGCAAAATTAGAGAGGAGAAGGCCATTCTTAGCTCTGTTGTTGAAAAATACAACAGTATGGTTCCAGATACAGAAAGAATCGTCTTTGACAACATTCTCTCTGACGAGACAGTTTGGCCATGGCAACTTTCACATGGTGGTATGTACAGAAATCTGTTGACAATTTTGTACGATATGCATAGTAGCAAAAAAAATGTATTCCTTTTCCCAAATTGTCTCAGAAACACAATTGACTTATGTTCCACAACTGTATCCCAGACACTGTAGATTTGAAAACCAAGAGGAAGGCATTTGATGTTGTGATGGCAATAAGGAGACTTGAGGAGGAGAAGAAGATTGTCCTTTCTGAGATGGCAAAGCATTGGAAATCTCTTTCCACTCGTGCAGACACACTCAAGGAGATGTCATGCCAGCTTTCCAGTGAGGCACTGAAAAGTACGTATTTTAAGTAATGTGTTGTAAACGTGTAATACTATACTGTACATTGTATTTTTTATTTTTTGATAATTTTTTGTTTTACTCCCATAAGGTGAGCTGTGGGCTCTAAATGAAGAAGGGGTTAAGGGTTTCCTCAGCTTAACTTTGAGAAAAAAGCAAGACGTCACCAGAATGATGAAGCATGCAAGAGACTGTTATGCTCAAGTTTTGACTGGAACAAGTGTGGACTTCCAGAATGATTGGGATGGATACGACAGTGATTCTGAACTGTCAGACGACGGATTTTGAGGAGCTCCTTTGTCTTGATTTCTTATGGCGCTTTTCCACTGCATAGTACGGTACGGTTCAGTTTTCTACGGCGCGCTTTGACGCGTTTCCACTGCAGATAACGGTACGGATCGGTTCAGTACAGGACGCTTGTGGCACATTTTCACTGCATGGAACGGGACAGTACGGCTCGCTTTAAATGGTACCTGGTCTGTTGAGGTTCCAAGCGTGCCAAACTGGTACTAAACATGACGTGAAAACACTGCAGATCACTGGTTGGTCAGAAAGAATCGTCACTACCAGAGTCACTGTATTTGCGACACGAGACACCATTAAAATAGCCAGTAACAGCCACCGCTATTTTAAACTACTTACTTTATTTAGCAGTATTTTGTTTTGCTGCCATCCGCCTCATTTGAAACACGTTGTTCCGTCTTGCAGTTATAAACATCCACATGCCGAAATCAAGAATATAATCCCCTCGATAGGCTTCAATGATCCTATGTTGTGCGCAGGGGGGCAGGGATTTGTATTATTTTGAAGGTACCCCCGGGCGCCGCCATTGGCTTGCGGAACCCCACCTGCAGTTAGCATCCCATTGACTCCCATTCATTTTGGCGTCACTTTGACAGTGAATAACTTTACATCTGAGGCGTTTAAAGACTCCATTTGTCCATTATTTATTTCTAAAGAAACACGAAAATGTATAAAAGGCTCCATTACCTTGTAGCTTACGTTATGGCCCTGTAGAAGCAGTTTTTGTAAAAGTAGGCTAACGATTGCGTCATAACCACGCGACTCTCTGTCGCACAGTAGGAAATTACCGTATGGACAGGAGGAGAAGCTCGCGGGCAATCGGGGGGACGTCGAGGCAAAATGACAAAGTAATTAATCAGAACACCTACAAAAAGTTTCTCCTGCTCCAAGATCATGGACAGCTCCTACTCACGCCTCTCCGTCTCTGCGAGTTTCGGAAGGTAATGATTCAGATTGATCTTGGCACAGCCACTAGAAGACAGACGGTTTGCTCACGTCACATCTACGTCGTCGAGCTCAGTTTGAGTCTGCGCAGTACGCTGGACCCCCAGGAAGTAAGAGTTTCTAATTGGCTTCACTTTGTCTCCGTTGAATCCAATGGGGTCGCTGTGTCCATTTCTTTTACTGTCTATGGTTGTGCGTTTGTAATGTGTCGCGTTTACGATGACATCATCGGTAGAGGCGGCGCGGTCCTTAAAGAGGTACTAGTGCAGTGGAAAAGCAACTGAGCTAAACTGAACTCGAACCGCGCCGTGTCGATCACAGTCGTACTACGCAGTGGAAAAGCAAAGCGAGCCGAACTGTACCGGGCCGAATCGAACAAAAACGTACCGTACTAGCAGTGGAAAAGCGCCATTATATTTGTCAGTGTTTCCTTTTTAGTTTTTTGACAACGCAAGTTATAGGTTCTCAAGGACGTACACACACAATCTCAACTGGCTTATCATCCGGACAGCGTCTCTTTTTTTCCTCCTGTGCCCGCTCGCGGTGTGAAGCATGTGTCAGCGCTATTCTCCGATATGCACTCTAACAATGCAGCCCTATTTCTGAGGAGCAGAAATGTTGCCGTGGGGAGCCACCACGGTCAAATAAACATGGAGGAAATACTGTTTGTAAGTTAGATATGCTTGAATAATGGTCATTATATCTACATGTGACATTACAACAATAATATTGAATGTAGTTATAGAAACTGAAATTAATTTAACTAACTGTTTTTCCAATAGTCCTCTTCTGTTTATGGTAGAACAAAACACTGTGCAGAAAATTTTGCAGGAAGGTGGAACATGTCCTTATTCATGTTAAATTTCCATATGTTCACGTGTAAATATGTGTATTGTAATAATAATAATAAACATAATTCCACTGATGTCATCTGCTGTGGCTAATCTGAGTTTTCAGACAGTTTTACATGGACACACAAACCCTTTTTTTTTCTGAATTTGGACTATTGCATCAGCTCCTGCTACAGATGGTCTCTTAAAGCATCCTTGACAGGACTTGTTCAGCTACTTCTCATTTGCAGTGAAACTACATAGAGGTTCAACAAATGCAAAAACTGAAACAAAATTTGAAAATGTGACTTAATTATGGACCCTATAGTGGTTATTATAGACACATAAATCATTTTTTTTTTCTGATTTTGGATGTTTAATAGGAAAATGTTGTTGAATTACTTAAAGATTTGCTTTAATAACTACATTTCCTGACCAAAGCACTTTGATTTGGGTTATAAATACTATACAAAACCTACAATTGAGTGTTTAGAAATACAGCCTAATGGCTTGTTTGACTCATTTGCATTTGTTTTTACTTGTACTGTTGTGAAAAACAAACAAAACAACTATTTTGAGATTTATTTTGTATGTAAATTGGGTAATGTGATTTGCTGTTCATGTGTGTTGCAATGTTTACGTTATGATTTCGTATAGACTCTATGGAGAATTGGCGCGCTGACATGCGCAGTTAGTGTGTAAAAAAAAGGGACGTGCGCAGAAAAAGTGTGTGTGCAGATGAAGAGAGCATGACTGTCATGTGTTACACGAGATGACCTCGGATAATAAAAGAAGTCAAGTCCCATATGTCCGTTTATGCCTGCATTACTACGTTGAACCCATTTACAAGAGAGCTTCCTCTTATGTTCCACAGCCCCTCTTACATTTCATATATATATATATATATATATATATATATATATATATATATATATTTTTTTTTTTTTTTTTTTTTTTTCATGCATTCCAAAAAGCCCATTTTCAAATTTTGTAGTTGATGAATGTTTATAGCAGAAACTAAAGAAAAAAAGAAAACTTTTTTTCACACATTTATGTTTCCACACATGTGGGACTTAGTTTGATTTAAAATCACACTGCATTATTAGTTGTTTTAAATTAATTACCTTTTTGAAATAGTATCAATTTAGGGGTTAGTGTACATATACAAAATGTGTTTTGGCATTTTTAGCACACTTCTTCCTCAGCCTACTGCACACAGACACAACTCATATCTCATTCAACCAAAAACAAGCTGATGAAGGAGTCATGACATGGGTCAGATATCAGAGGTCATAAACGATGAACCAATCCATCAGCTCTGCTCCTATTGGCACTTTGGTGTGTATATGGACAATACCTTTGACTGGAAGGCCTGTGTTGAAATTAGGTGTTATCATTTAGAGCAAACACTCACAGTAAATCAAAAAACCTTGGCAATGATGGAACATAGTGCTGTTAGGGTTATGGTTAGAATTAGGGTTAGGGTTAAAGAAAAAAACCTTGCAAATGATGGAACATAAGGCTGTTAGGGTCAGGTTAGGGTTATGGTTAGGGTTAAAGAAAAAACCCTGGAAATGATGGAACATAGGGCTGTTAGGGTCAGGTTAGGGTTATGGTTAGGGTTAAAGAAAAAACCCAGGAAATGATGGAACATAGGGCTGTTAGGGTCAGGTTAGTATTATGGTTAGAATTAGGGTTAGGGTTAAAGAAAAAAACCCTGGAAATGATGGAACATAGGGCTGTTAGGGTCAGGTTAGGGTTATGGTTAGAATTAGGGTTAGGGTTAAAGAAAAAAACCCAGGAAATGATGGAACATAGGGCTGTTAGGGTCAGGTTAGTATTATGGTTAGAATTAGGGTTAGGGTTAAAGAAAAAAACCCAGGAAATGATGGAACATAGGGCTGTTAGGGTCAGGTTAGTATTATGGTTAGAATTAGGGTTAGGGTTAAAGAAAAAAAACCTTGGAAATGATGGAACATAGGGCTGTTAGGGTCAGGTTAGGGTTATGGTTAGAATTAGGGTTAGGGTTAAAGAAAAAAACCTTGGAAATGATGGAACATAGGGCTGTTAAGGTTAGGTTAGGATTAAGGTTAAAGAAAAAAAACCTTGGAAATGATAGAACACAGGAACATAACTGTGGGAACATAAGGCTGTGGTAATATAGGGCTGTGGGAATAAAGGGCTGTGGGAATATAGGGCTCTGGCAACACAGGGCTGTGGGAACAGGCACGCTCCCCTGCAAACCATGATATGTAATAATTAAAAAGTTGTCAGAGGACTAACACATTGTTGGAAAGGTCTCAACCAGGAGAGTAACATGTCTAAAGAGGATACATTACTCCTGCTTTAAATACTAAACCTTGAACCCAGTCCAAGTCTTGTCATTTAGCAACAGAAGGTGATAAAAACATAAGACCAGCAGTTATAAAAAGCTCTGGACCTATGCTGTCATGTAGGTATGGTCACCAAAGTTTACCCACTGTAAGAACTGTCAAATATGGTAAAAAAAAAAGAAGAAGCTATTTTCACCTATTTAACGATTCAATTTTTAAAATGTGAGGAAACCAGTGTGTTTCCCATCCCAATAAACCTCAGGCAGGGTGTATCCAAAATTTTACACTTATAACTTATAAGTATGAGAAATATACAAATATACTTAAAAACTACAACTCCCAATAGAGACGCGTCACAGAAGCTGTTACAAAGTGTGTGCACTTGTAGTTCTCTTACGAGAGGTCTCTCGTACTTGCGTAAGAAAATCTTACGCTAGGGGAAAACCTCTTTTCCTCGAGATATTGAAGCCAAAAATTATCCTTAATTTTGCAATAATGTAAAACGCATTGCAGCAGCATGCAGACATGGGCGAGACAGCTCGCGCGCCCATTGGCTGCTCTGCGGCAACTGCACCAGCCTATCGATAGAGGCTCCTCATGACGTCAGAACCAATGAGGGCGCTTCGCGCCCATTACGTCATGTCCCGCCGAAGTCGGGTGGGGCCAGGGCTATAAATACGGCCCAGAGAGGCTGGTTTGGTCAGTTTTTCATCTCTTCAGCAGACTTCGCATCGCTGGATCCCGAGAGGAAGCCACGCCGTTTGAGCCAAGCACCCAGCGGGATTAGTGCATCTGAAGCAGCTGGTCGACATCTCGCCGCCTTCAGTCGCCGTTTCTGCTGACGCTTTCCGGCGTACTATATCCTTTCATTGCTGTGTGTGTGTGTTCGCCGCTGCGACACGCACATTCTCTACTTCTAAAAGAGCACGAGCGTCTTTTTCAAGATGCCTCGTTCTTCCTGCGGCTCTTGCCGAGCTCCACTCAGCGACGGGGACCACCACCTCATCTGTGTTTCCTGCCTGGGTGAGGATCACGCAGCTATCGCGCTCGACGAGGGCGGCTGCCCTCACTGCGAATTAATGCCTATGGTGACTCTGCGGACTCGCCGAGCATTCTTTCGCGAAGCTGCGCCCGCGCCTTCGCCCGCCGAGCTGCCGCGCCGTAAAAAGCGCCGCGCTCAGCGGGTCCCTGAACCTCCTCCATCCCGCGAAAGCTCGCCGGTGCGCCCGCCAGCTTCGCCGCCTGCTTCACCCGAGTCTCTAACCGCCGGTCAGCGGCCGCTGTCTGCCGCCGCGTCCGCCATTGAGAACTATGAGGAAGTTTTACGAGTGGAGGACGACAGTTGCTCTATCCTGGCTTCGGGCAGTGAGGACTGGTTGAGCTCCGCGGACCTCGCACCACCCTCTCACCGGCCCTCTGGGAAAAGAGCTAGCATCGAGGCGGAGCTGATGCGTCTGCTCGAGCAGGCCGTCGAGAGCCTCGGCCTTGAGTGGTCGACGCCCCAACAGCCTGCACTCAACCGCCTGGACGGCTGTTTTCTACAAAGGGAACGTGCTTCAAATCCTTCAAGACCAGCTCCCTTCCTTCCTGAGCTTCACGAAGAGGTAGCTAAGTCTTGGAGCGCCCCCTTTTCAGCCAGAGTGCGTGCTCCCGTGTCCGCAGCATTCTCCGTAGTCGACGGTGCTAAGGACAAAGGGTACCACTCTCTTCCTCCCGTCGAGGAAGCGGTAGCCGCCCATCTTTGCCCGCCCTCTGCTGGACGGCGCGCTAAGACGGCGCTGCCATCTAAAGCCTGCCGTACTACCTCAGCCCTGCACGGTCGCGCTTACACCGCCGCCGGACAGGCTGTCTCGGCGCTTCATTCAATGGCCGTGCTCCAGATCTTCCAAGCCAACCTTCTCCGCAAATTGGACGAGGAAGGACCGGAAGCTGTGAATCTCACGGATTTGAGGAGCGCGACGGATCTCGCCCTTCGCGCCACTAAATCCGCCGCGCAGGCCATGGGGCGGAACATGGCGTCTCTCACCGTTGCTGAGAGACACCTCTGGCTAACGCTCTCGGAGATGGCGGATTCGGAGCGCTCTGCTTTTCTCGACGCCCCCGTCTCCCCCGCTGGCCTCTTCGGATCTTCTGTCAAGGATTTCGCAGACAGATTCGCCGAGGTTCAAAAGACATCGCAGGCCATGAAACATTTCCTGCCCAAGCGCTCGAGCTCCGCAGCAGGTCGCTCAAAACAGCCGTCTGCTCGCAGCTCTCAGCCGCAACCCTCAGCTGCCGCCGCCCCACAGCGGCGTCAGCCCAAGGATCAGAGACCGCGCTCTCGCTCCGCCGGCCGCCGCCCCCCGCCGCGTGGGCCACGGCCGAGGATTGAGGTAAAGCCCGAGGCCTCTAAGTCTTCCTAGCCAGCCTACGGAAGCGACGGTGTTCAAGTCCCGCTGCGGCCGAACTTCCACCGAAAATTTTCGCTCGCTCAGTTCCAGTAATTGCGACTGTTCCAGCGTATTTCGCAGTAAACAAGTCGGCAGTACAGCCCGCTTGCCTGCACACAAACGCCGTTTTTACGGCGACCCAGATAAATCCCAAAAAGAGTGTATTTTCTGGTATTCCGGCCACGGCCGATGGTGTTATGAGTGTAGTAAACATGCCCACTGCCCAGTGCCCATTCCTACACACAGACACGGCCCGCCACACACGGCCCGCACAAATAAAACCGACTCATGTCGGTTGTGCACCAAATGTAGTGATTGTGCCCACGCCCCAGTGCCCGTCTCACGGTTTCTGTAAAAACGAAACCAACGCACATGCAGTCTGCACAAACAGACGGTGTTCTCAGCGTTATGCATGGGCCCGTTGTCCCGCGCCCTCATTCGCTCACAGACATATTAAACCCCACGGGGCTCACCACGCTCGCTCTCCCTCAGCACACAGCTGCAGGAGAACTGAGCGCGGGCAGACCGCTCGCTGTGATCAGCGCGCCCCCAGTCTCGCACGCTGCAAACGCGGCGCTCATGTTACAGCACACTGTTGCTCTCCGCTCGCCACTAGATCGCGGCCAGAGCCCAGATATCATTCCACCCCTAGCCACTCACGCGAAAGCGTGGGCAGAGCTCCCCGGGGTCTCAGAGTGGGTGCTGAACATTATAGAAAGAGGCTATTCGCTACAGTTCGATCGACGCCCGCAACGCAAAGCGGCGCGAATCGAAACTACGGTGAAAAAGGAAGTAGCACACCTACTTCGAGCCGAAATAGCGAAGCTACTGAGCAAAGGGGCTATAGAACCCTTATCACAAGCTCAGAGCGAAGGGGGCATGTACAGCAGATATTTTCTGGTACCCAAGAAAGACGGGGGTCTCAGACCCATTCTAGATCTAAGACGGCTAAACAAAGCACTTCTGAAACGACGGTTCAGAATGCTCACGACCAAGAAAATCCTCTCGCAAATTTGCCAAGGGGACTGGTTCATGTCGATAGATCTGAAAGACGCTTATTTCCAAATACAAGTAGCGTCACGTCACAGGCGATTTTTGAGATTCGCCTTCGAGGGTCAGGCATATCAGTACACAGTCCTGCCATTTGGCCTATCCCTGGCACCTCGCGTATTCACGACGTGCATGGATGCAGCGCTCGCACCCCTCAGGCTGCGAGGCATACGAGTGCTGAATTATCTGGACGATTGGCTGGTTCTAGCTCGATCACAGTCGGAGCTCATAGAACACAGGACCGTATTACTCGATCACCTCGAGAATTTGGGTCTCACAGTCAATTGGACGAAGAGTTCGCTGTCTCCCAGTCAGAAAATATCCTTTCTGGGCACAGATTTGGACTCGCTGTCTATGACAGCACAGCTGTCGCCGCAGCGCAGACTAGGTATTCAGCGCATGACAGAGATTTTTCGCCACAACGCTTTGGTCCCGCTCAAAAAGTTTCAGAGGATGCTGGGTCTCATGGCTTCAGCATCCTCAGTGCTTCAGCTGGGTCTGCTTCGCATGCGCCCGCTGCAGTACTGGCTGAAAGCGCGCGCGCCGCGCAGAGCTTGGACCTCCGGTCTCGCGCTCCTCAAGGTCGATCAGAAATGCGTTGCAGCTCTGAAACCTTGGACAGTGACCGACTGGTACCGGTTAGGTGTAAGCCTGGGGACTTCCTCGAGTGTGAAGGTGGTGTCTACGGACGCCTCAACCTCGGGATGGGGAGCGCTGCTCGAGGGCAGACCGTTATTCGGCCAGTGGTCGGAACGGGAAAAGCTTCTGCATATAAACTGCCTGGAAATGATGGCAGTCGACAACGCGCTGAGGCGTTTTTGTCCCCATATAAAAAGACACCACGTCTTGGTCCGTTCGGACAACATGTCAGTGGTGGCTTACATAAATCACCAGGGAGGTATCAGATCCAGAATCCTTCACAGGCTGACGGAACGCCTCCTGATCTGGGCTCAGCACAATCTGCGCTCGCTCAGGGCAGCGCATGTGCCCGGCCTTCTGAATGTGGGGCCAGACAGACTGTCCAGAAACAATATTCCGGCAGGAGAATGGTCTTTGCACCCGCAGACAGTCGAACTGCTGTGGAAGACGTTTGGCAGAGCGAAAATAGACCTATTTGCGTCTCAAGAGAACGCTCATTGCCAAGAATTTTTCTCCAAGAGCAGGGACGCGCTGGCTCACGTCTGGCCCCGCTGCCCGCTCTTTGCGTTTCCCCCTGTCACGCTCCTACCCCAGGTGTTAGAGCGAATCAGGGAGAGCGGATGCCCAGTGCTGCTCGTCGCCCCATTCTGGACAAACCAAGCCTGGTTTCCAGTCCTGATGCAGCTGACGAGTACCGCCCCGTGGCCGATACCGGTGAGGAGGGATCTCCTCACACAGGCGAACGGCTCGATCTTGCATCCTTACCCGGAGCGTTGGTCCCTGCACGTGTGGGCCATCAACGGGTACCCGTTAACCTCCCAGCGGGAGTGTTAAACACGATCACACAGGCTAGAGCCCCATCCACGAGGCGGCTCTATGCCTCAAAATGGTCTGTGTTCACTAGCTGGTGTGCAGCGAGTGGTACTCTGCCCTCATGCTGTGGGGTGACGGAGATCCTCTCTTTTTTTACAAGAGCTGCTGGATAAGGGCAGAACCCCATCCACGCTCAAAGTTTATGTGGCGGCCATAGCAGCGTTCGCTGAACCACCGCTCGGCCAGTCACTAGGAAGGAACGATCTGGTCATTCGCTTCCTTAGAGGAGCTAAGAGGCTGAACCCTCCCAGACCTCCCTCAGTTCCCGTTTGGGACCTCTCCACGGTTCTGGAAGCCATGAAAGGTGCCCCATTCGAGCCAATACAGTCAATAGACCTGAAACTCTTGTCTTTCAAAACAGTGTTTCTTCTGGCTCTCGCTTCAGTGAAGCGCATAGGGGATCTGCAAGCGCTCTCAGTGAGCGCGACGTGTATGGAGTTTGGACCTAATGACTCGAGAGTCATACTCAAACCAAAGCACGGATACGTTCCAAAATCCCTCAATACACCGTTTAGGGCACAGGTTATCTCCCTGTCGGCCCTGCCGGTATCTGAAGAGGAAGGTGACGGAGGCTTCCTTTGCCCGGTCAGGGCGTTAAGGGCATATGTGTCTCGCTCATCTGTTTTCAGACAGACGGAGCAGCTCTTCGTTTTGTTCAGCGGACGTTCTAAGGGACTAGCTGCGTCAAAACAGAGTCTATCCAGATGGATAGTGGATGCTATTGCGCTAGCTTACACATCCAGGGGCCTGCAATGCCCGATAGGTGTCAAAGCGCACTCCACAAGAGGCATGGCCTCGTTGTGGGCTTGGTCCAGTGGGATTGCCTTGCAAGATATCTGTATGGCGGCAGGCTGGGCCTCCCCGTCTACATTTATAAGGTTTTATAACCTCGAGGTTCCCGCTTTACAAGCTAAGTTGCTCTCGGTTTAATTTTTCAGTACTGCCCGCCCGATGCTATCGACTCGGGATGCTGAAACTGCTAGAGCGTCGATCACTGATCGCCTATATACTTCTGTGGGCAGTGTGTAAGTCCCCCTTATTTATCAGTCCAGGCCAAGTTCGCCCTGGCTGTGTGGAACACTTGATATAATATGCTCTTATCAGAGCTTTATATTACAGGAAGGATGCTATTCTAGCCCCTCTTCCCGGATTCCCTGTGAGTCCCTTGTGATTAGGCACTGTATGAGCCCTGGGCACCTGCCCCTGGGACTTTAGTGCTATGTCTCAAGCACGCACGGCGTTTTACATTGTGTTCCCCTAGCGTAAGATTTTCTTACGCAAGTACGAGAGACCTCTCGTAAGAGAACGTACTCGGTTACTAACGTAACCTCGGTTCTCTCTAGAAGAGGGAACGAGTACTTGCGTATCTTGCCGTGCATGCGTCATGTTCTGATTCGCTTCAGCGATGAAAAACTGACCAAACCAGCCTCTCTGGGCCGTATTTATAGCCCTGGCCCCACCCGACTTCGGCGGGACATGACGTAATGGGCGCGAAGCGCCCTCATTGGTTCTGACGTCATGAGGAGCCTCTATCGATAGGCTGGTGCAGTTGCCGCAGAGCAGCCAATGGGCGCGCGAGCTGTCTCGCCCATGTCTGCATGCTGCTGCAATGCGTTTTACATTATTGCAAAATTAAGGATAATTTTTGGCTTCAATATCTCGAGGAAAAGAGGTTTTCCCCTAGCGTAAGATTTTCTTACGCAAGTACTCGTTCCCTCTTCTAGAGAGAACCGAGGTTACGTTAGTAACCGAGTACGTTTTCCGGGCTGGGTGGGTGGACATGTTCGACTCGTGTGTTTCTGCTGTCTGCCGCCGCCGGCCAACCGATCACGTGTGTACAATACATACAAATACATGAAAGTGTATTTTATTATTATCTTTATTGTTTGAATCCACAAATACAACGTTAGACAAAAACATAATATTATGAACATTGTGTATTTTTTATCTTCTTATCCGCCGAACGGTACATACAACGTCACTTCCGGAGTCTTCAGCTGATTCAAAAAAAAAAAAAAAAAAACGGTGCATAACTTACTGGAGCAGCAAAGCTGAGCAACGTTGTTGTTGGTGACAAAAACAATGATTATATCAGCTGATCGCTGTCCGATTTTGTGAATGAATTCCCGCATTGCATTGTGGGATATGGCCTTTGAATGCGTCTAGCTCATATCATATCGTAATGTTCTGTATTACAGCATACTGTAATATTTCACCGATAATAAAACCGAAACAATATAAAAATAAATAAATTAATACCATGATAACATTTAAATAAATGTTGAAAAGATAGCGTTATAGTTTTAAACATAAATAAACAACAAAGAAACCCAACTTCCCTGGTCCCTATAGACTGAAATAATAACATTAAAAGTAAAAGTATATATATATATATATATATATATATATATATATATATATATATATATACACACACACACACAAAACACATATAATTGTCTTCTGCTTTTTCTCATCCGGGGGACAGTGAAGACTTACACACACACATTCAGTGCATTAAAGTCAATGGTAGACAACAGTGCAGCAGCATGTTTCATGTGACTTGCCTTTTAAAAAAGCCTTCAGAAACCCTCCTGAATTAGAATCCATGCTTTCACATTTTTAGAAGCTTCTGGACCCTCTTGACCTCTGTCCTCGTAAGCCTGTTCGTTTTTCCACCCCTGCCTACCTCAGCTACCCTTTATTCAAAAATGTATCGTTTAGCTGGTGGAATCAACTGTCTCTTAATGGGTGTCAATTAATATGAGTGAAAACATGTCCCACCTTCCTTGAGTGCATCATATTGCAATATATCATTTGACACGTTGAAGAAGATTTCAGGTGATTGGCTAACCCACAAAATGAATGGAAAGACATAAACATAAATATAGGTATACTTTGCTTTTTATTTGGACAAAAATCATTTGATAAAGAAAACACTTAATTTATTAACTTTGTATACATAAATCGTAACATCCAAAACCAGGATGGCCCGTAAAGGCGAACTCGACAATTACTGTCTGAGTGAAGTCACACATCGGCAGTCTTGGGACATGGTGAAAACTTGAAGGCCGGCTCCCATGTCTCCTCCCAGATTTTTCCACTGTAAGTATCAGTAACACAAAATCTGTGAAAAACAGAAGAGCCATTTTAACATAATAGTTTCACAGCATAAATATTGTACGCTCTTGTATTTCATTGTTTTTATACAAACATATACATATATATATAGTGCTTGATGCAATGTAACATAAACATCAGCCACTCTCATCGATAAAGTCATTGAAAGTAAACAAGCCAATAGCCGATAACAGTCAACATGGATGATCTTGGTCGATACTGATGTTCTGCCAATAAATTGGTGAATGTCTACTTCCTACATAGAATCACACAGGGGCAATTATTCATGGCATCAGGTATGGTACTGAAAAGAGCAAGTGGCTAAATCCTGTAGACAATATTTGACACTGCATTTAATCCATCCTATACCAACAGTGTAACCAATAGTCTAATTAAAATACAGGTGGGTGTCCAAAATTACAGTATTGTGCAATATTTCAAGCCATTTTGTATATGATTAAAGCTTACAGCTCATGAAAACCAAAAATCATCATCTCAAAATATAAGAATAAAGAGGAATACAGATATGTTGACCTTTTGAAAATAAACGAACGAATCTGACTCTATACTTGGTCTGGCTGCTTTTGCACAAATTACTGCATCAGTGTGGTGTGGCATGGAGGCCATCAGTGTATGGCATTGCTGAGGTGTTATGGAAGGCCAGGTTGCTTTGATAGTGACTTTGAGATTGTCTGTAATGTTGGGTTTGGTATCTATCATTGTTCTCTCTATGGTGTTAAGGTGAGATGAGTTAAGCACAGCAATACCATGCTAAGCAAACCAGTAACAAGCAGTTTTGGCACTGTAGCAAGGGCAGAGTCCTGGTGGAAAAGGTAATCAACATGTACATAAAGCTTGTCAGCAGATGCAACCATCCTCTAAAATCTCCTGGTAGAAGGCTGCATTGACTCTGGACTTAAAGGGTTAGTTCACCCAAAAATCAAAATGATCTCAGTATTTACTTACCCGCGTGTTGTTCTAACCCTGTAAGACCTCCATTTATAATCGCATCACAAAATATTATATTTATGATGGAATCTGAGCGCTGGATAAGTCTTCCATTGACTTCCAAGGGGCTTAACCCTCTATGGTACGGTGTTGCCTCCAGGCAACATAGTCTATTTTAGCTTTTTTTAATAAAAACATAATAAAATGTAATTGTTCAATGCTCTCTAAGGGGAGGGGAACTCAAATACTAACCAAAGAAAATGCAAAAGAGTGGTCACATGACCCACAGGGGTCCATTTTGTTCCCTCTTTCAACACACGTGCACATGTCACATGGCTCCATATTTTCTCCACTGAAAAGGGCATTTTTCACTAATTTCTGTCCAAATAATCAGCCACAAAAAATCAGAGTCACCTTCATTGGTAAGTAAAGAAGTATTTTCAAAAAACTTTACATTATATATCATCAAATTTATCATAGGAAATTACATAAAACTGCTTGTTGCCTCGAGGCAACATTGTACCATAATGGAATCACATAAGGCCATGCCAGGCATACTACGTATGAATACAATTATATTTTATTTGTAAGGAAAAGAGTTTGAATTATCTAAATGTATCTGTATTTTTGCAAACTGAAAACTTGGCATAGTTCGACGGGACATTTGGCCACTATAGTGGGTAATCGGACAAATAGTGGGTTCGTGGGAAAGGGGCGTGGCTTGGGAGTGGTCAGCGGGGGTCGATGGGGTATTTGGCCTCTATAGTGGGTAATCGGACAAATAGTGGGTTTGTGGGACAGGGGTGTGGCTTGGGACTGGTCAGGGGGGTCAACGGGACATGTGCCTACTATAGTGGGCAATCAGACAAATGGGTTAATGGGACAGGGGCATGGCTTGGAGCCGGTCAGGGTGAACAGGACATTCGGCCACTATAGTGGGCAATTGGACAAATAGCGGGTCCATGGGACAGGGGCATGGCTTGGGAAAAGTCAGGGAGGGTCAACGGGACATTTGGCCACTACAGTGGGCAATCGGACAAATAGTGGGTTAGTGGGATGGGGGCGTGGCTTGGGACAAGTCAGGGAGGGTCAACGGGACATTTGGCCACTACAGTGGGCAATCGGACAAATAGTGGGTTAGTGGGACAGGGGCGTGGCTTGAGACCGGCGGTGGGGTCAACAGGACATTTGTCTACTATAGTGGGCAATCGGACAAATAGAGGGTTAGTGGGACTTGTAGGGGTCTCGTATTTCGGGGGGTTCCCGACGGGCCCCTGGAGGACCCGACACGGGTCATTAGGTCGGCCGGGGAGGTCTTCCAAATGTTTGATCTTGCTGTTGTTGAGGCCTGGCCTTCATATTAGGATAATGTTATAGTGATTGTAAATGTTTTACCTTGACACAGCATGTTTTGATGTTTTTTAATGTTTTGATATGATAACTTGATGATATAATGGTTTGTAGTACTTGCGTTCCACGATGGTACAATGTTGCCTGAGGGCAACAGCTGGATAATAAATGTTACTTTTTATTAAATATGAAATGTGTAATTCAATAAAAACTTGATAAATCTCTTTGTTCAAGTGTTTAGTTAAATAAATTGATGTTTTCAATTAATATATTATTTTTTTTCTTCATGAAAATGTCAAATGTTAAAATTTTTCCATTGTGGTACAATGTTGCCTTGAGGCAACAAACTTATAATTAATAAATAAATAAAAAAATAATGATAATGTTTATTGATATTGCTATAGTGTCAAATTTTAAGCAGGAAAAACATAACAAATATTTTTTTTCTCACTGATATCATAATGCGTACCATAGAGGGTTAAACTTGCTCGATTCAACTAAGCTGTTTACGTAGTCTATCTGCGCAAGCTTCTGGGTTCTACGTCATACGCGTGACCTGCGTTGGCCAATAGTGAGCCTGCGTGGTGACGTAGAACCTCAAAGCTCTGCGCAGTTAAGACTACGTAAACAGCTTTGAAGCAGAACACGAGTAAATGGATATTGGAATAAATTCGTAATTTTTGTTTGTTTTTGGCGAGGAAAAGTATTCTCGTCGCTTGATAAATGGATGGTTGAGCGACTGGAGTCATTTGGACTATTTTAAACGATGTCTTAATACGTTTTCTGATCGAGCAAAGTTAAGCCCCTTGGAAGTCAATGGGGAACTTATCCAGCGCTCAGATTCCATCATAAATATAATATTTTGTGATGCGATGATAAATGGAAGTCTTACGGGGTAAGAACAACACGCGGGTGAGTAAAAACTGAGATCATTTTGATTTTTGGGTGAACTAACCCTTTAAAACCTAGTGGACATGACAATTCTCTCAACGCTGCTTGTTGGTTGCAAAACTTTGAGACCGCCTGTACATTCAAACTTTTGTGTGCTACAATCTACATTCCAACCTTTATCCACCACCTATGAGAAGGTTAAAAGTGGAAACAGAAAGGAGATGTATAAAGGCAATTTTAACCAATATAAAGCAGTACTTACCATGCAGAGCAAGGTAACCATTTGACCTTAACTTCTTCTTTTCCCTACAGAAAGACACATACATATAATAATCAGGTTTATAATGTCATAACTTTTGTGACAAGGCCACTTTGCCTTCAGTAGGGCCGTCATTAAATTCCAACCCTGCATAAAATAGAAGGATAAGGAATATGAATTTATATACCTCATGGGATTCGCAATAGCCTATCATTTCTCAGGATCATCACATTGTGTTGAATGTATATACTGTATGTTTGAAAGTATTCTGAATTCATATGCTAATTATAAAAAAAAAAAAAGATTTAATTCAGTATTAATAATATTGGAGCTTTAGACGGCTAATAATTATGTCATAAAAATATTGTCCGGTGTGGCTCTGTTTTGTTACATTAGCTTTGCCTTGTTGTTAATGTCCAATTGACCCAAACAGGGCTTGATTGACAGGCGATCTGACCAATCATATTTCGCCATCCGCCATTTTGCCTGACAGCACCGTCAGGAGAGATAGTAGATTAACATGCCAGGATTTGAACTTGAGAAACTGAGTGTACTGATGCTTTTCTGCGGTTAAAACAACATTCCTTCTTATGTTCATTCATGTTTAATTGATGCTATAACTGAACTAGAAGGAAGAGATGATCGGTTCACAAGAAGCTTTAACTGATGCTCTACAGCAATCTGACAGACACATTAAAGAACCACAAAACGTTATTTACTGTTTACATTTGACCAAATTTGAAAGGCGACACTTTGTTTAATATCAAAAGTAACTGAAAAGTAAGCTGGTCTGTCCTGTCTGTCAGCGTGTTGTCAGTCTCCTCTCTGCTCCACAATGTATTTTTCACAGAGTAGGAACATAGCTTGTCGGGCATAGCAACAATAACTAAGGGAGGCGGGTCTTTGTGAACGGTCAATTGCAATGACGATGTCTACTATAAAAACGGACTCATTAAAAAGACTTGTCTAAGTCTGTTTAAAATATGAAGATAATGTAAAAAGCACAGCAGTTACTCTAAAATACCCTTAAATGGGCTCAAATTACCACTTGCTTCAATGGTCAGTATTTTGTGATATGTGAAATGCCAGATAAGCCACATACAATGGAGAGATGATCAGACAGCCTAGTGAAAAATATATTTCTAAACTTACCTTATGTATCCTTCTTCCTGTTATGGATTCATATCGGAAAACTTGTTGTCTACTACATTTCCGGCAACCTTAAATGACAAACAAATTCTTAACTAAGTTTCACAAAACCTGGGGAACAACAGTAACCATTGTCCTTGAACTTTGAAACCGTCAGAAAAAACAGCTAAATAACTAAAGAATACATATATTAAAGGCCATTCACACCAAGAACGATAACTTTAAGAAATATATAGTTCTCGTTAATATGATAAACTATAACGATAATGACATGGAGAACAATATTGTTGGGAATCACTTTTAAAGCGATTTTGAGAACGATAAAAAGCTAACAGCCAATAAGAACCCATCAAATTTTAGCCATATTTATTAACACAAGGTGAGACTTTGCATATCCTTGGTCAGTCTGGAGGCTTTTATCATTATGGTTATGCGTATATAGTTATTGTTCCTGGAATGAACGGCCCTTTAGCCATCAAATTCAGTGACTTCATAGCCGAAATGTAACCTAATTATCCTACTGCCTAGTCGAATGGTTATTGAAGCAGACTTGTGAACAGTGGTACGTGGGGAATAAGCTATCTGGGCTGCCCACTGATGTGTGTGATATGTGTGTGTGTATTTGTATTCATCTCTACTTATGTGTGTATTGCTCATTACTCTACTCCTAGAGTGTGTGTTCAGTACTGAAAGGTATGTATGCAAGGACAAATTCCTTTGTGTATCAGGCTGGCCACTAAAAATTACTCACTATTAACTAATCGATTGGACTTAAATTCACCTGAAGATTTCTGTATTTCATGAATCATGATTACAAAAAGGGGAAATTCATACATAGTGTGCTAAGACCAAAGTTCACTTACACTTTCTTCTTTTTTTTGGTGGGGGGCGTTGTTCCTTCACAGGGAGAGAGACTAAAAGGGTACAAATCTAAAAGATAAAATGTCTCCTTTTCCTGGGCCTGATGCTGGGTTTTGGGCTGGGCTTGATGCTGGGGCTGGGCCTGATGTTGGGGTTCTGGCTGGGCCTGATGCTGGGGTTCTGGCTGGGCCTGATGCTGGGGTTCTGGCTGGGCCTGATGCTGGGGTTCTGGCTGGGCCTGATGCTGGGGTTCTGGCTGGGCCTGATGCTGGGGTTCTGGCTGGGCCTGATGCTGGGGTTCTGGCTGGGCCTGATGCTGGGGCTCGAGCTGGTCCTGATGCTGGGGCTCTGGCTGGGCCTGATGCTGGGGCATGGGCTGGTCCTGATGCTGGGGCTCGGGCTGGGCCTGATGCTGGGCCTGAGGCTCTGGCAATGTTGTTATGCAGTTCCCTACAATATTGTATGTGTATGTTAATTTTCAATATTTCCCCATCATGAAAAAACCCAGTTTAAAACTGTCATGACTTAAATGACACAAATCCTACCTTCTTTGATCAATATAAAATTGTAGGCCTTTCTCATGGAGGCCACAATTTTTAGGTTTTCTTCAGTGGGTGGCAGATCGGTCACCACATCGGCCGCCCACTTTCCAGAGGCCTTATCCTTTTTGGCAAAAAATAGAATTGGGACATAGCCCAATGCACTTAGTTTTTTCACCTGTAAAAATGCAGACAGCAAACATTAGTTATTCCCAGTCCACTGCATTATTTTCCACCCTATTGAAAAAAAGGCATTAAATACATTAGTGCTACTGTTTCTAATATACACAATTACCATAATCAAACTTAACAGCTTTTCCCCTTAGAAACAAAAACATTACATATGTGATCTATCCCAGTGGTCCTCAAAGTGGATTTGCTTTGAATGAGAAAGTTGTGCTTCATCATTAAGAAATGCCTATCAATGACAATGTAATGATCTAGAATCTACATACAATCTTGATTGTAAATGCACTAATAAATTAAAACATTAACATTTAACTTTTTTTGTGATTATGACTAATCAAGTTAATCTGTTGTAAATCACTTCACTCAGGTCATGATGAGCCATTCTTCCTGCTGCTTAGCTTGGCTTATTTGCTATTAAGATAGCTGATGAACATGGATGAATGTTTGAGTCAGTCCACATCATTAAGGGATTCAAATTCCAAAGTTGACTAAAGACCCAGTTACACACCAGCTAGAAAACACGGAATAGTGAACCTGGACACAATTTCAAGAAAATAGAAATGGCATCAAAGTATACAAACGGTCGCAAGCATATGCTTAATTGTTTTAATTATGAGGGGGTCCTTGGAAATTGTTCTCCCACACAAATGGTCCTTGGCTCTAACCGTTTGAGAACCCCTGCTTTTGACACACACAAAACAAAATATGATAATACATATATGAAAAATACATTTTGACTGGACTCCCTCTTTATGGCCAAATATCAACCTGATCCAAACACTCTCCTCCCCCCTTAGATAGTCTACCTGTCTCTCCCCACGGAAAATGTAGGTTATGGGACAAACAGAAACATTCATTTGGGAAGGCCACCAATGAACATAAAGTTAAAAATCATAAAATAGCCAGCTGCTCTACAGAATCTGGACTTGGTCCTACTCCAGTAGGTATGGCTGAATCCTTTCCTCTTTTAATGTGACATTAGGCCTACTATCTCCCCTGTAGTAATTCAAATGCTTTTTAAGTTGTGTCTTTGAAAAAGGACATCCGGAATATGGCCTTGCTTTTACCAACACATATTTTGCACACAGAATGGGTTTCATGCATGTCCTCAGTTATTTTGTCACGTCATCATGCACTTTCTCTAAAATTACAGCAGCGCAAAGCACTATAAGCGTGAAATGCAATATTCACATGCTTGTAGTGGTAGTGTAAGGGAGCATGTTATCTACAGTACTTAGCCTACATAATCATGCAAGACTGTCTTTAATAGTGACTCTGGGTCTGAATTCTGTGATCTGCCTTTAGCAGAGACAGAAACTTCAGTAACATGCATTGTCTGTGTGGTACTAAAGCAAGGTTATGTTTACAATGTAGCCGGTTGTATATGTAAACAAATGTACATGAGCACCTGGTCAAAAAGAAAGTCTATTCCATGCATGTCAAGCAAATGACAAATAAATTAAAATAATATTACACCAATGCCATCTATGACTACCTCAAATTCATTCACTGACAGATTAAACTTATTTTTGTAAAATGACGCCCTTGCTCTATCACACAATATTAATAAAAAGTGAAACAAATCATATTGCTTAATGACATATGAGCATTTATACTTACTGCAATATTGGCAGAGTCCACCACTCTTGACGCATTTTTATTTTTTCGGACCCTTTCCCCCCAATTCTTGTCCAGGGACAATTTTTTGGCCGTCACTTTGGCTTTTTGGGAGATGGCTGTGAAACAAGAGCTGCAGGTTTTGCGGCTCACCTGTGTTGGTAAAAGTATACCAAAGTGAGACATCAGATCCACAGTCACAGAGAAGAAGTACAATCAAGATACAGTTTAATTTGGCTGGATACAGGAAAGATAGGAACACACAAAGCACAATGCAATTCAGAATAGGTCTCTAAATTTACACAGGATTATTATTATTATTATAATCATACAGTAAAAGTGGCAGATGTAGGAGACACCCAGACTACTCTAATAAATGTTGCCTATGGCGTTTGGTGCAAAATAAGTAATACATATTGTTATTAACCCAGACGCCTTACATTATTACTGTTTTGTAACACAGTACAGATATCATACAGGGTCATTTAGTAGGAGCATACTTTAGTATCCAATTGACCTACTAAATGTAGGACATTAAAACCACATATTTGAATATTGCACATAATGCTCTATTCCACTTTCCCTCACCTGATTAGGTGCTTGGCAGGAGGGGCAAGGCTTGAACTTCTTTCGAGGCATTTTTAAATCTACACACACATTTTTTTCAGACATTGTCAACAAACAGTACACAACTTATTGGCATAACTGCTTTCTACCAAAACAATGAAAACAATTAAAGCAGGTTAACTGTCACAGGTCGGGGTGGGCCAAGCCAGACTGCACCCACCCCTGGGGACCGGGCACCGCCTCGAGGAGCGTGTCAAGGAACCAGACAAAAACAGAGGATAAAGGAATAACAATTTCTTTATTAAGTTAAAAGCAGGTAAATTTGAAAAGTCCTAATTAAAATCTCTTCTTTCGCCAGAAGCAATTCGATGGGCCCCCTGGACCGGAGCGGGATGGACGTTCGTGGACACCCTGCGGCTCGTCGGAGAGGAATCAGAGGAGGACGCACACCACTCAGGTAAGCCACTGGGTAAGTACTCTTTACAAGGCTCTCAAGGAAGTCTTGGCTACACGGACCCCATTCGGACTGGAACCAGGTAGGTAGTCGCAGTGAGGATGGAACGAATGCCGGAGGCTGCCCAGAGGTAAGTATCCAGAGGACGGGGGTCCTCGACTCAGACGGGTCACAGGGACGCAGGTGGCGAGCGGGCCGGGCCAGGAGGGGACCCTTCTCTCCTTCTGTACAGGGCGGAGGCTTTCAGTGGGGACAGGTGGAGACCACCAGACGGAGAGGACGCTTCGAGGGAGACACTCCACTTGACTGTACACTGTAACCAGGTAACAGGATTCAACTTCCCAACAGCATATGGAACGTTTCAATTGCAATACCTTCTCTCTTTCTGAACAGGACAAGCCTTCAATGGGACATGTGGAGACCACCAGACGAAGAGGACACTTGAGCGGGACACTCCACTTCGGCTGTGCACTGTAACCAGGTAGCAGGGTTTAACTGTTCAACAGCATATCAAACGTTCACTCAAATACCTTTTCCTTTTCCGAACAGGACAGCGACTTTCAATGGGGCATGTGGAGACCACCAGACGAAGAGGACACTTGAGCGGGACACTCCACTTCGGCTGTGCACTGTAACCAGGTAGCAGGGTTTAACTGTTCAACAGCGTATCAAACGTTCATTCAAATACCTTTTCCTTTTCCGAACGGGACAGCGACTTTCAATGGGGCATGTGGAAACCACCAGACGGGAAGGATGCTCTAAGCAAGACACTCCACTTCAGCTGTACACTATCGATGCAACAGGATTTGACCATTCAGCAGTAATAAAACATTCAGCTGCAATACCTTCTCTCGTTCCAACCAGGCAGCGGCTTTTGATAGGGACGTGTGGAGACCACCAGACGGGAAGGATGCTTTAAGCAAGACGCTCCAGTTCAGCTGTACGCTGCAACAATGTAACAGGAATTAATAGATCGGCAGCATTAACAGAGCGGGGCTGTCTCGAATGGTAAGTTGGGCGCTTGATGTGACAAACCCTGTTCAGAAACAGCGGGTGAAAGACTATAGAGGAGAGTGCACAGCAGACTATTAATACTTCTCCACACGATAAACTTCACTCCATAACACAAACCGTGTGAATCGTTCACTTCAGGCACTGCATTCCACTCGCACACCGTGCATTCGGGCCAACACTCACCCAGCGGTCTTTCTCCCACCAGATCGACTCTCGTCTCTCACACGGGCTCCACTTCTCTCAGAGACAGTCAAACGGATGTAGTAATCGTCACATTCAGTGCAGGAAGAACAAAGGTTGGAGACAGATCATTAATTCACTCGGTGTAATACTTCACTCGTGCCACACGCTTTCCAGACTCTCCACACCACTTCAGTGTCAGTGCATATAAACAACGGATCAAATACTCATCACTTTGCGTCTTTCCCACTGTCGACGATATCCGCTGGATTTTCACTGACAAACTTCACTCTCTCATTTCCATTTCTCGGCTTCAATCTTCGCCCTGCTTCACCGCCCAGCCTCAATACAAACAGCCCGCCGACAAAACACAGTATCTCACGGGAGGAAACCCAACCTCTCACGGGGGAGAAAGAACCACGCAGACCGTCTGTTTCCTCTCTCTTTTTAAAGCCCCATCTTAATGCGCGTTCCTCTCACAACACTCTCTGTAATTCTCCTCACCTGCTGTCAATCAGGCAATTGGCCTCGCTGCCATGGCAACAGATTTCGCGGTGTGATGAGACGACCATCCACAAGAGGTCTCCAAATAATACTGCCTTCACAAGGATTTTACTCTCTCTCTTTATCTGGCTTTTGTCACACCGTGACATAACTTTTAGCTAATTTAGCGTCACTGCAACAACAACCATGCACTTATATCAGTCTCTATTCCATGCATTTTCTACAGTGCACTTTAGACAGCGTCAACAAACACAAATTTTCTAATTCACCCATTTTAATTTTGGAAGCTATATATATATATATATATATATATATATATATATATATATATATATATATATACAGTGCTATGCATAAGTTTAGACACCCATACTAAAGTTGACTAAAAAGAGGAATAAAAAATCTTCTTTTGGAAACTGAACTTAATGCCTTAATTAAAAAAATTTGGAAAAATCCAACCTTTAAGGACACCAATTTTCTTTGTGAATGAATAATGCATCGTAAATAAATAAATGCTCTTCCTTAAAATACAGGGTGCATAAGTTTGGACACCCCTATGTTAAATTCCCATAGAGGCAGGCAGATTTTTATTTTTAAAGGCCAGTTACTTCATGGATCCAGGATACTATGCATCCTGATAAAGTTCCCTTGGCCTTTGGAATTAAAATAGCCCCATATCATCACATACCCTTCACCATACCTAGAGATTGGCATGGTTTTATTTCAGTTAGCCTAATAGCTAGTTTGATTTGCATTGAGAGATGATCTTATGGAAAGTACCCCATGCCAATCTCTAGGTATGGTGAAGGCTATGTGATGATGTGGGGCTATTTTAATTCCAAAGGCCAAGGGAACTTTATCAGGATGCATAGTATCCTGGATCCATGAAGTAACTGGCCTTTAAAAATAAAAATCTGCCTGCCTCTATGGGAATTTAACATAGGGGTGTCCAAACTTATGCACCCTGTATTTTAAGGAAGAACATTTATTTATTTACGATACATTATTCATTCACAAAGAAAATTGGTGTCCTTAAAGGTTGGATTTTTCCTAATTTTTTAAATTAGGGCATTAAGTTCAATTTCCAAAAGATGATTTTTTATTCCTCTTTTTAGTCAACTTTAGCATGGGTGTCTAAACTTATGCATAGCACTGTATATATATATATATATATATATATATATATATAGCATATGTGTGTGTGTGAATCAGTCAATAATTTATGACAGCATTATTACATTACTTGCATATTGTTTTATTTCATGTTGAAAAGTTGTGATGAGCCACAATGTAGTAGTTATGAATTTGTAGTATTGTTAAAAATGGATGATTTATTTCGGTGTTTTATTATATAATTTTGCGTAAGCCCGGTCTCACCCCAAAACGTCATATACTGACGCGTCTTGACCATGCGTCAACATACGACGAAAAGGGTACCCCTTTAACGTCAATATGAGACGCAGACAGAAGCGCACCAGCAGCGCCTCCTAGCGGTACCCTAACGCATACCTAAACCTACCCATAACCCGAATCGTCACACATGGACGTTATGGGGGTACCCTTTTCGTCGTATGTTGACGCATGGTCAAGACGCGTCAGTATATGACGTTTTAGGGTGAGACTGTGTTGCAGCGTCAGACTGTAAAACAGACCAATCTGCCAACCGTTCTTCATTCTGAACATTTACAATGTTGGATAATTTTTGTGGGCTAATTTAATACTGAAAATCTTATATTCCCCTATGATCGTACCTTAAGTTACATGATTGTATGCGACAAAAATGAACTTGAATTTAATTAGCTAACGTTAACTTTGCTAGCCTGCACATTTGGTGCAGAAAGCTAATGTCTTATTCTATCATAATCGTCTTAAATGGCCACCTTACAAAACTAAAGTTTCTAAACAAAACTTATTGTTCTGATTCAACAGTTTTTGATGTGTAAATGTAAAAATGATAGACCCACCCATGTATATTAATGTACCGTACTTACCGAGAGGAAAATCGCAATGAACTTTGGGAAAACCCGGTGACGTCAGCGTAATTGTTTTAAAGGACTTAATAATAAACAAAAATATATATAAATAAACTGATTAATTGAACACAATCGTAGCATATTATATTTATTAAAATAAAATAAAAAATTCGATAAATATCTGTTATCCAGCATGCTTTAGTTAAAGGAGTAAACTCACCGCTGAATGCGGTTGCACACCATGTGCGTTGTTAAACTCACCGCTGATGAACGCGCTAAACCTTTGACATCAGATTGCGAGGGTTTTTAAACATCAAAAACCAGTTGGAGAGCCAGATAAAAATGATCGGGGGTCCGCCATTTGACTCGTCCTGGCATAATTTAGATCGATCATTAAATTGAGTGTTGTTAAACTCACCGCTGAATGCGGTTGCACACCATGTGCGTTGTTAAACTCACCACTGATGAACGCGCTAAACCTTTGATATCAGATTGCGAGGGTTTTAAAACATCAAAAACCAGTTGGAGAGCCAGATAAAAATTATCTGGGGGCCGCCATTTGACTCACCCTGGCATAGATCGTTTTTTTGTAGCCTATTCATTTTTATTTTTGTAGTATAGTCTTGTTGTAATGGCAGACAACATGTTGTGGTGTGCTTACCCAAGACGTCAAATTTCAACGTTGAACGTCCCCGGTTCAATCTATAGGTCCTGCTCATTGAAAAATGACGCCAAGGGTATACCCAGTGCGTTAAAAAATTACGCCAGGGTTCCTGGACCATGCGTCAGACATTTGACGTGTAGGGAGTAAGACTGTGTTGATTTCACACTTGAGAAAGACAAAGACCCTCCCCTAATGGCCCTATTAGGAGCTATCAGGTCCTATCATTCTGAGCAACCTTGCACAAAGAATGAGGAGATTTAAAAAAGAATGGCTTTTAGATTGTTTGATTTATTTACAACACAACATAATCCAAAGATACACAACAAATGACAAAAAAGCACATTATTGAACACACTGAACTAAAGACAGAGACTTAACCAGTCACACACCTTTGTGCCATTCCTGAAACATAGTACATACCTGTCATTTCCAAGGTGTTTGATTTTTCACTTTACCATGTTCATGTACAGAGACTTATGTGAATGTTGAAGTCAGCAGGACTCATCAGTGGGGCATCTGGTCCCTGTAAAAAAAACAACAACAAAAAACAGCTGTGAACATGCTGATATCAAGAGAAACAATAGGGCTGCATGATTTTGGGAATACATTTTCGATTTTTCTGGTTAAAATTGCGATTTAAAATGTACAAAATACACACGCACACACACACACACACACACACATACATATACATACATATATACATATATATATATATATATATATATATATATATATACATATACATATATATATATATATATATATATATATATATACATATATATATATATATATATATATATAAATAATGAACACTAGGTTTGTTGTGACTTGTAGGGATATACGTGCAGTGCTGCTAATATTAACAATAGCCGGGCTATATACGTTAAAATGGAACATATCAGTAACACTACACTAGAGAAAAATATATTGATTATCATATGTTACTTCAAATGTTTCCATTCGTTATGACGTTATGAAATGAGATTAGAGTAAAAACATGAAGCCTAATGCACAGCACGACTGACTCAAACTCAGCGCGTGCGGAGAACATTTACTGAAGCGATCGAGCCGCTCCAAACTATGAAACGTCATTGTTACCATGTACGTTTGAGCAGATATCCACAAACAAAGTATTTAACAGTAAACATGGGTCTAAACATTATAATAATCACCATATTAGAGTAAACTCTCATACTAGCCAACTTTTATCATGCTGTGTTTTATTATCGAAAAAACATCCTCATGTCGTACATTTATATACATTTAGCATTGAAAGGTTGCCTCTAGTTCACATTTCAACATGTTTCTGTCTATAGGTACCCTACATATACATGTACGACATACTGTATATCTAATCCTAATTTTGATTCTATAACCTTCGATTTACCAACTGACTGGAACCTATTCAGCACTTTCCACAAAGATTTAGGGTCTTCTTTATTAATCTGAATTTGTTCTAAAAATTACTTTTTGCCGCCTTTATAGTCTTCTGACCAAAGTTTCTAAGTGCTTTAAATTTTTCATAGACCTCTTGTTTCTTTATTCTTCTAAAAATCGAAAGAGCTTTATTCCTACTTCTTAATAATTCCATTATTTCTTGATTCATCCATGGACTGGATCTTTGCTTAACTCTCACCTGTCTAAGGGGGGCAATACTATCCATCACTTTACAAAATAAAACTTTAAAATGTGTCCAAGCATGTGTCAACTGTTAAGATATTATAAATGTAATTTCATTTGACTCTTTTAAGTTGTTCTTTAAATAATTAAATGCTATAATTTTTTAATGATCTAATCCGTATTATTTTATGATTACTAAATTTGAATCTACTATGTTTCCTTGTACAGAAGATAATATAGTGATCACTGATGCCATATTCTATTACTCCTTTTTGAGAAATATGCTTCTCATCAGACACCAGATTAAGATCTATAGTACTTTCTCCACCATCCCATACTCTCGTAGAATTGATTACCATTTGTGTAGAATTAAATAATTTACATAATTACTGCAGAGAATTATAATTATCCCTTATACTTTTGTGTATATCAGTATTAAAGTCCCCCATAATAATACATTCAAACGCCAAAAAATATTGGCTTAGTCGCAGGCATTAACAAGTCCAAAAACAATAACTAATATTCAAAATTATTAGCTTGTACATTAAAATTTATATCTGATCTAATAAAAATACAAACTCCCCCTCCATGTCTATTGCGATCTTTCCTAATTATATTATAATTTCCTACACTATCACTTACTGACAAATCTAACCATGTTTTTGTAATGCAAAAAATCCCCACTTTACAATTCCTAAGTAACCACCTTAATTCCTCAATCTTCGGTAATAAACGCCTTACATTTAGATGCACAAAATGTAACCCTTTTACATTAAAATAGTCCTCAAAAGAACCTTTCGAACCACTTAATGCTGGAAAAATCTCTCCAACCCCAACCAAGTCCTCGGCGTCCACAGCGCCCCTTCAGGCTTCTTCACAGCGCTTCTCCCCAAATAGCTCGCCTTTCAAAGTGCCCATCTCCAAACTGGTTCCCGTAGCCGACTCAGCACCCATACCAACCATGACATCATCCATGCAAAGGTAAGGTATGTTATTAGACATGCTGATATTTGGCTCCACATCACTGCTTGACGCTCGTACCTGTTCAACAGCGATGTTACGTTCAGACAAGTAAGATCCGGAATCCAAAACTCGACCCTCGTTCAAGCCAGGACAAACTACCCCATTAGGACCTGGACAAGGGTGAATATCGCCTGACAATAACAAGCATAAGATAATTAAATTTTCCGGCGTTGGGATGGTGTTTAGAGATGGAGGGCCTGGACGAGTGTAGATGTAAAAGGGAAAAAAATAATACTTCGTCCGTAACCAATAGGCACCACGTCGCAACATTCTAAAGGGTAAAAAAATAAAACACTGTTTCTTATCAGTAAAAACTTGATGGACACAAATTACACAAAATAATAAATGTCAAAACCGAGGTCACAATGCCAAATGCACCTGCCGCCATACTTCCAGAGACAGAAGCAGAAATCCTTTAAAGTCACGATTGGTGCCCATTGTGGTACTGTTAAAACACGGGATGCAATTTGTCAGCATCTTTACTGGCCTGGAATGACAGTAGACATTAATAAATGGGTAAGTACATTTGTTTTTTCATTTATGCAACTGCATATCAATATAATGGGAACACCTTTGTTGTTTGCTCCCCACTAACATTCTCTGGGAAATGTAAATCTAACATTTCACCCATTTAGATTTTTCATAATACATTGTTAATAGCTTGTTTTTTATACTCCAGGTTGCTGAGTGTGTCCAATACCAGGCCAGTGCTGTGACCATAAAACAAGAAGTAGACTACATCACAAAAAATTATGTTAGGATTTTTCTTTAGATAATGTTACAGGTTTTTCACATGAACAATTGCAGTGTTCTTAAACTGAAATATATTGATGTGAGTTATTTCAAACTGCTGTGTCTTTTATATTAAGGTGAAGAAACCATTTGAGCTACTGGGGATGGACATAATTGGAAAAGTTGCCCTGACTACATCTGGCAACCAGTACATTTGTGTAATGGTGGATTACGTCACCAAATGGAGTAAAGCATATTCAATGCCAGCTAAAACAGCCGAAAACATGGTTAGTTGCATCCACGTTTTTCTACCTCTTTTTTGCCCCCAAACGCATTTTGATTTGTCATTCAAGAATATAAAAAATTGCACAATTTCATGTTAAGTTTTTAAGCCAACAGCCAACATATAAGATGGTTCAGTAGTACAAATTTTATAATACAATTTATTACAATACAACAATGGAAAACATGGTTAAGAGCAAACATTCCCTTGAAAAATTACATATCAACAAAGACGTGTGTGCGGTGTTGGGAAACAAAAGGAGTCTTTGTGCGGCGTATCATCCACAGACAAATGGACTTGTGGAGAGACTAAATGAATCAATTCAGAAGACAGACAAAAACGGTTTCATCCAACAGATTGACAGAAACATTGAGGATGTTATAGACGAGGAGGTGGTGTCAGAGGCAATAAAGCGGCAGGACAAGATCCTCACCCATGTTAGAGAAAATGTTGAAAAGGCTGCCCAAAAATACATGATCCCAAAGGCTCCAAAATATGCAAAATTGGGGACAAAGTGGGAAAATAGAGAAAGGGAGGGAAACCGGAACCAAATTGGGTTGCAATTGACGGACAAAGTGCCGACCTAGAGTCAGACCAATTATACCAAAAAACAACATTGACCATCTAAAACTGTTCAAAAAGCATCAGCCACGTGACCCAACACCTGCTTCAGCTCTCACTCCAGCACCAGCTCTTTCCCTTAGTTCCAGCCCATGCTTTGGCACCAGCTTTTCAGCTCCTGGATCAGCCGTAGCATGCATTCACAAAGGTGAGTTTTACAAAATATTACTTCTTCAGAAAACGTAGTGCATTTAGGGCAAACTTTTTGGCTCTACCCGGGATAAAGAAATTTCAGCATACAAACTTGTGTACAATAATCATTCCATGTTTCTTTCAGATGCTTGAAGTGGTATGAAGGCTAGTGTACTGTGGTCAAGGATTGGACCATATAAAATGTTCTATTGGGACATTTTCCAAACTGGACCTGGAAATGTGGGAGAGAGGTAAAATATATGAAAAGCATAATAATTAATTATAGAGTAAATTGCTGTTTAAGATCACATTAAGAAACTTTACATTCAAGTGTATAAGATACGGTTGCTAATACTTCATATACGTCAATACGTCATCCAGCATCCTCCCAGTATGAGCCAGAAGAAAAGACCCAGCTTTGTTGGAGTCGACCATGCGGATTCACTTTCTTTATTCAGGGAACTGCTTTGCTAAAGCTCATCTCAAAGCAACCGCTCCTTTCACAAAGGAAGAGAAAGAGCTATGCAGGACTGTGATGGCCTACTGGGGGAACTTTGCACACACTGGGTCTCTGAATGGTCCCGGTCTGGCACACTGGCCTGAATACGAGGATGAGGCCGAGTATCTCGGCATTAGGCTGGAACAGAAACCTGGCAAGAACTTGAAGCGAAAACACTCCACGTTCATGACCAAGATGCTTCCAGATGTAATACGACAAGGCTAAAAAAAAAAAAAAAAAAAAAGCACTTAGAACTATATATATATATATATATATATATATATATTAAAAAAACTATTTTATCTTGTCAAAAAATTGACACAAAAGCACTTAAATAAAAAATAACTGATTTAAGAAATGAAATAGTTTACCTGAGAAAATCAAACAGTCTATTTTGATGCTAAAGTAAAGGTTTGCACTTAAAAATAAAAGCTGGACAACATTTAAAAAATGGCATGGAAACAGAAAACTATCATAGCTGTAAAAAAAAAAAAAAAAAAAAAAAAAAACATTACACAGACACATTTGTAATGACTTCTGTGTGGAATGGGAAAAGACCAAGATTCAGGGTTACTATTATTTTTTTACAGTCCAGTTTTGCAGTTTGTTTTGCAGTTTGTTGTTGTTATAAAAGAATGTGTTGGAATATGTGCTATTTCTTTTAGTGGGACCCGGTCAATTACAGCCATTTTTGGTGTGGTCAATAAAAACCATCACTGGTTTCTGGTTGTATTCTATATTATAATTATTATTTCTACTTGGATTTAGGCATGGTTACATGTAACCAGTATTCTCTCAGGCTGAATATGTTTTCGCATAAACTTTTGATGTAAGGCACATAGACGTTGTGTAGTATCAGAGCATATTTGTATGTTGCAAGGCAAGGCAAGTTTATTTATATAGCACATTTCATACACTATGGCAATTCAAAGTGCTTTATAGAAAGGAATTAAAATAAGCAAGGAAAATTAAAACAGATATAAATTTTTTTAAAGAGATATGATACAGTTATAAAATTAATTAAAAGAGTAAAAAGATGATACATAGATAAACTTCTCATCTGGCAAAACACTGGTGTATCATATTTTTCACAACTCCCAGTTTTACTCTTGAGATTTTCCCATGGTGATTACACTGTGTCTGTGGTGTTCTTTCAGCGCGCCTAAGAAATCTATTGGACGTCTCCGATGGACCCGATTTTCCTCTAAAACCGGACAGGAGGAGCTCTAGGACTGACTCACAGGGTAACCTCAGGTTCACTGCCCCGTCAGTCCAAACCCCAAAACCCCAAAATCCCATTTGTTCGGAAGCTCTAGGAATGGAGTCGATCCAGTCCGCACCCCACAGAACCTCGAGTTTAATCACGCCAAACTCACTACTCCACCATAGACCCAGGTCATCAGCAAGTTTTCATCTCTCTTACCCAATTCTCAGTGCCATTTGAGTTCAGTTTAGAGTAAAAAGGAGGATGCAAAATAAAATACAGTGTAATCAGTCGGACGTACAGTGGCACAGAACTCATTCAGTAAATGCACAGCTAAACAGATGTGTTTTGAGTCTGGGGCCTTGTCCACACGGACACAGGTATTTTTATAAACGTGACTTTTTTTACGCGGTTCGGCCGTTCGTCCACACGGAAACGCAGTATCAGGTCACTGAAACCGAAAAAGTTTTAAAACCCCTGCCAGGGTGAGGATTTTCAGAAACGCCGGTTGCAGTGTTGTCGTGTAGACAGTAAAACTGGGTTTTTTTGCTTCTGATTCAGGCTTCTGATTGGCCAACGTGGCTTTACGATCGCCGCCTGCTGGTGTGGCATGCTCTTGACAGCGCGTGATAGCGTTTTTTTAGCGTTTTCATGTAGGCGGAGATTTCTTTTAAACCGAGCATGTGTGGACGGGATTTTTTTTTTAAACGCAGGAGGAAAAACTCCGGTTATAAAAATACCCGTGTCCGTATGGACTGGATCTGAACGTGACTACTGTAGGAGCACATCTGATCTCTTCTGGAAGGTGGTTCCAGCTGCGGCTGGCATAATAGCTAGTATAAGATGTATTCTTCTTTCCTTCATCATTTAGGCCACGTATCCAAGAGAAAAAAAAGGATTTACTGCTGGATCCGCTTGGAAAAACAACAGCAAAGATGAAAAAATTTTGTCGCTTGAATTCTGCAATCTCTTGAGATGCAGACATGTAAGAGGCTGAGAATTAGCTGAACATATACTAGTTTAATTAGTGACACTTAGCCTTCATTTTAAAACCTTTATTTGAATATGGCAACATTTTTATTTTAAAATCTTAACTTGAATATGGCAACATGATACCTTGTTCTACAATATTTATATCACTGACAGAGAGCCAATCACTGTGGTCATAGTTAGTAACAGGGTGTCCGCGGATCCTTAAAAAGTCTTAAATTTGATTTTTAAAATTTAAGGCCATAAAAAGTCTTATTTTTACTTATGAAAGGTCTTAAATTTTCGATGGCAAATTTGACTTAGACATATCCAAATGTTTTCCAAATTAGAACCATCTAATTAGCGTACTTTTTTATTTATTATTCTTTCTTTGTAGATTTGCTTGTTCACATGACATTTCGCGTCACATTTGCAGCGTTACGTCCGTCTCCTGCATGCGAAAGGAGGAGAGAAGGAGAAGCAAGTTGGTAAATGTCAGTTCAATTCTAAGTTCATTCTTTATGTGCGTAGTGGTGTGCGATGTGTATTGTCTATTAGGATATTGTAATCATTGTTTTAACGATGTACGAGGCACTGCGAGCTGATCACTTTTGTCTCTCGTACTTTCACTGCTTGATGTGTGCAATTATAGGTATGTTCCCAAATGACTTATGTCTTATATTTATATCATATTATGTTGTTATCATAGGCCTACAAATTACAATATCACATCAGCAAGAGTGCCGTTTTCCCGTGCACAGTTGCAAATGTGATATTTTATATAACAGTTAAATTAACAATAAATTAACATTGTGAGTTACATTTTATAAACAATATTGTCAACATTGTTTGTTTTCCCTTTATTTCGCTGACGAGAATTTCAAAATGAAGCCATAGCAGAGTCTCAATGCAACAGACAGCAATGATTTTTTGACTGGAATCCGCGTTTTGAACGAATCAATTTAATGATTCAATGAACAATCACTTGCTTCTTTCCCGAATGAATCAGCCGTTTGAACAAATCGGTTGAATGAATGACTCCCTCAACTCACTTATTAAGACAGTGACTTGCCGCCACCTACTGGCAGTTTTAGTTTCACATTTAAAGTACCCTTTAATTAGAAGGTTAAATTTAGAAATCAGTTCATATTTAACGATCTCTTAGCTTTATTTATGCAATTGTAAATGCAGTGTAAATATATTAATGTCAGATCTGATGCCACTTCTGTGTCACCTCTGCACTGCAAAGATGGATTTTGATTTAATGATTTAATTTGACTGGTTACAGTGGTATTGTGTAATTATTCCAATAGAATTTGACATAAAAGGTGAAGCATACATCTTCAAATGTCCATATATAGGTGAAAATGCCCCTGGAAATCAATTAAAGATGGCAAATATTACCCCTTAATAAAAAAAAAATTAATTTCTGTCACTGCTGTGAACTGACCACTGCACAGAATATGAAAAATATGAATATATTCGTCAGTCAGCTGTCAACAACAGGCCTAAACCAGCCATGGCGCCAAGCACAGAAACACAATCAGTAAAATTATTATCAACAAAACTTTGAAAATATCGAGACTTTTAGTCAATATTGCACACCCCTAATGCATGGTATTCATTTTGTTTTCTTCGGGTCTTAAAAAGGTCTTAAAAAGCCTTAAATTTGACTTTAAAAGGTGTGCAGAAACCCTGTAGTACGCATGATGATAAGCATCATTCAACCCACCCTGCTGTACTGCTAAACCTGTTTCTACACAATGCTAACCGCAACCTGCAAAAACAAACTCACTAAAATCACACATATTGCCTCCAAGATTATCAATCTCCCCACACCCAGCCTATCAGACATAAATGACACAGCCATCACATGCCTAGCACGCGCAATAGCAGCTGACATAGACCATCCCCCAGTCGCAGATACAGAGCACAGACCTGGACTAAAGCCTATTTCAAAAAAAGTTTTGTCCCCACCGCCATCACAATGCTGAACAAACTGTAATACTGCCACACCCTACCTCAGTTGCCTTGTAATTTTCACATCTGACATGTTTATGTGGGTGTCTTAATGAGCTGTGTGTTTGTATATGTATTTGGATATGTGTTACATGTTCTATGTGTTCCTCATATGTGATATTTCTGTGTCGAAGAAGGAAAAAAGGATGTGTGGAAATGATTATCCTATGGGACAATAAAGACTCTATCTATCTATCTATCTATGACATTATTCTTAGCAACGAGGTCAACCCCGCCCTCACTCTTAGCTGAAGACTTCTCTCTATTCCTTAGTAAAAGTTGCTCTCAGCAGCTTTGTGAATAGGTTAAGAGAAAACTCTTAAATAAGAACTTTTATCGCCATTTAGGAGAACTTCTGTTTACACGACACCGCTTTCAACTAAAAACATAATTTTTTTTATTTGTTTTGGCCGTTCGTTTACACGACAACAGCGTTTTGGGTGCCTGAAAACACAATGTTTTGAAAACTTGTTTCATAACAGGCGCGGATTTATGTCAGTCAGATTAATAAAAACTATTAAAGATTTTTAATTTTAATAATAATAATAATGAATTAATAAATAATTTCATTTTAATAGTTTCCTGAAGACATTTATGTACTGTAGCTACGAAAAATAGCTACAAAAGAAAAAGATTATGTCGGCATCACGTGTCAGTCCAGTGATGCTATCACGCAACACTGCGTTAGCTTCGAAACTTTCAGACCGAAAGCAACAAACAGGATCCAAACGAGATCATACATGCTGACTGGATGTCTGAACAACTTTGCACTTCTGTCTTTTGAAAAAGAACTTATTGACAGTTCGGATTATGATGACATAGTCAACGTTTTTAACTCAAAGCCCAGGACACTCCGCCTGGCACACGCAAAAAAAAATCAAAAAAACACCTAATTACTTCTTGTGGCCTGCGTATTCACAACGAGTACAAATAGCGATGCAGATTAAAACTAGGCGATTTCCTAGGCAGATATTGACTTGGGACTATATTAGGGGGAAGCACAGGCGAAGCACTGCTACTTGGGCGCAGAGATATCTTTTTCAGGTGTTTTTTTTTTTTATCACTTTTACTCAGGACATGCTAGCTGGCAAAAAAAGGATTCCATTCATTGTGCTAAGCTAAGCTAGCACCAACCCTGTCAAACTAAAACAATGCATGCACTGAGACAAAAATGCATTTACCCACCTATCTAAATGTAGGAAAGAAGGTGAATAAGCCCTATTTCAAAAAATGGTGGAGTTTTCCTTTAAGAAGAGTTTGTTTGTTTTCTTCTTCCCCCATCCCTGTCAGATCCAGCCATCGTTTTACACTTTACATTTATCATTTCTCCATCCAGAGCACTGGCAGGATTTACATTTAGTCGGACAGTTTCTTTAAAGGGATAGTTCACTTTGAAATTAATTTTTGATATGTTTTAGCTTACCTCAAGGGCATCCAAGATGTAGGTGTCTTTGTTTCCGCAGTAGTTTCAATTTCGATATTTTTAGGTCAAACCGTTCTTGTCTGTCAGTCATATAATGCAGGTCGATGGTCATTGTCTCAAAACACAAGCACAGAGTCCAAATTAAAACAATTCCCCATCGTCCAAATGAAACAATTCCCCATCATAAGTACACATTGATGGCCTAAGACACGAAACGAGCCGTTGTGTGAGAAAACGAACAGTATTTATATCGTTGTTATCTCTTGAAAACAGCACACGTCCAAATGATCTGATGGCGCGGGCGGGTATAGATATAAACATAGATGTCGCCTTGGCTACTGCAGTTCATTGGAACGAAACCGTAGCCAAGGCGACATCTATGTATATATCTATACCCGCCCGCGCCGTCAGATCATTTGGACGTGTGCTGTTTTCAAGAGATAACAACGATATAAATACTGTTCGTTTTCTCACACAACGGCTCGTTTCGTGTCTTAGGCCATCAATGTGTACTTATGATGGGGAATTGTTTCATTTGGATGATGGGGAATTGTTTTAATTCTTCTTGGATTTTTCAATACATTCCTTTACATGCTCTTTTAGACAGATGTCATACTTGTTTAACAGGACTATAACCTCCAAGAAGTTACCATGATCAATACTGAAGTCATCAAGCATGTATGCAGCCTCATTCTCTGACCTATAGCTAAGGCCTCTTTTGCCAATCATCTTTACAACATCAACTACACGCTCCAGTACTTGTCGTTTCTTTCGGATTTGTCTCCTGTGGACAACTGACTTCCACTAAGTAAGTCTTTCACATCAGATTTAGAGCCATTTAAAAAGTATGCTTCTGCACAAGTTTTGTGAGTCATGCTCTTTTCATGTTCCTCTAAGCGCTGATGCACATGTTTCCAGTCTGTCATACCACTTATGAAGGGAGATTTGTCAGTTGACTTGGCAAATGCTAAGCAGACAGAGCAATGTAATGCATGACGTTCTTGGCGGTAAGTAAGCCACCTTCTATTAGTGCCATCCTTGCAACAGAACACTTTTTGCACTACTGGATTACTTGATGTTTGTTGAGGATGATACTCAAAAAAGGTCTTCAAGCTTTCATGGTGGGGACGAATGTAGTAATCAATTTGTTCCTTAGTGTTTTCACTTTCCTCTACTGTGTATGTTCTTACTTCTCCACTCTCTCCTATTCTTCCATGTACTCTATCCTCTACTCCATCATGTGTTCTTTCTTTTCCTCTGTCTTTTTTCCTCTCTTCTCTCTCCTGTCTACTCTCATGTCCTCTCTCTTCTTCACATTCCTCTCCTATCTCATGCCCTCTCTCCTCTCCACTCTCCTCTAATGCAGACCCACTGGCCCTAGCCTGAGAATAAACACAGATGATGTCTCAAATGCACAAAAATAGACACAATATGTTCTAAACACTGCACCAAAATAAATTTGACGGTGTTTCATGTTCTTACCGAGGGCTAAAAGGCTCAAATTTAAGTTTATAATGGCAAATAATGTAAGTATTGTATTGTTTCTTTCAATTAGAAGAGCATGCAGTAAAGAAAAAAGACATGCACCACTTTTCAGAATAAATAGAACATATTAGGACCTGAAAAAAGCTAGTTGTGGAGCTGACTGGGGATCTTGAAGAGGTTTTTAAGCTCATTCTATTATTTATGTATATATTATTGTATTTATAGTTTTGTTTTTTTATATTAATTTACACAAATAACCTTGGACCTGTTGGCTGCTGATAGTAGTATCAAGACCACTGATCTACAGTAAACATGATTTATAAAGACCACTGATCTACAATAAAATAAAAGAGTAATTAAGACAAAGAACATTGTGTAATGATTTATTTTTAATTTTTCTTAACATAATCAAAGGCCTTTAAAAATCCATGTAGACTGGCTTATATATATTCAAATGCAGAGCTCAATGCTAGGGTTCAAAATTGTACTTGCCCTGCCAAAAATAAATACATAAGACAAAAAATAGCTATTGTTTTCTTTGTAAATAAGCTGCAATCTCATTTCACAATTCCAATTTCAATACCACAATAGAAACTACTAGACTAACTATCAAGTTCAAACATTACTGAAGACAAGTGAACAGTCAGTAATAAAATAAGAAAAAATTTTCATAATTTCATTCAGGTACAGATATTGCATAATCAAATGTAAAATACTTCACTTAACACACACACACACACATATATATATATATATATATATATATATATATATATATATATATATAAATAATGCAGTTTTCATTATAATAACAATTATTTAATGACATAAGTGAAAATATTATAAATATGTAATATAGTAGTGCACATTTTTAGCAAAATACTCCTTTCTATTGCTATTTTTCTAGTCAACTAACGTGCTATGGTCATTAAATGGCTTTCCTGAGGTAAATGTAACATTCTGTGACATAATTGTTCTCCTGCTGTTTTATTGATCTCTTTCCGTGGTTGAAAAGCACTGATTGATCAATATTATTTATGAGGCATATTTACCTTTCGGTAAGTTGTACTGTATCTTTAAATAAAAAGTAACAGATGATCGGTTTACTTGAACTGAGGCGCTAAAGCGATCTGTCACGTCATATTTTCGAGCGCCAAAACGGTATTGTCTGAATTTCGTAATAAAATGGACAGAACCTGAGAGCTGAGAATTTTAAATGTCATTTATATAGATCAGTGAGTGGAGGCCTATTACAGCTGGAATATCGTTAAATTTTTTAAACAAAACAATGCAGAAGGCTACGTGTATCATTAAATGTCTCACCTCAGCAGTCAGGCCCGCCCTGCTGACATCTTCACTGAAGTCTTTTGCCGGCCTTCCAGCAAATAATTCATTTATTTTAACACATTTGGTGGCATCTGCCTCAAGTGCTTGTCGTTTTTTCTCTCTCAACTTCTCGGCCCCTCCTTTACGTTTAAAGATGTTATGCTTTAACATATTGAATTTCGTTGCACATCAACACATCGCTGCAGTTGTAAAGCGGCCGCTTTTCAAGTCTAGAACTTGAACTTGATTCTGATTGGCCAATGTTCAGTGAACACGTCACGTGTGCTCATCACACGTTTAGAACTGTCAGTCTCGCAGCTCGCATCAGCTTCATGTGGCTTCATGAGAGAGACACATAAGCCCGGAATTGGACTATACAACAATATACTTACGAATATATTTACGATTAATAATGATTTAAAAACAAAATACATAACGCACCGGCCCAACCAGACCGCGGCCCACCGGGAATCTCCCGGTAGTCCCGATGGCCAGTAAATGCCTGCCGATAGCTAACAACACACAGACATTTTAAGCAGGTTTACTCACCGCCTGCGGTTCCAACGCACAACCGTGAACCTTTATCGTTGGGACTGCTCCATCCTTAAGCATTAGACGATCTGCAAATCCAGCGTCGAACTGGGCCTTGTTTATAAAACAATCATCGTCGAAATGCAGGGAACAAACAAGGAACACTTGCACAACTCCGTTGATGCTCTGGAAAAACAAACTCCATCCACTGGCCCCTTAACGCTGGGTTCTTTGGGAATCTGTGCAGGGTTGTCTTGCCCTGGCAACCAAAAACACACTTCTTTGGTGACATTGTTTATTTCAGCGCAGCCGATTGTTTGTTGCAGCGCAGCCAATGACTTCCCTAAAGCCGAGCACAGCGCTTTGATGGGCGTACTGCTTTCGCTCTCTCGCTCTGGTCTACGGGTGCGCGCGCGCCCTTCCGGGAGAAGTGCCCTCAGGACCCGTATAAGGAAATTCCGCCGCATCTGACGTCACACACGCCCATACTCGGAAAAAAAGCTGTTTCTCAATATGCGTACTTGTCTGTACTTGTGTTCTTGTGGACTTGTGAAACGTCATCAGTCGCTGCCCAAGTACTGTTCCAATACAAAGTTCACATCTAGCCAAGTCCAGTTCAAATCCCCAGATGTGTTCTTGATCCGCCCCTTTTATACGAGGATGCATCGAGAGGTGACTTGTGCGGACTTGATACGGGCCATAACCCAGAATTCAGTTTGAACGCGGTTCGAATCAATGGCGGAGGAGAAAACTCACAACTGTAATACATTTCGAAATACTATTGTTGTTGTATCACGAAATGTAGTTCTAAGAGTTTTGATGCCAGAATGTTGTTTAAACTTCAAAGCTAATTTTAAGGTTAACAACTATTTTAAAATTTGCTCAGACGATTTCATTACGAGTTGAAAAATCCAGGCAATCCGGCGCTGGTCTAAGTAACCCTCGGCAAGTCCTCCTAAAAAGTATAAAGTTATGTAAAATATGGTGCTGCCTGTGTTGTTTCTGTAGTGGATAAACATTTGATCTATTGTGCTTTGGGTATATCTAATGGGCAATTGTTTTGCCTGAGGGAAAAGTTTCCTAACTAGCCTACTTATATCAAACGCAAACCTTATTCTAGAGTGCTCTTGTCGTTTTAACAAAATAGTTTGCTTGTCTTTATTTAAATTTTTAACAAATTATTTTAGAATTGTATTATTTTTCATTAACTTAAATTAAGCATGATTTTTTATCAAGGGACTGCTGAGGAAACTCGGGCCTTGATAGAGTGGCGGGCGGCCAACGAAAGCCTTTTCACCGGGAGGCGCAATTCCTCCAAAAGTGGATGGGAGTGAGTATTGATTTTGAGTGCTTGTATAATTCCCTGTATGTCTGAAGGTTTGGAGCTAGATTTGGACAGTCTTCATCCATAAAAATGAATATGTTATGGTTTTATTTTGCCTATAGGCATTTTGTTTCCACTTCTGGTTTGGCCATAACTGCCAAACAGGCCAAGAAAAAATGGAACAATCTAAAAGATAAATACAAGGTAATCTGCCTGTTTCTCTACTTTCTGTTACTGAAAGAGGCTTAACAAGATGTGTGTAAAGACTTTCCGGTCATATATGAAACCTAACATAGATGCATTGGCCCTTACATTTTATCTTGTAAAATGTAGTTTACTCTGTTTACATTGTTTACTCTGAGACTGTAAAAATAATAGTTCACCCCAAAATGAACATTCTGTCATTCACCCACAAATTTAAGTTGTTTTAAGTTGTTTCACACCTGTATACACCATTTATTTATACTTTTTTTTTGCTTTACATAAAGGAAGAATATTTGTAACCTAACAGGTCTGGGGCACCACTGACTTGTGTAATTTTTTGGTGCCTCAAACTGTTAGGTTACAAAAATTGTTAAGAATATCTTCCTTTGTGTAGAGCAAAAAAATAAAAATAAAACATGTCTAAAAGTGTGGAACAACGTGAGGTGAGACCATGACAGCATTTTGCTTTATTTCAGGAGCTTAGGCACCCACCCACAGGAAAAGGGGTAGAGGCCAGTAGTGTGACTGCTGCCACCTGGCAGTGGTACACTGCAATGGATGCTGCACTCCAGGGGCAGCACTCAATTACTCTGCCCTTAGTTGTTGCATCAAACCTGACTGCCACTACAGGTGGCTCAGTCAGCACACCAAGGTTCTACCCCTTCGGTGGAAGCCAGGAGCAGCCAGCAGTCAAGAAAAAGGCGACGGGAGAGAGAGGGCAGGAACAGCCAGAGCAGAGACATACCGGTCTCTGTTTGAAAAACTTGTTAATAAATTCTAAATTAATGTTTTATTTAAAGATAAATGATTTTATATAAATGATTTGAATAAAAAAAATAAACAATGAATGTTTCAATTTCAACCCTGGCAAATCATTGTTGTAGCAACAGTGGTGCTCTTGGGGTAGGGAAAAACATCCAATGAAACGAAAAACAGGTCCCAGGCACTCAGTCAAATTTCCAATGAGGAGAAGGATAAAGTTAAAAAGCCTTTATTTAGTATGGCTTAAATCATTAAAAAAAAATACACAAACCAACATGTTTCGACCAACAAGTGGTCTTCTTCAGGGCAAAGTAACACAGAGAATGAGAATAACACCACATTATAAGTTAAGTACCACCTATAATCAGAGAAAATTCAATTAACCTAATAAGGCCTAATACAATCAATTAACCCAATAAGACAATCAGGTCTACAGGATAGGGGAAACCAACATAAAAATCGAGTGTATGATAAAGACGATGAGTTGGTCCGGTGACGTTTTGCTTGACCCCAAAGGAGTTTAATAAATCTGTAAACGCAGCCCCTAACGCATCATTTGAATTATCTACGTGTATGTTAAAATCTCCAACAAGTAATGCTTTATCGACGTTGACCAATAGATCTGAGAGAAATCTGCAAACTCTTTTAGGAAATCAGCATAGGGCCCAGGCGGTCTATATACGATAGCCAAGGCTAGAGATAATAGGGATTTTTTTCTTACATCTGAGAGCGTAACATTTAGTACAAGTACTTCAAACAAATTAAACTTGTCACCTGTTTTCTGAGTAACATTAAGAATATCTCTATAGATTGTTGCAACACCGCTGCCACGACCAATCAGACGGGGCTCGTGCTTATAACAGTATCCAGATGGAGTAGACTCATTTAGACCGAAATAATCATTTGGATCGCCAGGTTTCAGTAAGGCAAAGTACATCGAAGCTATTATCTGTGACTATTTCATTTACAATAACTGCCTTAGGTGTGAGTGATCTAATGTTTAGAAGACCTAGCTTTAGAAATTGGTTTTGTTCACTAATAGCGAGATTTTCTGTTTTAATAACAATTAGATTTTTCCTAGATCCTGCAGTAGATTTATTATTTGATCTCACTAAACGAGGAATAGACACAGTTTCTATGCAATATTCTACACTAGTATTTATATCAATTAAATTGGTGCAGCAGAGACTGTGATTTGGACTTTTGGTTACTAGTCAAACGGTATTTAACATCTTGGAGATGTTGTCCGACAGAAGATCCGCTCCGATTCTACTTGGGTGTAAGCCATCAGCACGGAAGAGCCTAGGACGCTCCCAAAACAGATTCCAATTATTTACAAAGAGCAGTTTCTGCTCATTGCACCATGACATTAACCATTCATTTAGCGCGAATAATCTACTGAACTTTTCATGCCCTTGTCGGTACGTGGGATGCGGTCCAGACACAATGATCGTTGTTTCAGGCGATGTGCTGCGTACCGTATCGATCAGATTCCTGAAGTCTTTCTTCAGAACCTCCGTCTGCCGCAGCCTGATATCGTTCACTCCTGCGTGCAGCACGACAGCTCCGACGCGCTCGTCACCGTTCAAGATCTCGGGTACCCGCGCAGCGATATCGAAAACACGAGCACCAGGAAAACAGTGACTGCGCACCTTACTTTTACCTAACGTAGCGTTGACGTGCCGGACGATGGAATCGCCGATGATCACAGCATCGCGTTCCGTTTCGCGAAGAGGGGAGAAGCGGTTCTGGGTGGAGATCTCGAAAACCGGGAAGGGCGGAGAGATTCTTGCTCTGGTCCTGGCTCACGTCTTCCGCTGCGGAACCACCCAGGCTTCGTGAAGGTGTGTCGGAGCCGGAGTGAATGAAACCATGGCTGATCGTGACCTCGGCGCTCGGGACCGATGTTGAGAAACGCACGGAGTAGACGAGGTCGGGGTGAGCGGATTACTAATGTTACTCACTGATTTGTGTGCATCGGCGCGTGATGTTTCAAGAGCTAAACGCCGGTCTCTCAGCTCGGCTTGTTTCTCTAAAAGGTCACGGATCTGCTTCTCTACAGCTTCCAGCTCAGACTGCACCGCGTGCAGCTCGAATGTGTCCTCACCTGCACCAAAAGGTAGACAACATACATCTGATATATTCGCCATTTTAACAGATGGACAGTAAGTTAGCAACGACGCTACCAGTGATGCTATCAATATAAATACTAATTTATGACTGAAGTCTTGGATATAATCCGTCTTTTTAGTGGTACGGGTGTAATGTAGACGCTTGATAGGCGAGAAAATGTTCGTTTGTCAGTGAGTGTAAAGTAGACGCGCTCAGCCGTGACCCACAGGTGGTGTTGGGTCACAAATCGGCTTGAGACGCGTCTGCTCAACAGTCCGCGTTGTAACTATGAGGTTTGAGCAGCAGTGCTTCTCAGTGAGGAAAAGTAGAAAATGTTCGTTGTAAGTGAGTTTAAAGAGAAAAATCATGGATTATGAATCAAATCGATGGAGCTCTAAACACAAACAACGCGTTCAGACGCGACGCATGCGCAGATCAACAGGAAGTGAAATTACTAATGATTATAAATGATCATGAAATCAAGTATAAAAGGAAAGAAAATAAAACAACACCAATGTCTGGTTGCTTTCTTAAGTAAAACACAGGTTGTTATCGAAACTCTTAGATCCTTCATTCCTCTCTTAATCATGTATGAAAACACTGGATTACATAGACTGACTAAATGCAAGCAAACTTTCATGATAAAAACATACTCTTAAAAGCTCGTGTGATCAGGCCGTACTCTTCCTTCTACATGCTCTTTAACAGAACAGCTCTTCTCTGTCGTACCGCATACCAGTGTCAGTTGAGAGTGTGTGTCTGACGTTTGATGAAAGCCTTATGCCAGTCGAGTGTCTCACAAAACAAACCAATGTACAAGAGTCTGATGAGAAACACTCCTGAAGCTGTAACTAATAAAGGTGCTTTCAAATGATTCCACAGTGGCCCCAATATTGATCCGAACCATGCGTCCCTCTCAGAGGAGAAAAGACATGATCCGTATTGAGTTTAGCTAAATTGTGCACTGCTCTTCCAGTGTTGTCTGGGATATATGAACATGTAACAGTTGCATGTTCCTCCCTGAGAGGCTAACAGAATATCAAGAGCCATTCGATTTAGTAAAACAAGCTTCCTCATTAAATGCACTTCTTCTGCAATGTCAGCAACAGAACTAAGTGCAGTTTTGCTGTGTCCTCAAACACCAAAGGTGGCCTCATGTAGCGCCTGTACTTCATTCTGTACATTGATCATATTTTCAGTTTCAGAGATTCAATTCTCGATCTGTGTCATGATTAAAAGATGTTTCACATAATCCTCTCCTCTGACATTACTCACATTGCCAGTAATAGAAGCCAAATAACATCCTTAAAATCCCTTACAAAGGAAAAGATAAGCTTTGTTACCACAAACAAAGTGTGTGTCATTAGAACGAGTGTCATTGATTTCTTATTGTTAGAAGAGTTTTGTTACATCTGGAAAATTCACACATCTGGCTTAGACTTGCTCACTACATTCTTCCCTTCAAGGCACCAGGAAGAATTCACTTATTCCCTCCAGATTTCACATTAAGACAAACTGATATCTATAATCAGTACTGTTGCAGTCAAATGCCATGAACTATAATGTTAATGAGAATAATTTCAGTAGTGACCTACACTGCTCGTGAACAGCAGTTTGTTGTGCCAGGAATAATCAGCCACATTATAGACACATCTGTAAGCATTTGATTTTGTCAATGGTTCAAAAGGTACCCTTTTACACTTTTGCCATTTGTTGTCTCAACATTAAGGCAGTCTATGCTCTAGTACTGTTACTCTAAACGAGTTATCTGACAGGTTTATCATTTTGATAATAGAATTAGTTGATTTCTTCGATGATGCATCATACAACTGGGGAATCCTCTTTATTTTCCCCTGACACTTTGCACAACAAAAGTGAGGAGCCCCTCAACTCTGTATTATTACTTCTAAAAACGCTTCTAAACACTTCCTGTTTAATCCGTGTTTCAGCCAGCTCCGTACTTTAAAGGTAGGGTAGGAAGCTTTTTCCTAAATTTGTTTAAACTGTCTTTATATACCAATACATAATTAAAATGTAAGTACTCTGAAAAAGAGAGTATAAAAATCGAGTGTCTGTAGTCCTCTCAGGGCTGCAATAAACACAGCTACTTATTTCCATTCGGAACGAATGAAATGATTGGCTGGGCGACTGTCACTCTCCCTCGCTACCATGGCCACCACCCCTGCTGACAGGAGCTGCCCACATGCGCACCCTTTGTCACTGGAGTGTAATGTTAGTCCTCTTCAGAGCCAACAGTGCTTTCATCGTGGAAGCTCTTACATGCAAAACACTGTATATGTTATGAATCTTACACGAAATTCACCTTCATCACAGTGTAACTGATGGTAATGGGAAAATGTATATCAATGCAACCTGTTTTTAGCTTTGCCTTATGTTACTAGCTCATTACCGAATCAAACTCAATATATTTTAAACTTTACCAGTATCGATATGCTAGCTTGATAGTGAGTACTAACAGCCATGTTAGTTGTTTATATTCATAATGATAAAGTTGGACGTCCTCCAGCTGTGAGCGGTTGGCATCGCGCATTCATGTGTTTTGGGGGCGTGGCTTTGGAAGGAGCCCAAAAGGGAGGGGGTGGGAGTGAATGGAATAATTAGCTGTGTTTATTGCAGCCCTGAGAGGACTACAGACACTCGATTTTTATACTCTCTTTTCCATAATACTTACATTTTAATTATGTATTGGTATATAAAGACAGTTTAAACAAATTTGGGAGTTTTAAAAAAAAACAAGTTTTGAGAGAGTATTCAAGAATACTCTGAACCCCAAGTGGATTTTGACAAACTGAGAATGTCAAAAAGTGTTAGGTTGGTAAAATGTAATTATGTAAATGTAATTATTGTAACTTTATTCCATTTTCTGTGTGCTTAACTTGACAAAACACACTATTTATTAAATATAATATGTCGTGTTTTTATGCCAGTAGGGTAAAACATTTATTTGTTTTTATCAGCTAGACAACTGTAGGTAATGTATATGTTGTCTACAACAATCATACCATAGTCAACGTGGACTACTTTAATTCATTTATCAATTCACTAATGTGCAGGCTTGGGAGGGTTACTTTAAAAATGTATTCCGTTACAGTTACCAATTACTTCATAAAAAAAGTATTCAGTAACGTAATCCAAGTACTATAATATGAAAGTAATGTAACTGATTACTTTTGGATTACTTCAAGGTCACGTATATAAATAAAGTCAAGCAAGAAGAAATATTATTAAAACAACAACAACAACAACAAAAAAAACTTATTAAGAATTTGGCCTTAACACATTAACACAGGCCTGAATATAATATATTTATGTAAAGGGCTATACAGACATCTAGTGGCTAATGTGTGGTATTACAGATTATTTTGTTTTATTTTTAACAAATTTTTAACAAAAAAATAAAAACAACATTTTTACACAATCTACATATTAGTTTATTTTAAAATAGGCCTACATGTTGACTAAAGCCGTGATCTTTCTTAATTTGCCTGACTGAACTTGAGGCGTTGGCAGTGGGAGTTCCCCTACGTCACCTAGACAGCGAACATCCCGTTACGTGAGAAAAGATTAAGAAAGGACATTTTGGGTACTAAAAAAGCTACTCTCCTAATTTCTACAAAATAGCAGCGGGATTTCCATGAATTAAAAGCGATTTTACCCGCAGGCAGCGTCATTTCTACTAGCAGCAGTGATTCAATCTGCGTCTGAGGAGATTGTAGACAGCTGTTATTTGCACATGCACCAGCGTGAGTCATTACTGGCAACAGAACCAGGAACTACTGTAAGTAGCGCGCTCGTCTTAATATAGTGTTATTATGCCAAAATACTTATTTATTTCGTTTTAAATGAAACCATTGTAATCCTGAAAGTATTCCCCCTTTTTTCAAAATGTAACTATAATCTGATTACTACGTTTTTTGACGTAACTGTAACGGATTACAGTTACTGGATTTTTGTATCCTGATTACATAACGCCGTTACATGTATTCCGTTACTCCCCAACCCTGCTAATGTGTCTATTTAATGCCTTTCATGTTTTTTCAAATATTGATTAAAAATAAAATGTTTCCTAAAAGTATTTTGATATTAAAGGGATACTTCACCCCAAAATGAAAATTCTGTCATCATTTATTCGACCCTCAAGTTGTTTCAAACCTGTATGAATATCTCTGTTCTGCTAAACACAAAGAAAGATACTATATGTTGAAAAATGTTAGAAACCTTAGGGGAAAAATACTATGGAAGTTAATGGTGCCCCAGAACTGGTCAGCTTCCCACATTCTTCAAAATTTCTTCCTTTGTGTTCAACAGAACAAATACATTTATACAGGTTTGGAACAACCTGAGAGTAAATGATGACAGAATTTTAATTTTTGGGTAACCTTTCCCTTTAAGTGTAAACTGTTGGAGTAACTGAACTGCTGCTAGAAGAGAGAGGGAAAAAAACATTTGACCATTTCAAGTTGAAGTGACTGTCACACCGTGTCCTAACTACACGCGCCGCGACGCCGAGATAAAAGGTATCTTTGCCATGTTTTTGTCCTAACCAGGCGCGACGGCTACACGCGACGATTCTATTTTAGAAACGGTTTCTATTTTTCTGCAACGTCGCGCTGGAACAACAAACACAAAGTGTGGCAATGATAATCTCAGGTACTGTTTATGTGCTTTATTTAATGTTTACAGCGTGTATTGTGACTTTGAATATCATTTAGTGCTCCAGCTTTGTAGCTGTAAAAGCAACAATGGATAATTCACCTCAGATCTTGAAATTAAACAACTGGAAACAAGAACGTTAAAACTGTGAACAAACAAGTGTATTATTTGTCAAAGATTGTTTAAGTAACTCAGTAGCCTATGTATTTTTTAAATGGTGTATTATTTGTGAATTTGATTATGTATACTTATCCATTTTCTTGCGAGTGCCGTCAAGATTACTCTCTTTATGTGCACTTGCCGCGAGACTCCGCCCACACGCTGTTCTGATTGGCTGTGATTTTTGATTGACGTTGTGGCGTCTCACAGTCGCGTCGCGTCCAAGCGGCAACCTCCCTGGCTGCGTTCGAAACCGCATACTCAATGAGTAGGTATTTAATTTCAATAAGTACTTACTTAACGAGCGCTAAAAGAGTAGGTACTTTATAGCCAAATCTCGTTGAGTATGGATGCGATCCGGACATCATCCGCCATGTTGACGTTATCATGTGACCAGTGGCAGCTACTGGTCTGTCAAAGAGGGGATGCTCATTTTCAGCCTACATCATAAAATTGTCCATTTATTTAAAAGTAAATTCTGCCCTACGTTCCTTTTCAAGAAAATGGTCTGTGACCCTGTCGTACCAACCAAGGCGTCTTTTCCAGTGACTTGACCAGTGCCCTCTCAATGGCCAGCAGAGCTAGGCTGCTTAAACGGCCTTGGCCCATTGTGTTACGGGTGTAGGACTTCAGCCGCTTTAAACAGGAGAAGCTCCTTTCTACACCTGCAGATGTAGCTCCAATTGTTGCCACTAATGAGAACAGATTGTAAAGCTGAGGCATTGCACTGTCCAACTTCATGTCTTTAAGGAACACCAAGTAATCACACAGCTTTCCCCTGTTACCCTGCAAGTCCTTATCTGAATACAGGACTTGAAGTTCTGACCTCAGTCTCCCTGAATCAAAGTGATGGCCATAACTTTTCAGGACACTTTGGAAGGCCTCCTCTGGAAATACTTGTCTCATGTCATCAAATTTCCCTGGATTGACTAATTCTAAGAAGAGCATACTTTCCAAATTTGAAAAACGTTGAGGAATCTGCTGGAATGTACAGATTTCTGTATTGCTCTTGGGGATCCTGCAATTGGGTCAGATGGCGCTTTCTCATGGGCTCATCTCGTGGGTCTGATGTGAGATCTGCTGTTTTGGCATAAATGGCTTGGAAAGCCCTCTCTGACCTCTTCTCTTTGACAAGTGCAAGAAGAGACTCAATTCTTTTCTTCCAGTAAAGAACATCCATCGCCCTCTGCTGGACAATATCAAAGACCACATCAGTCTCGGAGAAGATTTGTTCATATGTGTACAACATGAACACAAACTCAAAATCCTCCAGTTTCCTCACAAAGCCTTTGGCACAATCCAGTGTATCATCATCCATTGTCGTATCTGCAATGATGTTCTCAAATGTCTGCAGGAGGCCATCATAATTGTTTGCCACAATGCTCACTATCCATGATGTGAAATTCCATCGAGTAGGAGCGTTTCTGGGCAACCTTGAACAGCCTGCAGACTCCAGAAAAGATGTCCTCTTTGTGGATTTTGAAAAAAAATTGGCAAACCCAGAGAGTGATGCAAAAAAAATTCTGCACTCAGGCAAGCATTTAGCCCCCTGTGAAAGCACCAGATTCAGTCTGTGAGCATAGCAGTGCACACACATTGCACTGGGGGCTATTGCTTTCACTTTGGCTTGCAGGCCATTGAGATCTGAAGCCATGACAGCAGCCCCATCATAGGTCTGTGCCACAAGCTTATCCTTAAAACTGTAGCCCTGCATGTTCTCATTTAATATATCAAAAACGGACTGGGCATCTCGCCCCCCAGAAACATAAAAAAATCCAATAAAGCGCTCCTGAATTTTACCTGCACTATCCACATAGCGAACAATGACAGAGAGTTGGGCACGGCAGGATATATCAGTTGTTTCATCCACCTGCCATCCAAAAAAAGGGAGCATCCTGAATTTCATCTCTGATCTGATCAGAAACGGTGGCTGCAAGAGCAGAGATCAAGTCATTTTGAATAGTTTTTCCTCCCTCTCAGCTGCTTTCCGCTCTCTCCCCTCTTCTCTCTCCTCCATCTCCCGGATCAGGTCCTCGACAGTTTTGGGCCTTTTCCTGGCTCTTGCTGGCTCTGGCCTCACTGAGGATGAAGAGGCCACAGCAACATCCGGCCCACATGAGGCAACGAGGGCAGGTGGAGTGATGGAGGGTCTGCCCCCAATTGCCACTTCCAAGATGCTGCTGTGGCCCCTCCATCCTCAGTGCTCACCCCTGTCTGCGGACATTTCAGATCCTACAAAAATGCACAAGCATGATACAAAAGCAGTCATTTTAGCATCACAATATTTAATCATTTAATTTCTGTATTAGAAGTAACAAAATGATCTTACTTTGTATTTTTGTTTAAGGTTTCCCCTTTTTTTTTTTTTTTTTTTTTACAAATGCCGCCGTCACGCTGCCTTGCAGGTCCTGCTCCACCACAAAAGATCTACAGCAAATTTATGCAGAGAAATCAAGAATCAAAAAAGTGTTGTAATATCTCTGTTTGAAAATACAATAATTGAAATATACTACAAATAAACAATTAAATAGATTTTTTATTATTTCTGTATACTCACTCAAAGCCTTTGATGGCAGCATTCTGCTTTCCGGTGAAGAGGGCTTCATGAGCCACTCTCCACCGGATAAGCAGATGTGTGTGCTCATCTGTCCCTGTAACATCCAGATAAGATTCACGTTACCTCTGTGATTTATGAGCTCAACACTACATTTACATGATCATAAATGTTCCACAATTTTTCAACAGTACTAATGGACAAATGAAATAGATCATTTGAGGCGAAACTGCAACTTATGTTTAGTTACTTTATGTAAATTTATTAAACATTCGTCTAATGAAAACAGTGTTGACAACAGTGAATTCTCCTCAACAATAGTACACATACATCACTCAGATGTCCATTTCATATCTATTAGACGTAGTAATCTACAATTCTTATAGAAGATTTTCTTGCCAGATATTAAATAGACATTTAGTAATTGTATTTAAGATGTATACCGTTTAAAATGTGTGCAAATCCACTTTGGAGAAGTATGTGTCCTTACTGGAGCTCCTCTGCTAGCTATTAGGGCTGTGCAAAAATATCGATAAAGCTAACTATCGTGATCATTTTATTCACGATAGTGTATCGATATTCCAACCTCTACTATCGATACTTTAATTTTTTTTTTTTACAAGTTGTAAACGGGTTTAAAATGATGTTAACATTTCATCAAATCCCTCTGTGTGTCAAACGACCTCCTCAGTTCCTGTAGATCGCTGACTCGCTATCTACAAAGCAGATGAACGTCAGATACATTCATACGGCCAAGCGGGAGTGAGCATGGCGTAAAATATGATCGCCTCCAGCTTGCAGAGCCATCTTGGTGCACTTTGGTGTGCGATATCACGATTTTTGATCATGGATGATTAAAATGTCTCCACGATCTGCTTTTGAAGAAATATCGTAGTATCATGTTACAGTGTATTCTATCAGTCTCAGTTCTGGCGCCTCCGTCTCAACAACGCGACGTACATACACATCACACTTTAATGCAGAAATAGTTACACTCACTGGACACTGAAATTCACAAAAGTTCATTATTTGCATGTGCTTTAAAGCCTTGTCAGTTAAACATTTTCATTCGCATGCTGATGTGCTGAACATGCGCTTTTCTGAGCGCGTACTCGCAAAGCTCACAGCAGGCACCTGTCAGATAGCATCTGGATTCTGTTATATTTGAGTCTTATTGCGCTAATACTGTCAAATATGTACTCACAAGGTTTGCATAAACACAGTTGATTATGTCTAAAGTGAAAGCAAACATTTGAAAGTGAATTGGGTGCGCGTCTTAAAGAGGCAGTAGCCTAATAGTAAACCATGTAGTAAACATGCTGCCGCTTTACCGTCCTTAAGGGATAGTTCACCAAAAATGAAAATTCTGTTATTTACTCTCTAATGTTGTTCCAAACCTGTATTAATTTATTTTCTTGTGCTAAACACAAAATAAGTTATTTTGATGAATGTTTATCCAGACAGTTGCTGTTCCCCATTGACTTCCATAGTATGAAAATATTCTATGGAAGTTACAGTGGACTGCAACTATTTTGTATACACATTCATTAAAATAACTTATTTTCAACAGAGGAAATTTCAGTTTTATAAATTTTGTGGGATCTTCATTTCTAGTTAAAAGTGTTCAGTGACACAATATTCACTTCATACATTTCAGTGTGTTCACTGTTCAGTGCAATGCAAATAGCTTTGCTAATAAATTGGAATGGAAGTTTTTATTTTTCTGCTGAGTTATCAATATGATGTGATACACATACCACACAGCAAGTTGTATTTTCAACTCTATTGTTTTTTAATTATTTTTATTTTGTATGTATCGCAATATGTATCGTATCGCAATATATCATGATATATTGTATCGTGACACATGTATCGCGATATGTATCGTATCGTGAAGCCCTTGCCGATACCCAGCCCTATTAGCTATACATAATAAAATGTGATTTACAGCAAAATCACAAATTTACCATACTATTTGGCGTCTTTACATCTTCAACAATTCAACAGTTTACTGTACAGTAGTTCAACACATGTGATCATTTGGTTTGTAATACTAACATTTGAAAACACTCTCGTCCGTCATCCTTTCCGTCATGTTCGAGTATGACGTATCCTTCTTCTTCTTCTTGTTCTCCTGGGATAGAAAAGTATCCATCGGTTGAGCACTCAAAAATCTGGGCGGAAGCAGTAAGCCATCCGGGAACTACTGCTTCCTTCACGTACTGTTTTCGCCTACTATATAGTAGGAAAGTAGGCATATTCGAACGCACTTAAGTCCGAATCTCACGATAATTAGTACGTCACCCAGGTAATTCTCGCCTACTCTTTTGGATTCGTACATACTTTTTCGCTCGCCTACTCTTTTTCCCATACTAAATAGTAGGGAAGTATGTGGTTTCGAACGCAGCCCCTGTCTCTCTCTTGAAACCAACACGGAAGTGAATTCAACGGCAATTCATCGACTGGCCGCTTGAGGCTGGGTGCAGAAGTGAGTAAAATCTGCGTCTCCCCCATGTTTAAATACCTTTTACAGCTTTATAGCAGAAAAAAACATGTTTACAGCCTGGAGCAAAAAGTGGCTTTGTCTATACAGCTAATTTTGCCCTTCATGACAACTGTGAGGGGGGTGATTTTTTTTATAACTCATCCGTTTACAGTATATTAAGCCTTAAATTTCTGCATAATTAAGGGTGTCCACTTTTGAGTGACAGGTGGATTCCCGCTGCTGTGGTCATTAGTCATCATTAGCCATTTGTCTGCTGTCTGTTAGCCGTCACGTTACCTCAGCTCATTGTCTGACTGTAAAAATAAATAAATTCGGGAGTGACGCGCTGCCAAGATGGCGACGGTCAGCCCACGCCCACTTTAGGCTTCAAAAACGGTCTTCAGAAACCTACGGGTGACGTCACGGACACTACGTCCATATTTTTTTACAGTCTATGGTCGCGTCTAGTGTGGACAGACACACTGCCTGTCGCTGGAATTTTGTCGCGTCGCGTGTAGTTAGGACACAGTGTCAGACACGTCGAAAAAGTTAGTTTTGATTAAATTAGTGGATCAGTGCTGACACAAGCTAAAACTGTTTCAGAAGATACAATTTAGTTCAGAACTGTTCAGATCAGTTAAATAAAAATAACCAGTTCAAAGGGATGATTTGTTCACGAACCGAACATCACTACATTCAAGTGCTATTTAGGTTACGGTTGATTTGGGAAACGACAAGAGTTTATTTCAAAATTTGAATACGTATACAATGGTGGCCAAAATTATTAGAACCGTAAGATTTTTTAATATTTTAAAAGAAGTCTCCTCTGCTCAACAAGGCTTCATTCATTTGATTCCAAAATACAGCAAACAGTAATATTGTGAAATATTTTTTTCAATTTAAAATGACTGTTTTCTATTTGAATATATTTTAAAATGCAATTTATTCCTGTGATCAAAGCTGAATTTTCAGCATCATTACTCCAGTCTTCAGTGTCACATGATCCTTCAGAAATCAGTATAATATGATGATTTACTGCTCAAGAAACATTTATGTTTATGATTATTATCAATGTTGAAAACAGTTGTGTACAATTTTTTCAGGACTATTTGATGAATAGAAAGTTCAAATGAACAGCATTTATCTGAAATAGAAATCTTTTGCAACATTATAATGTCTTTACTGTCACTTTTGATCAATTTAATGGATCCTTACTGAATAAAAGTATTAATTTCTTTAATTTCTTTCTTAAACAAAAAAGTAAAATCGAACTGACCCCAAACTTTTGAACGGTGTTACAAAAGCTTTCAATTTCATGAAAAAAAAAGTACACAATTGTTTTCAACACTGAAAATAATCATAAATGTTTCTTGAGCATCAAATCATCATATTATACTGATTTCTGAAGGATCATGTGACACTGAAGACTGGAGTAATGATGCTGAAAATTCAGCTTTGATCACAGGAATAAATACGATTTTAATATGTAATCAAAAGAAAATTAATTTTAAATTGTAAAAAAAATGTCACAATATTACTGTTTTTGGATCAAAAAAAATAATGCCTTGGTGAGCAGAAGAGACTTCTTTTAAAACATAAAAAAAATTACCATTCTAATAATTTTGGCCACCACTGTGTGTGTGTATACATATATATATATATATATATATATATATATATATATATATATACATATATATATATATATATATATATACATATATATATATATATATATATACATATATATATATACTCTCACCTTAAGGATTATTAGGAACACCTGTTCAATTTCTCATTAATGCAATTATCTAATCAACCAATCACATGGCAGTTGCTTCAATGCATTTAGGGGTGTGGTCATGGTCAAGACAATCTCCTGAACTCCAAACTGAATGTCAGAATGGAAAAGAAAAGTGATTTAAGCAATTTTGAGCGTGGCATGGTTGTTGGTGCCAGACGGGCCGGTCTGAGTATTTCACAATCTGCTCAGTTACTGGGATTTTCACGCACAACCATTTCTAGGGTTTACAAAGAATGGTGTGAAAAGGGAAAAACATCCAGTATGCGGCAGTCCTGTGGGCGAAAATGCCTTGTTGATGCTAGAGGTCAGAGGAGAATGGGCTGACTGATTCAAGCTGATAGAAGAGCAACTTTGACTGAAATAACCACTCGTTACAACCGAGGTATGCAGCAAAGCATTTGTGAAGCCACAACACGCACAACCTTGAGGCGGATGGGCTACAACAGCAGAAGACCCCACCGGGTACCACTCATCTCCACTACAAATAGGAAAAAGAGGCTACAATTTGCATGAGCTCACCAAAATTGGACAGTTGAAGACTGGAAAAATGTTGCCTGGTCTGATGAGTCTCGATTTCTGTCGAGACATTCAGATGGTAGAGTCAGAATTTGGCGTAAACAGAATGAGAACATGGATCCATCATGCCTTGTTACCACTGTGCAGGCTGGTGGTGGTGGTGTAATGGTGTGGGGGATGTTTTCTTGGCACACTTTAGGCCCCTTAGTGCCAATTGGGCATTGTTTAAATGCCACGGCCTACCTGAGCATTGTTTCTGACCATGTCCATCCCTTTATGACCACCATGTACCCATCCTCTGATGGCTACTTCCAGCAGGATAATGCACCATGTCACAAAGCTCGAATCATTTCAAATTGGTTTCTTGAACATGACAATGAGTTCACTGTACTAAAATGGCCCCCACAGTCACCAGATCTCAACCCAATAGAGCATCTTTGGGATGTGGTGGAACGGGAGCTTCGTGCCCTGGATGTGCATCCCACAAATCTCCATCAACTGCAAGATGCTATCCTATCAATATGGGCCAACATTTCTAAAGAATGCTTTCAGCACCTTGTTGAATCAATGCCACGTAGAATTAAGGCAGTTCTGAAGGCGAAAGGGGGTCAAACACAGTATTAGTATGGTGTTCCTAACAGTGTTTGGAATAACGCCGTTTAAAAGAACGGCGTTAGGTAACGACGTTATTTTTTCAGTAACGGGGTAATCTAACTAATTACTTTTCCCGTCGTTACAACGCCATTTACATTACTGGACGTTAAAGTCGGTGCGTTACTATGCATTGATTGAATAAACTGTTTAATCCGAACGCACCCCTGGCTCGCACAGCTAGTGAGGAGGTGGGTTAATAACGAGGTAAGCGATTATGATTGGCTAAGGCAGAGCCATGTGTTTCATGGTAGCCAATCAGAGCCAGTGTTTTTACACACATGCCAGCACACGCGCCACACACCCACACACCAGCTAAACAGAGATTCGAAGAAGCGAGTCAGGAGCAATCCAATGAAAAGTCGGCATTTTCAAGGTGAAGCACTACTTCAAATTAATTGAGGTCAAAGGCAAGAACTAGGGGTGGAACGGTACATGTATTCGTATTGAACCGAGAGAGAGAGAGAGAGAGAGACAGAGAGAGAGAGAGAGGCGTGGGCACGATCGAAAAGTTGCAAAGTGTTTACATTTGTGTGTGTGTGAGAGAGAGAGAAAGAGAAAGAGAAAGAGAAAGAGAGGCGTGGGCGCGATCGAAAAGTCGCAAAGTGTTTACATTTGTGTGCGTGTGTGTGTGTGTGTGTGTGTGGGCGCGGACGCGATCGAACAGTGGAAACATAAAAACATAATCCGTAATTTTGTTTATACGGGACATTCAAACTGCAAAGTGTTTAAGTTACTGCTAATTAACATTTTAAGGGGAAACAAATATATTAATCTGAAATTTAGCAAATTAAATTTTCAATTCATTCAGGTACAATTACCAAACGTATCTCAAGGTCTTTTTGTCTTTTTATTAATTTAATTAATAAACTAATTATATAAAACATATATAATGTTATATAATGTGCACAGTCAGTGCACTATAAATAAACTGGTTCAATGCCTTTACTTTAGCAAATTAAATCAACCTCTCTCAACTTTTTATTAAAAGTTTTATTAATAGAGTTAAATGCACTTTATATGGTGTTTACAACTTTATAACTGTTTACTTTTCTTACAAAGATAATGCTTGAAGTGCAGGATAAACCTCTTGCTGTCTGCCGACGTGCAATAAATATTGAAAGTTATGTACAAACACCTGTCTGTTCTACTCATTTCAACTGACTTGTGAAAACTGCTCAAAAAAATCCAAATTCTTTGACATATAGCAACTTTTTTTTTTTAACAGTAACGCAAATAGTTACTTTCCCTGGTAACGAGTTACTTTTATTATAGAGTAATTCAGTTACTAACTCAGTTACTTTTTGGAACAAGTAGTGAGTAACTATAACTAATTACTTTTTTAAAGTAATGTTCCCAACACTGGTTCCTAATAATCCTTTAGGTGAGTGTGTATATGTGTATATATATATATATATATAAAGTTGTTCCACCTTATTTGTTTTCACTTTAAAAATAGTTAAAAGGATATCCCACCTTCCTTTTATGGCGGAAGTTGCTTTCATCTATCACAACAAATCCCATTCTTCCCCCCATGTGTTGTCCTGTCTTCCTTCTGAACTTCTTCAAGGCTTTCCTGCAGACTAATCTCAGTTTATAGGTCATGTTAGTAAGGGTGGCAGAGCTTCCAGCAATGTCTGGACCATGTCGACCTGCCATAAACGTAATCCTTGACAGAATCTGTCAGCAATATTGAAATATTTGTGTGAAAAAAGACAAGAAAATGACAGTTAATGTTTTAATGGTTATTCAGCATGTTGTTACTTACACCTATATATATATATATATATATATAAAAGTCATCCAATTTTGTAAACTCGTCTTGATCTTGTCAAAAATTGATCCTGATCTGCATGATTTTGTGTGCTCCTCGTTTACATATCCTTAAAATAGAAAAGTACAGTAACACTTAGCATTTAGATTTAAATTAGGCTACCAACCTGACAAAAAAGTATCTTGGGGTGTCTATATTTACCATTTGTATCCATCATTGTTGTGTGTCTTCCTCAATTTCATATTTCTTTTACATATTCTGCATTTTTTTTGTAGAACCCATTAGCTTGTTTCTCTGAAGCCATTTAGTTAACTTTCTGTTTCCTTTAATGTCCTTGTGCTCACAGAGCGATAAAATCTTTCTTGAAAGTCCCATTGTTGGACTCTACTCATACATAACGCCGTAACCACGAAGGCCTGCGCCTTTTCCACATGATTGTCTGTGAAAAAAAAATCTGTTGTACGTCATCTGTCGTTAAATGTTACTTATTGATACATTTGTATTTGTATTTTTTTTTTTACATCTTAAAACGGTCAGGAAGCATATTAAATAATTGAACTGAAAAATATTTTATTAGTCCGTAAAAAGTAAATATGCAATAGTAAGTAATTCAAATTTGACCGGATGTGCTTACTAACTAAACACAAGAGTGATTCTGTCTTGTTTAAGCAAAAACATAAATATGGATTTTATAACTGGTAATAAAAACAAGGGAAAATCAAAAAATATAATTAAAATGTTAAATGATTTGAGAATGAGTGGTGTACGGCCAGTGATTAATTTTGTAACATGTTGGGAAAACGTAACAAGGGGAGGAATCATTTACGGCAGTAGAGTTCGTCTGTAGGGACGGAAATTGCTTTTACAAGACGTTGGATCAATGGCGACCTGATTCGTCAGAAAGTTCAGCAGGAGAAAGCATGGCTGATCGAAGAATTCTGCGTAAAAGGCTACCAGCCAATCGCCTAGTAGAGGAAAACGATGATGATACTGCCGGTAATTTATGTATTTTAAGTTCTATGCATATTATCACACGATTAACAGCATATGTGTGTAGTAGGCCTATAATTAGCAAATGCACATTGACAAGCTGGGTCAATTGGCGAGGCAATTTAAAGTTCATTAGCAAAACTGGGTCAATATTTCATTCAGCAATATACAAATTCGTTATTTCAGTAATGAAGGTAGGCCTAACTGTTAATGAAATGTTTGAAATCAAGGAAAGGTCTGAACTGCATATTTGATTTTATTCTCCTCTAAACCACAAAACCATTCTGCTGCACTTTCCTAAACATCCGTGTTTCACGATGCAGGTGAAAGTGTGATATTTTGAGTCAAAAGCTTGTTAATATTTTGTTAAAGGTCATTAAAAATTCATTTCCATTTGTTGGCATGACTTGATTCAGATGTTTAATATAATTTAAGTTGGATGTCCATCATAGAGATAATCACCATGTTTATAATGAAACCATCATATTTAAAAATATGATATTATAAATATTAGGGGGTGTGATGGGACAGATTTTCACCTCAACGAGAAATATCACGTTTTAATGTCACGTTTTAATATCGCGAGATCTCGTGGCATGCGATCTCGTCACACCCCCAATATTCATTATTACTACATTAATGGGATCTCCTTAATCAAAGCTTTCTCATTCTTTATTTCTTTATTTTTTGTGTTATTAAACAAAAATACATTTCCAAGTAATTCCTTCTAAATGATTTGGTAATACTTGAGTCATTACTGTATTACCATGATCTTGACTTTAGAGTTAATTATGCGTCATGCATTATCTCACACCTTGGCAATAGCATCGCCATTGGCTAGAAAATGTTCTAGTTTTCTCACAAGACTAATATAGATATAATATATCTATTTAGATAGATAGAGTGTTAAAGTGCAAGAGTGTTAAAGTGCAACAGTGTTTACAGTGATTTTCTTTATTTTATATATTCCACCAGGAGCATCAGCAACAGCACCAACTTAGCAGGTGTCCCTACAAAAAATGAAGAAAATGCTTTTTTAAAAGCTACAATTAAGTTCCTTGAGGATAAATGCAAGGACATCGAAACTGAGAGACATTTCTTATGTCGCAGTCTGACCAATGGTAAATCGCTGTATCTCTAAAAGGAACTATACCTTACAACACGTTATCATTTATACTTAGTAATGTGTACTACAAATACTGTTGGCTCTTATGAGAAATTGTTTGATGTTCCTCATTTTTAATTTGCTTTGAATAAATGTGTCTGCTCATAATTGCTACTGTACAGTAAATTGTCATCGCACTTTCGCCTCTTGCACATTAAGAATAGCTTTTGACATGTCAAGCCACTGGCATGATGGGAATCTTCATCTCATACAAGTGTTTAAAAAGTGATATTAATTAACTTTTTACTGTGGAAAGTTTCCATAGTCTACATTATAACATATCCTGGCATAAAAGGGTACAGTGTACTGTAGTCTGAGGCCTCTCTGTTCTTGTCGTTGTTTTAAAGTTAGATCTTGTGGTGTTCGTTGACAAAGGTAGCAGAATATTTACATTTAACAATGAAAACCAAAGCTGGTAAATGTGGAAGAAATTAAATGTAATCTTAATATGACTTGGGGTTTGTATTCCTTATCAGCCTTGTCAGCAAAGGAAGACATGATGGGAGCTTCCTGCAAATCCAAATTTGATGATGCTGTATCACAGTCTTCCAGTACGGAAGATGACCTTCACACGGAAAGGGGGAAAAAGGCAAAGAGAAGAGGAAAAGCGCAGAGAAAAAAAAAAACATTGCAAAGTTGACTCCTCGTCCTCCTGTGAATCATCAACCTCATCCTCATCTCAGTCCTCTTCATCTCCTGCAGCCCTTAAATCCAGCAAAAACAAGGATTAAAAACCAAGAAAAGGAGTGCAAACAAAAAGCAGAAATTCACAAGAGGTGTGTATTTTAGATGTCCTTACAGTAATCGTTGTGTACAGTGGGTTCAGATTACTCACCGTTCTGGTTTTTATCACGGTTTTAGGGTCACGGTTTCGGTACAGTTCGGTATGTGCTATGTTCAGTAAAACACAGGACAATTGAGGCTTTTTATTCGTTTGAATAACTAAATTAATACTAGGTCTGACTATTTAAATGGCTATATTCTGATTATAAACCAAGTATTACACTATTGATGCTGTTAAAGCTTCCTCAGAACATTGAAGATACCGACACATCAACAAGTGACATTTCACTGGACGTTTTCCGGCTGGCTTATTCTTACGAACGTTCTGTATATGGTCAGTTGACAAATAAAAACAAAGAAAATAAGAACAAATAATCAAACTACAAACAAGAGCACAAATGAATACAATAGAGCAAAGATACAAATAAAATAAGCAATGCTTTTTGGGTTGATCAGGTGTCTAACTGTAGTTGTCAGGTACAGAAATTTTATAAAGTAATCAAATATAGAAAATAACACCGCATATAAACTTCATTGTATACATTAAATAAAGATTAAACATTATTGAAGTTACAAAAGTTATTCAGTCAAGAGCAGTGAGTGATTTCTTTGTCTTTTTGTTGTTAGATAAACACATTAACAGTTCTGCAGACGCTCGAAAAATGAGACACAAGTAAAGTTAGGAGGGGCTGTTTCATTGAGGATTGTTACACTGCAGCTGTCTTCTAGCCAGGTTTCATTTAGAAGCATAAAATCCAGGTTGTTTGCAGTTATTAAGTCGTTGACTAGAAGTGATTTATTTTTAAGTGAGCAGATGTTTAAAAGTGCTAACTTAACAGTCTTACTTTTTGTCCCCACAGCAATCTTAGTTTGACGTGTAATAGGCATTAGTTTGGTTTGTTGTACGGCTATTGAAGGCCTTAGAGAAAGATACAGGCACACTGGGTTCCCGCTTGTTCTGTAAACATTTGAGAAAGTTACTGTTATCATAGCGGGGACCCAACAAATATCACTGAGTGTTGGTATCATTTGTTTTTGGTTCACCTCGAGCTGATGGAGGAGGGTGCGGGGCCTGGCGTTGTGGCAGAGGCCGAAGAGCTCTCACAGAAGGAGGGGGAGGGCGAGCTGGGCCCGCAGGCTTTGGTGGTTGCGGTGCCTGTCGTTTTTTGGTTGATATCTGGGGGCTTGCAGCAAAAGAGTGGGATAGTTTGGTTCCAGCATACACCAGTTCTTCCATTTTCTGTGAGAAGCACAGAAGTGGAGATGCTGGAGAGAGGGATAAAGTGTCTGGTGAGAGGGGCTGTTGTTCTGGTGTTATCGGAGGCTGTAATATGCTGTCCTGGCTTCCCTGGCTGTTTTCCAGGAAGTCGTCCTTGGGTGCTGAATCTTGGAGCAGTTCTAATATGTCTGTCTGTGGTGAGCTCTGTGGGCAGGGCTCAGCTGAGATTGTGTCCATGAGCAGAGGTTGTGGCAGAGTGGTGTTATCATTGTCCTTGTGTGATATATCAACTGCATGTCCATTTTGCTGCTGAAGTGAAGTCCTGTGGTCATTCATACTGTGTCCAGGTGTGTGTGTGCCGTTCAGATTGAGTGGATTGGCACACACTGCAGAAGGATGATTGAGGGAGAAGTAGATATTGTCCTTTATTGTCCCGCGCCGTAGAATGCAGAACATGGGAGGGGGGGTGGGCATCCTGGAGTCTGTGACCGGAGGGTGGACAGGGAGATGACAGACAGGAGACTCCAGGATGGTTTTGCCGACCCCAGCGGCGCAGGACGAGGAGGAGACCATGGCGGTGCAGGCTGAGGAGGTGGCCATGGCGAAGCAGGCTGAGGAGGTGGCCACGGCGGCGAAGACCCTTCGGGCGGCCACGGGCCCTTGGGTGGCCACGGCGAGGACATATGGCCCCCCCCCCAAAAAAAATTCTTGGGGAGGTTAACGGGCTTAGGCTCCGGGTAAGAGGAGTCCAGCGGCGAAGGCATGTCAGGGCTGGATGAAAGAGGCGATTAAGGCGGTTCAGGACTGGACGAGACCAGCGGCGAAGGCGGCTCTGGGCTGAGCTGGACAGGACCAGCGGCGAAGAGGGCTTTGAGCTGGGCAGGACCAGCGGCGAAGAGGGCTTTGAGCTGGACGGGACCAGCGGTGAAGGCTCTGTGCTGGACGGGACCAGCGGTGAAGGGGGCTTTGAGCTGGGCGGAACCAGCAGCGAAGAGGGCTTTGAGCTGGGTGGGACCAGCGGCGAAGAAGGCTCTGAGCTGGACAGGACCAGCAATGAATAGGGCTTTGAGCTGGGCGGAACCAGCGGCAAAGAGGGCTTTGAGCTGGACGGAACCAGCGGCGAAGAGGGCTTTTAGCTGGGCAGGACCAGCTGCGAAGAGGGCTCTGAGCTGGACGGGACCAGCGGCGAAGAGGACTTTGAGCTGGACGGAACCAGCGGCGAAGGGAGCTTCAAGCTCGGCGGGATAAAAGAAAACAAAAGTTCTGCGGGCATGACACTGTCAGTCTCTAGCTCAGCGGGCATGACGCTGTCGGTCACAGGCGCGGCGGGCATGACGCTGTCAGTCACAGGCGCGGCGGGCATGACGCTCACAGTCTCAGGGGCGGCGGGCACGACGCATACTGCCTTGGTCTCGGCAGCTCTGGCGTGAAGTGCGGGCTCGGCTGGACTGGCGTGAAGTGCAGGCTCGGCTGGACTATGGATGAGGATGGATGGCGTGGCGAAGATGGCTGGAGATGGTGGCGTTCCGGACCCGAACTGGAATGCCGGCTCGGCAGGAACCAACCGGATGATGAACGGGGCTGCGTCGAATAGGGACAACAGGTTAGCTCTGTAATCCAAAAGATTCTGCATCTTTGTTCTGGTCTTCTGTCAGGTTTGCATACACGAAGCAGACAAGATGGTAGGTTTGATATTTTAATAGCAGAATGGATTGGACACAGCGTGAAAGGTGAGTAAACAGGAAGTAGATAATCAGATGAAGCTTAACTGAATGATAACCAAGTCTATCTCTCTCTTTCAGATGAAGATGATGAAGTTTCTCTGAAGACGGAATGAAGACAGGCTGAAGAAGATCAGGATCGACGGTAGTGATGTGACATTTGAACCGAGGCGTCGAAGCGTGTGTCGAGAAAAAGTGGGCGTGCCAGATGAAGCCGCGATTCGAGGCTTGTGTCGTTAACGTGAAAATCACGTGAATAATGACAAACGAGGCCTCGTGTGGCTACGTCATCGGTTCGGTCTGAGTGTCGCTTCCGGATAAAAGGCGGTTCGAAACTCGCACCACCTTGTGGGTGTTGTCAGCAGTAGTAGAAGCAGTTGTAGTAGTGAGAGTCAGAGAGTTAGAAAACTATCATTGTCATTGTCGTTATTGTGTCATATGTGAGGGCTGTATATTATTACATTATCAGGTTAGAATAGTTAGTAGCCTATATTATTATTATAGTAGGCCTATATTATAGTCTTGTTATATTAATTAGATAAGATTATTTGGATTGCTCTGGATTTTTGGATCTGGACTGGACTGCTTTTTGATTTGGATTGCCCTTTTGGATTTGTTTGCTTTTTGTGACTCTTCCTTTTTCCTGGTAATGGAGCCAGCAAGAAAGAGGGAATCCTCCCCTGTCTGGGCTCAACAGAAGCATCAGTGTCCTCATTTGTACCACTGCCATTTTTACGTTCCCCTGCATCCTTGTGAAAGGATCTTTTCCCAGGCTAGAGAGATTTTGTCCAAGAAGAGGAATTGTCTAAACCCCAACACACTTGAAATAATTCTGTTTATCAAAAAAAAATCTATTTTTATTTTCCTTCCTTCCGGACTATTCTGTTGCAGTTTACTTTAATCTGTTATCTATAATCTGTTAAATTAATAAATGTACTTTATTACACCCCCTCTAACATAAGCACTGCACTCAACAGTGTCACTGTTGTTGTTCATACTGTCCCTATCCAAACAATTTATGAATAATTAATTAATATGTGTGTGACTCTGGACAAGTAAATTCAGACAGAGAAAGATACATATTTTATATATTATACACAGTAATGGACAAATGTCTGATCATGTCTTTTTATTATTGCAAATGAAAGGTTACAAACATCAACAGTGAGTACAAAATAAATAAATATTTTTTTATTTATAAAAATATTTTTTTATATTTTACATTTAAATATAAATATATTTACATTACAAATAAATATTTTTATTTATAAAAGCATTTTTATAAAATATAATTTTTTTTATAAAAAAAATATATTTTTTTATAAAATGAGGGAGGGAGGGAGGGAGGGAGGGAGGGAGGGAGGGCGCGACACTGGTTCAGAATGAATTAATTTGTCTGCTATTTCTTTGCACAGTAGCTAGGTGTCACTAGTGAGCAATGCTGAATGAAGCTTCGAGTAATGAACCTTTAGCTAAAGCAATGGGCTGCGAGGTCTCAGTGGTTCAGAAAGCCTCATTTTGCCATCACTAATCGACGGTGAGTATGCAGGTAGGTAATGTAGAGGGTCTATATGTCATGAATCAACAAGACTAGACGAGGAGTGAAGGGAGAGTGCTGAGTATATAGGGCTTGTTAACGAGGGAGTGCAGGTGATGATGATGATGGCTGATAGAGTGCAGGTGTGCCAAGGAGGATGATGGGAAGTGTAGTGCACACACAGATAAGGAAGAAGACGGTGAATGTGACAGTTATAAAATGAATTAAGAGTAAAAAGATGATACATAGATAAACTTCTCAGCTGGCAAAACACCGGTGTATCATATTTGTCACAACTCCTAGTTTTACTCTGAGATTTCCCCATGGTGGTTACACTGTGTCTGTGGTGTTCTTTCAGCGCGCCTAAGAAATCTATTGGACGTCTCCGATGGACCCGATTTTCCCCTAAAACCGGACAGGAGGAGCTCTAGGACTGACTCACAGGGTAACCTCGGGTTCACTGCCCCGTCAGTCCAAACCCCAAAATCCCATTTGTTCGGAAGCTCTAGGAATGGAATCGATCCAGTCCGCACCCCACAGAACCTCGAGTTTAATCACGCCAAACTCACTACTCCACCACAGACCCAGGTCATCAGCAAGTTTTCATCTCTCTTACCCAATTCTCAGTGCCATTTGAGTTCAGTTTAGAGTAAAAAGGAGGATGCAAAATAAAATACAGTGTAATCAGTTGGACGTACAGTGGCACAGAACTCATTCATTAAATGCACAGCTAAACAGATGTGTTTTGAGTCTGGATTTGAATGTGACTACTGTAGGAGCACACCTGATCTCTTCTGGAAGGTGGTTCCAGCTGCGGCTGGCATAGTAGCTAGTATAAGATGTATTCTTCCTTCCTTCATCATTGTATCCAAGAGAAAAAAAGGATTTACTGTTGGATCCGCTTGGAAAAACAACAACAACAACAACAACAAAGATGAAAAAATGTTGTCGCTTGAATTCTGCAATCTCTTGAGTTGCAGACATGTAAGAGACTGAGAATTAGCTGAACATATACTAGTTTAATTAGTGACACATTTTTATTTAAAAATCTTAACTTGAATATGGCAACATGATACCTTGTTCTACAATATTTATATCACTGACAGAGACCCTTCCCCAATCAGCCAATCACTGTGGTCATAGTAAGTATGATGACATAATTCTTAGCAACGAGGTAAACCCCGCCCTCACTCTTAGCTGAAGACTTCTCTCTATTCCTTAGTAGAAGTTGGTCTCAGCAGCTTTGTGAATAGGTTTTAAGAGAAAACTCTTAAATAAGAACTTTTATAACCATTTAGGAGAACTCCTGTTTACACGACACCATTTTCAACTAAAAATGTAAAAAAAAATATATGTGTTTTGGCCGTTCGTTTACACGACAACAGTGTTTTGGGTGCCTGAAAATGCAATGTTTTGAAAACTGGTTTCAAAGTGCAAGGTTTTTAAAATGGTCTCCGTATAAAGAATAAAAACGTGAATCTCTGGAGATGATGACATCATGCACATGCGTATTACTTGTTCAGTTGATAGTGTTTCATCGCCATCTACTGGCCTGGCAGCAGAATACAGGGTTTTTATTCGTTTTCTTGGACCCGTGTAAGATAAAATGTTTTGTGAATACAGACCCTGGTCTTTCTAGAGAGCAGAAAACATTCTTTCTGACATCAGGGCAGGTCTGTTGCAGTCAGGTGTGCATGTCTCCTATGACACAATTAGAGGGCATTGCAGCCTTCGTCGTAATCCGGCGGAAAAATACTGTATTGAAAATTACAGGTACTGTATATGGATGTTTTCTTTACTTGATTAAGATTATATATGCCTAATTCCAGTATGATAAAAATACCAATTTCATATTGAATAAAATAATACATTTTTGTATAGTCGCATTAGACTCTCATTTGTCATTTCAGAACATGCCAAAAAGGTAGCTAATATTATTCAATTTAATTTGGCTAACTTTAGGCATACCAGACCATTTCTAGCAACAGAGGCAGCACAACTCTTTATGCATTATATGGTCTTTTTCATTTCACATATTGCTTCACTAGTTGGTCAAACTATTTTTAAATTAATTGAATCCCTTTATAAATAGACACTTAAAATGCTTGATTGGAGGACTATTAGTTTTCATCATTAAAGTATAGCATAAAAATACAATCTATTAAGTTTTGATCATTTCAAACATTTTGCTGATGCTTGCTCTATTTTAAATTGACATGCACCACCCCCTGTTGGACAACCAGTCTTTTTCAGTTAAAGTTCAGGAGAAACACAGGGAGAAATACATAATAACAGCCACGTGAACTGCAAATGCTTGAACTGAAGGCTTAAATATACTAGGGAGCAATCAAGAGAAAACAGAACAGGTGTGGTATAAATTAACAACCATGGAGATTAACTAGTTCAGGGAACTCACAAACCAGAGATGCGTTTCCCAAAGCCAACTGGTTTAGGGTACGTTTACACGACACCGATATGCTTAAAACTGAGAAGTTTTTGCTTTGAGTTATCTGTGTACAGACACCATTGTCAAAACGATCCCCATTCACACTGATCCTCAAAAATGACTAAAACCCTGTATTCTGCTGCCAGGTCATTAGATGGCGCTGAAACACTATTGACTGAACACGTAATACGCATGTGCATGACGTCAGCGTCTTCAGAGATTCGCTTTTTTGTTGTTTACATGCAGACCGTTTTCAATACACTTGCACTTTGAAACCGGTTTTCAAAAGTGTGAGTTTTCAGGCACCCAAAACGCCGTTTGTGTAAACAGTTTAGGGTGTGTTCACACTTGGCACATTTGGTTCAAACCAGTGGCAGCTGCTGGTCTTTCAAAAAGGGGAAGCTCATTTTCGGCCTACATCATACATTTTTTTACATTTAGTCATTTAGCAAACGCTTTTGTCCAAAGCGACTTACAAATTAGGACTAAATTAAGCGAGTCATCATGAAGAGGCAAAAAACAACGCAAGAAGTGCTCAAAATACGAAGTTCAGGCATTATTCAGAGTAGCATAAGCCCGACAAGCGAGGATTTAAAGGAAAAGGAAAGGGTTTTTTTTTCCAAACTTGTACATTTATTTATACGTAAATTCTGCCCTACGTTCGTTTTCAAGAAAATGCTCTGTGACCCTGTCGTACCAACTAGGCATCTTTTCCAGTGACTTGACCAGTGTCCTCTCAATGGCCAGCAGAGCTAGGTATAATTGTATAAATGTAATAATAAAGGTATAAATAAAAATAGAATAAAGAATAATAATAATATATTATTAAAATTTATTACTAATAATAATATAAAAAAATATAATAAGTCATAATATAATAAAGATATAAATGTATAATTGTGTGAAAGGTATTATGAAAATTGGCTAGCAATTTCGACAAGCAAATACCAAGAAATAGGTTGCAGCAGTTTGTCTTTCGACTACACTTGCAAAATCTGCGATGGGACTGAGCTCGAATAGCTTCAGCGTCAGCGACTTTTTATTGTATGAAATTGCTGTTAATCAAAAGGAGATGCAGCCTTTCGACAGACCCTCCAATCATCACGCAGAAGCCCGGAGTCCAGGCCAGCCCACTCCTCATTCACCCCCATAATCGCAGAATTTGTCCAATGACCGTCTAGTTTCGAAGCACTGAAAAAAAAAATTCAAGGCAGCCCCATTGATGTCAATGGATGCTGGGCTTCAACGGGGAAATGCACTGTGCCGCTACGCGAATGTATGAGAAGGAAATCGAATCAGCCGACCTGCTATGTAACTGATTCTGAACGAACTCGTCTTCGAGATGAACATGTTCTAACACATTTTTAGTCAATAAAATGTTAACACAATAGTACATATTTGACCATTAATGGTTATTAATTAAACCATTTAATTTGACATAATAAGGGAAGCTGATCTTTCCTTGCAGTCTTAAAGAAATCCCCACTGGTTCAAACTCTGGTGCGATTGCTCTGTTAGTGCGGTTAATTTGAATAAGTGTGAACGGGGGGTTTAACGAGCACAAGCCGAGCCTCGGGTTCGAGCCACCTCCAAGAACAGCAGGCCAAGTTAGTTTACTATTAGAATAGAATCGGGCATTTATATAGCGCTTTCATATGTACTACTGTACACCCAAAGCGCTTTACAATCATGTCAGGGGATCTCTCCTCAACCACCACCAGTGTGCAGCATCCACTTGGATGATGCGACGGCAGCCACAGTACAACGGCGCCAGTGCGCTCACCACACACCGGATATAGGTGGAGAGAGGAGAGAGAGTGATAGAGCCAATTCAATGTAAGGGGATTATTAGGAGGCCATGATTGGTAAGGGCCAATGGTGTGTGGCCATGACACCGGGGTTACACCCCTACTCTTTACGAGAAATGCCATGGGATTTTTAATGACCACAGAGAGTCAGGACCTCGGTTTAACGTCTCATCCGAAGGACGGTGCTCTTTGACAGTATAGTGTCCCCATCACTACACTGGGATGTTAGGACCCACACAGACCACAGGGTGAGCACCCCCTGCTGGCCTCACTAACACCTCTTCCAGCAGCAACCTGGTTTTCTCAGGAGGTCTCCCATCCAGGTACTAACCAGGCTCAGCCCTGCTTAGCTTCAGTGGGCAACCAGTCTTGGGCTACAGGGAGATATGGCTGCTGGCTTGCTTACTATTAAAGGGATAGTTCGCCCAAAAATGATATTTAGCCCATGATTTACTCACCCTCAAGCCGTTCGAGATGCATATGTCAATCTTTTTTCAGACGAACACATTTTCAGTTATTTTAGAAAATGTCTTAGATGTTTCAGTGGTTATAGTGTGAGGCTATGGGGTCCAGCTCGTTGAAGTCCGCAAATGTGCACGCATCCTCCACAAAAGTAATCCATCCGGCTCCAGGGAGATAAACTAAGGCCTTCTGAGGGTAATCCGTGCGGTTTTGTCGTAAAAATATACATATTTAAAACTTTATAAACGAAAATAACTGGCTTCCGGTGGCGGTCGGCGCGCGTTCACGGAGATGGAAGCGTCGTGACGTAGAACGAACGTGACAGTGCAGCCAGAGAGCAGAGCAAAACAAAACTCTACGTTCGTTCTACGTCACGACGCTTCCTACGCCATATGCCAGCATCCATCTCCATGAACGCGCGTCGACCGCGACCGGAAGCCAGTTATTTTCGTTTATAAAGTTTTAAATATGTATATTTTTACGACAAAACCGCACGGATTACCCTCAGAAGGCCTTCGTTTATCCCCCTGGAGCCGGATGGATTACTTTTGTGGAGGATGCATGCTCATTTGCGGACTTCAACGAGCTGGACCCCATTGCTTCACATTATAACCACTGAAACATCTAAGACATTTTCTAAAATAACTGAAAATGTGTTCGTCTGAAAAAAGATTGACATATACATCTCGAACGGCTTGAGGGTGAGTAAATTATGGGCTAAATATCATTTTTGGGCGAACTATCCCTTTAACCTTTAAAGTTGAATGGGCAGGCGAACTAGTGAAACTCTGGTGCGGTTCAACTGAAATAGGAACGCAAAACAGACCAAGACATCTAAACGAACCAAAAACAGGACATATAATGCGACCCTAAAAAGGACTGAATGCTCAAGCACATGTTTTTTTCTCGTCATAGTCGCAATGTTGCCCATCATAGTTTGGTACAGGCATCAGAATCACGTCTCCTTGCGGCAGATCTTTACGATGACCAGGAGGGGACATGTTTGGTTCACTAGTTTTGTCGTGGTCACGCGCAATACAATTCAATAGGCAATATGTTAATATAATAATTTCTTAATTGTCCCCTCCCAGTCACCTTCTCCCAGTCACCATCTTCGTTTGTGTGTGTGACGGAGAGATTCCTGCTGCTGTTTTTCGTATGTGTTTTTTTGTATTCGTCATCCTAAAAATTCGTCATACACAGACCCCTTGCACACTAAGTCCGATACATATTAATTAATCAGTTGCGAAAAAATACAAAAAACAATACAAAATGGAGTCTTCAAGCAGTGAGGATGATGTTGTTGTCCTCTCTCTTCTTAAAAAGAGAAAAAGAAAGAGGAAATATTGGGTCCATCGAACTTAGCAAGTCCGAACTACCAAGGACGCAAGTCCGAAGTTTGCGTACTTGGTATTGAGAAACGGCCACTATGTTTACTTCAGGATGTCAGTGGCTTAGTTTGATGCTTTGCTAGCAATACTGGAGTCACATTAAAAAGAAGACCACCAATTTCCTGAACAGTTCTGGATCTTGGTGTTCACTTGTACTGTGGGGCTTTGAATTGTCAAAACACCTCTCAAAATGCTTGCTACGGATGCGAAAAACGCAGAAAATTTTACCCAATTTATTTTTTATTTTTTTACGACGGACGAAGTTTCGAAGGTAGTGTGTAAATGTGATTGACAAAGTGAGTATTTATTTTTTAACTTGCGAACATTTTGGACAAGAATTTTGGACTCATTGTGCAACGACCTTTTCACTTTCTCAGCTGGTAAAAAATACCATCATACAAGCACATACAACTGCACACAGCATTGTTTGGGTGTTCGATAAGTTTTGTCACAAAATATACAGCATTACAGCCTATTTTTATCAATAGGTTTGTTGTTAAAAATGGTAGTCATTTTTTGCCAGGGAACTATAACGCTAGGCATATATATATATATATATATATATATATATATATATATATAGTCCCTTGCTCAAGGCTAAAGTGCAGAGGAGATAGAGCCTTTTTGGTGGTGGGGACTGTGGAATACCTTGCCAGTGCATCTATCTATCTAAATCTGCGGCTTAAAGGCCCAAAGAAAGAGAATGATGTGAGTGGCAGTGAGACAAATTCAGTTTTCTTCAATTGAGATAAACTCCACTGCAGTTGGTTGAGCATCTCTTATTAAAACATTTTTTTAATTCACTGCAGCTTTCACATTTTTTTAATTAAATTGTTTCTTGAATAAAAAAAAAAAAAAAAACGAAATATATATATATATATATTTTTTTTTTTTTTCTTGCAATCATACTATTTTTATTTATTTAGTTATTTGAAAGGGACAGTGCTCATCAATCAACAGTCAGACACTATAAATAAGCCAGTTAGCCCAAGAGGCTAATTTTTATCTGTTGCCCCTTGCCAGATTTTAAAGTGACATTAAACGGGGGAGATGGGTCCTTGCCTGTCTTCTTCCTCTTCTCCATTTTCTTGGCTTTATGAAGTTCTCTGGCGTGGTCTTTCTGAAGTCGTTCAACTAAAAGATTGTCCATAAATATTTGAATTTTATCAGTTACCTTTGAAACATGTAAATCATTTAGAAGAGGTTCCAGTTTGAGGGAATTAACAGAAGATTTCCTATTTGGGTCTTCTGTCAACACAACAACTGCAAAAATGAAATCTGACATTTTAGAGAAGGTCTGCGATGAGATCTACAAGTATAAAGCTTACCCCAGCAGTGCAGACTTTAGTGAAGTATCAGAGGCACTGGTAAAAACACACCCCTGCTTGGCAGAAAAAGGATCTTTCAATGGTTGCTACGGGTGGACACAGAGACTAGAAATGGCCGATCTATGGCCCGAAATGGCCCGTCAGGTGTGTAAATAAATACACATTTAATTATTTCTAAGTACATGCTTCTACAAAATGACAATTGGCCACAAGGACTTTTCCACAAAAATGTCTAAACAAATGGCTACTATGTTATGTTTGCTTTTTTGTGCCAAGGACTTATGGGGCCCTATCTTGCCCTATCTTATCTCAGGAAATTTCAGTCCATTTCAGGAGCACCGCATCTCAGCGATCCTATGATGGATGCTGAGAATGTGAAAATGAAGGGGAATCCGGCCTATGATCGCCTGGGTAAATTGAAGCCAGTATACTAGGAGATAAGAGATATCTGCAAGACCTTTTTTCACCCTCATCAACATATCGCAGTAGATGAGGGTGGTGGCATTCAAAGCAAGGATTGGGCTGAAACAGTGCCAAAAAAGAGAAGCCAACGAAGTGGTGGTACAAGCTTTTCATTTTGGCTGATTCAGCCCATGGACACACCTGGGATTTTTTATTTATTTATGAGGGCAAATCCCCTGAAGGTCAAAATTGACAATGTAAGGGGCTGAGTTACGAATCTGTGATGGTGCTTGTGGATGAGAGGATGCTGGGAACTGGCTACAAGCTGTATGTAGACAATTTCTTCACCAGCCCATCACTTTTCAGAGACCTCCTCCAGAAGGGCATCTGGGCCTGTGCGAACATTCAGAGCAACCGGGTGGGCTTCCCACAAACTACTGAAAACAAGTTGCCCAGAAATGCTCCCCATGGGAGTATGCGGTGGATTCGAGACAACAGGCTCCTCTTTGTCGAATGGAAGGACACCAGGGAGGTGCTCATGTGCTCCTCCTTCCATTCAGCAGATGGAGATCACACCGTAGCTGGAGGATGGACAGAACTCACTGTACCTATACCTACTGCAGTGCATGACTATAACAAGTGAGTTGAATTTATTCAGTGGTGTTGTGTACAAAAATTGTGCAAATGAGTTCATATTTTATTTACTTGGTTACATTTGCATTTAGATTTGAAATATATTCTATTATTTCCACACAGGTACGGAGGAGTTGATCTCTCTGATGTCCTTGTCAGGTATTACAAAGTACTCCAAAAGACCAGGAACTGGTTCCGCTCGATTTTCTACCACTTTATTGACATCGCAGTGGTAAATTCCTTCATCGTGCACCAGCAGTTGGCTGCTGCTCATAACCAAAGAGCAAAAACACAGCGGGAATTCAGTGAAGATTTGGTTATGTAGCTTGCAGACTGGATGCCTCCAAGTGAGCCTGCTCCTCCTGCTCCAGCACCTCACATGACAGGAGAACCTTCAGGCCATGGCTGCCACAGGCCAATGTACACCACTAATAAAGGTGATGACCCCAGGCGAAGATGCCGAGTGTGCCATCGGAAAGCGCTTGTGTTCTGCCAGGGATGTGCATCGTACTTGTGTTTCCAAGCAACATGAGATGCTTCAATTACTGGAATGATGTAAATAGATTGTAGTGTTCAGAAGTTGTGAAAAATTGTATATAGTTGTAAATAGTTTGTAAATAGTAAAAAAAAAAAAAAGGAAATAGTTTATTTTTTTCTTTCATTATTTACTAGTCTTACTCATGTTTCAGTTGCAATTTGTATAGAAAAGTGAAAATGTTTTTGAAAAGTTAGAAAAAAAAGTTTAAATAAAAATCTCTCTCTCTCTCTCTCTCTCTCTCTCTCTCACTCACTCACTCACTCACTCACTCACTCTCACTCTCTCTCTCTCTCTCTCTCTCTCTGTGCTGTGGCGTCAGATGTCAGTTCAAGCAACTAAGTGACCTTTGGGAATCACCAATGAACAAGTGTGTCTCCTAGTGGCCATTTGTGGTGTGCCAACTGAAAGTCTCACAGAAACCTCTCTTTTTTTGGGGATATCAAGCTGAAAATTTAAACTCATTTTGTTGAAAACTTTTACTTTTTTGCATTTTTTGTCTGAAACATATTTATTAATATATATAATGATATTATATAGAATAGAATAAAACAAATATTACAGCACATTTTCATAACAATAAACTTAAATAACTTTTAGAAACATTCATTACTATTTTCTTTATTATTATTCCACTTAAACAATAATCCTCCAAGTGTCTTCTTTCAAAATAGACCAACCTTACGTCTGTATTCCAAAGCATTCATGAATTACAGCAGTTTGAGTTTGTATAGTGCATTTTCATGACTATGCCCCGAATTGGGGGTGATGGTTAATAAAAGTGACATCTTAAAATAAAGTGTAACCTATTGTTCTTTAATTCATAATTGAATAATCCAGAACTTTCACATTTGTGCATTTTGCTTTATTATATTTTTATTTAAGCACGTACAAACAAAGATGCATGAAAAAAGTACAATAGAGAAACAGGCTTGATAAACATTTTTTGAACAAAGTTCACATACCGTAATTCCTGAAATAAAAACCGGGGCCTTTATTTACCTGAACTGCAGAAGGTAACAGACTTTTATTTGAAGCAGGCTTTTGTTAGAGGCATGCCTTTATTTTAAACAAATTTAATCACATTTTCGTCTGGGTTCCATGCTCCTCAAAACAAGTTCGTTTTCAATAAAGTTGTTGAAAAGTCACACTAGCACTAAATGAGACCCGTGTTACATCCAATGTAGCTACTGCCATCTATTGGCACCTGTACATTACGATGAATTTGAATGCAACGTTTCGCGGACACCACTTCAAAAGGGCCGATCGACTAGGGGGCTCCATTTTCCGTCTCGCCATGGCCCCCTGGTGCGGGCCGAAAAGTTTGGTGGACCTAAGACCTCGTTCAGGGGTCGAAAGGTCGAAAAAGGGTGAAAAGTAAAAGTAAAGGGTGACTCTGCGTTTTACATTTAAACCGATTATATCTAAGTATAAACCTAAAGTAATATTGACAAACTATATTTCACCACAACCCATTACACCCATGCGTACACAGAGGAACCCTGTATTTAAAAAACATAGATCGTCTAAGTTATTTCAGACTCTTAATCAAGCCAGGACTATATGGGATCCACAGTGTAAAAACAAATGGCTCTTAGGTGGCCATCTGAACATACGCAGTATGGCCCCTAAGAGGGAACAATTGGAGCATCTTCTCATTAACTCAAATGTAGATTTCTTGGGACTTTCAGAAACTTGGCTTAAACCCTCTTCCCCACAAGCAGTGGTATCATTACAAGGCTACAATGTCTTTAGAAAGGATAGGCATCAAGGAAAGGGGGGAGGGGTGTTACTGTATATGAAGGACTCTTTAAAATGTACACAAATAATTTGGCCTAATGAAATCCCAATTGAATGTGTTGGAGTTAAAGTGTCACTCTCAGCAGAAATGTCATTTACTGTTTTATGTCTTTATCGCCCGCCTTCAGCAAAAGTAGATTTTTATGATCAATTTAAGGCACTTCTGAGTTGTTGTGACTTTAATAATGAGGTTATTCTAATGGGAGACTTAAATGTAAATTGGGACAACAAAAGTGACAGAAAGAAACTGAAAGAAATTACAGATAATTTTGGACTAACACAAATGATCAGTGATCCCACTAGAATAACAAATCGCTCTAAAACTCTAATAGACCTGGTGTTCTCTAACAAACTAGATAGAACGATAAAAACATAACATTTCTTGACTGGCTTGTCTGACCACAATGCCATATTCTTCTCTAGAAAGCTGACTAAAAAACGATTGAGAAGTGTCAGTAAAAGCACTAATATAAAACAAACATTTATTCCAAAGAGCCAAGAACAACGTTTAACTGCAGCTCTAAATAATCTTGATTGGTCTAGCATATTATCTTGTGATGACACTAATAAATGTTGTGATCTACTATACTCCTCTATTAAAGGGGTTCTGTCTCAGTTTCAGAAAGTGGGTCATTTAAAGAAACGAGTTTATTCCTTGCCTTGGATCAATAGTGAGTGTAAACAGCTTATGACACTTAAATTACTTAAAAAATCATTACAATTTGGATTAACTACTGATCGATTAAATTTTGTATCCGCAAGGAATAAAGTCACACAAACTTTGAGAATGGCAAAAGCTATTTTTTTCATGACTGTAATTAATGGTGCCAAAGGCAATTGTAAGCTAATTTGGGAAAATATGAACAAACTCCTTGGTAAAAGTAAGCACAATGCTGATAAAGACCTTGAACTCAAATTTGCCAATGAATTGGTATCAGAGCCCTTCAGCCTAGCAACTAAATTAAATGATTATTTCCAAAGTACCATTGATGAGATTGCACAACTGTTTTCTAATTCTTGTGACTCTCAACAAAATATTGGCAACACCGACCTCCATATGGATGCTTCAACTCAAAATTCAAAGTTTAATATTCAAATAATTACAGAAAATGAAGTAGAAAACATAATCTCTAAATTGAAAAGTTCTAAAGCAAGGGATGTGTTTGGATTTGATACCAATCTTCTGAAGCATTATAAATCGTGTATCTTGGTGCCTGTGACCCATCTTATTAATTTATCAATCACGCAGGCAGTCGTCCCTTTGAGTTGGAAGGTGGCAAATGTCATACCAATATATAAATCGGGTGATAAATTAGACCCTGCTAATTATCGACCTATTAGCATACTCCCTATCTTCTCAAAGATAGCAGAAAAGTGGGTCGCTAACTCTATTATTGCACATCTTAATGATTCCAATCAGGGTTTGCACCCTATGCAATTCGGATTTCGATCTCTTCACTCAACTGAAACGGCTGTCTGTGTTTTTGTTGAGAAGGTGAAGTCTTATTTAGACAAAAACAGTTATGTTGCGGCTGTTTTTGTTGACTTTAAGCGTGCGTTTGATACTGTGAATCACCTTAAGCTCTTGTCTAGACTGTCAACATTTAACTTTAGTAATCAAATCGTTAAATGGATACAGTCTTATCTATCAGATAGAAAACAATGCGTGCAAATAAAGAATAGTAAGTCACCCTATCTTCACTATACGCAAGGTGTCCCTCAGGAATCAATTTTAGGTCCCCTGCTATTTTCACTTTATGTAGATAACTTGCCCAATGTATGCAAAAATGTGGACACGATTATGTATGCAGACGATACGGTAATTTTTACACAAGCCAAAAGTGCTGATGTTGCAGCCCATCAGCTTTCATTAGCCTTAAATGACTTACAAAAATGGCTGAATGATTCATGCCTGTGCCTTAATGTTAAAATGACCGTATCAATGTTTTTTAGTACACCTAAAACAACCGTGGCCGCAGTAAAAGTTCACTTGGGTGGACAAGAATTAATTACTGTTGAGGAATTTAAGTATTTGGGAGTGCTAATAGATTCGAAATTATCCTTTAAAAAACACGTTAAAAAAGTAGTGAAAACTGTAAATGTTAATATACGGAACTTTAGACATATTCGTACATCATTAACGGATACAGCAGCGATTACTTTCCTGCACTCTATGATACTGGCTCATATTGTATCACAAGTTGGTCCTATACGAGTCATGCTGCTATTGGGCCAATCGAAGTATGCTACAAAAGAGCATTGAAAATATTAGACAAGAAACCTTCGTCATATCACCATTGTCAAATTTTAGATAAATATAAGTTTTTAAATTTTGCTAATTTCAAATTATTTAAATCAGCCTGTCTAATCTACAAGGTTATACATGGTCTTGCGCCTCCACCATTGAGTGATTTTATTAAACAAAAGTCTAGCAGTGTTGCCGGGTCTCGAGTGACTAGAGCCACTATGAGAGGTGATTGTGACTTGGCATTTAGGCGGACCGCCTTTTCACAGAACGTCCTGTCATATCAGGGAGTAAGCTTCTGGAATAGTATTCCACTGTCAATGAGGGAAAGCACAAGTCTTCCTACCTTTAGGAGTCATTTAAAAGTGTGGCTGAGGGACACACAAACATGTGATCATGTTTAGTTAATCATTATATATCAGACGTAAAACAGAGTTAGAGCATTACAAAAAGGGATACAATTATCAGTGTAATACGGGTTGTGCAATAAGAGTCAGTAACATGGGTTGTGCAATAGGGGTCAGTGTGATGTGGGTCAGTGCAATATAGAATGGTGTAATATGGGTCAGTGTAATATCAGGTCAGTCAGGGCATGTGCAAAATTGTGGTTTGTGCAATACAGTTGATGCTTTCCTGTTTTTTTTTTTATATGTCCTTTGTTGTCCACTCTTGTTGTTATTGTTTGTTCTAACATGATATGATCACTGTTCTTATCCTTGTCTCTCTGTATATAGTCTGTATATAGTGTATCTGTATGTATTTATTAACTTGTGTGTAACACCAACCTGCCAGGGGGTCTGCAGATGGAAATTAGCCTAAGGCTATAATCTGACATTGGTGAAAATGTTCATTAATATGTATTGTCCCTTTTGTTTTTCAAAAAAAAAAATAAAAAAAATAAAGAAAATCTATCTTTTGAAAGCATACAGTATCTAGTTTTGATATTTGGTGTCTGACTTTCAATGGTGATGGATAAAAAATAATAAAAAATACTTTTTAGGCCCTAGACTCGAGCACTTTCGGTATGTTTATCGGGGGGCCCCGACGCAACAGAGTGAGCGATTTTGGGGCCCTGGGGCCATTTCAGTGCTTAATTTGCGTTAAAAAATGCCATCAAACTCAGTCCACTTTTGCATCTCCTCAAGCTGAAAGTGAGCTCAAAAAGACTGGTGATTGGACATCCTTTTCCTCAGTCCAATTTCGCATCCGCTCAAGCTGAATGCAGACCTCAAAAGGCTATAAATGATCCCTGCACGGGTCAACCTTTGTCATTCTCACTCATATTCCACAACACATTTTTACTCGTTGCATTCACTTTTACACACACACATTGCACCAGGTTCTCGACACGTTCCTCACTACCATTTTATTGGATTTTACTTTTTATTTTTAATATGGGCATTGAAGACTGCCCTCTTTTTCACAGGCTGTACCACCAGCTGAGCCAGACCTGACGGTGACCCACGGGGTCAAAAACAAGGCAGAACGCAAGCTGCTGCTTGCGATTCCGTCCGGGAGAGTGGACGTCTGCAAGGGCACCTGCCCCGTGCCAGCCTGCAGCAAGTCCTGCTCCCGCATGGACCGCCACCTGATGGGCCACATGGAGCTAACGGTGGCAGCTCGGCGAGAGACAATGCTGGCTCTGAAGAGGAAGAAGGTCTTGGTTGACCTCGCCGAGCTGCGGGCAACCAACCTGACTGTGGCATTGGCCTCTTCCCTGGATCTAATTGAGTCTGGCGACCTGGAGAATTTCACCTTCCCTCTGGAGGAGGAGGAGGAGGAGGCGTCAGAGGAGGAGGTGCAGGCCTGCATCAACCCTGGCTGCCTGAAGGTCAGGGATGAGGTGGCTGACCTCAACAGGCAGGTGGACACTCTGAGCCAGGCCCTCAGAGATGTGACCCGCCGCTACCGCCTGTTGAGGAGGAGGTCAAGGCCCACCCCCTCCGCCCAGGTTGCCCGGGTCACCAGTAGACTCCTGTCCGCTCTCTGCTCCCCCGAGAAGGGAGAGGCCCACTATTATTATTTTTTTACATTAAAGCCCAGCTCATGCAAGAACCCTGAACCAGTACTTTCAGGAGGCATGGGCTGGGATGCGCCTGCCAGGAACTTCACCGACCTCTATCGCACCACCCACATGAGCGTTCCCGCGCGTGTTTCTGCCTTGTGAATTTCTGACTTGCGTGTGTTTGTTTCTAACTATGCTTTCCTCTCTCTGTACAGGCCAAGAACACCCACAGCCCCGGGGACCGGCACTACGTGGCACAGTTTATGTGCCGTGACACCTCCATGGCTGAGTGCTTCTACGTCCTGAATTTGGACGCCAAGCAGGCGGCAGAACAACGCTGCCCGTTTGAGGCAGCCGTGGTGGGTGATAAAGCGCCCCGCAACCTCCTCCGGGCCAAAGGAGGCCAGGAGGACCCGTAAGCGGCCGACCCACGCCACCATCCCTCCGCAGATGGCAGGGAGTCCACTTCGGTTAGTTCATCTTTTGGTGGGTCTGTTTAACCGTTTGAGACTGATGAGTGGGCGTGTTCACTGACTCTTTGCCTTTCTCGCTCTTTGCAGGAGGAGCTGAGCCCAGTGAAGCGGCGGCAAAGGGTCTAAAAGGTCCGGCTGTCCACACTTAAGTCACCCTACAAGGTCTCCCAGAAGCTCCTGAGCAAGGCAGCGTAAACAAACAGAATTGTTTTAGTTTTGTTTGTGTTCCATTGTAATGTGTTTTTTTTATAATAAATGTTTGAAAAGTCCCTATCGTCTTGTCTTTTTTGATGCAAAAAAAAATGCATAAACACATTAAATGAAAAAAAATATATAAAAAAAACAATAAAAAATTTATGAAGATTTTTTTTTATTATATATAAAAAAATTATTTTACAAATTATTTTAAAAGTGGGCGGGGCAAATCAAATTAATGGGCGTTCCTTGTTCATGGATCAGGTGATAAGTTGGCATGGTAATTAACGAAAGTTGCTATTGGTTCAAAAAAAGGGAGTGTATAAACCACCATTTTGTTGAGATGATCATTTACGCTGATTCAAGACTGTTACTGTACGTACACACCGCCGCCGACTTGAGCTTCCAAAGTTACCAGAAGTCAATCATTTTCAATGGAAGCTGGCTTCTCTCAGCTGCAAGGAGCATCAAATCCATCGGCGTCGTGTTTTGGACGTTTTGAGCGACCAGAGCGTCAATCAGAAAGTTGAAAGTAGCTCAACTTTATGGTAATGAGCTATGACGCGGTTCAGCGGCAAAACGGCAGCAACCAATCAGAATATAGACGTCCTTCGCCCTGGATGATTCCGGAGAAACATACGATGTAAACTTTCGTTCCTACCAAAACATTAGTTCAGAGGAAATGGAGGAGAAGCTGATCATTGCCGTTGCTGGGTTTCCTATCATTTATGATATGACGTTGTTTGCATATAGGGACCAGTTACAAAAGAACGAGGCATGGAAAAAAATAGCTGGGATAGTTGGTGTCTCCAGTGAGTTGGTGAAATGCGTGCTGATGATTTGTAATATTTTTAACTAGTACTGACTAGATACTCAAATGTGTCTCTGTCTTGCCAGTAGGGCTGCACAATGTATCGCGATGTATGAATCCACGATAGTCACATCGCAGGATGTGCGATGTCAAGAATAGGTGGGCTAATTGTACTTGATCCGTGATTCATTAACCGTATGGGCCAGCTTCTCCCCGGCCCTTGACGCATGTGATTCGCGGACTAATTGCACAGTTTAACCATCATAGAGTGAAAGTTTATCATTTGCATGTGTTTTTAAGTCCTGTCAGTTTAACAGGGCGCGCTTGACAGGGCATATAAGAACGAGCAGAGAGAAAGAGAGAGAGAGAGAGAGAGAGAGAGCCCTGCGCGCGCGTGCACTCACCTTCACCGTCTTCAAACAACACGAGCGCTGTCTTGCTCTCTCTCCCTCGCACATATTAATCAAAAATTGACACGATGGTGTCGAAAAAAAAACTCTCCAGTGATGAAATGTTTTCTGTGTTGACAAATCTTGTGGATATCCTAAACTGCCGCGATAATTACACAACGCTACAATAATAATAATAATAGCTAATTATTTTTTTTCCTGACCAAATGTGACCAAAACGATTATAAAAATGCTGTCAATGTATTGCTTGATTTTTCTGTATACATTTCATGGTGTGACATTTCTCTTCTCCCATGATCGAACATTGAATGCTGCTACGTCAGAGCACTGTGGTCACGGCATCTACGCTAAAAATATATTGCGCGTCTACACGAGGTTGCGTGGTAGGCTAAAGGTGTGCGCTTGGTGTCGGTAGACTTTTTTTAAAATCTTTATAAAAATAAATAAAATCAAATAGTTTTCTGCAAACTCCACCAGATTATTGTTCTACATCTCACTGACTACCACTGTGGGGAATTTCATGTTGCTTTACTGTTTTATTCTTTAATAATTGCCTGCCAAAATCATGACCAATACGGTATACCTTGACATATAGGCATATTTGATAAATTCATAAAAAAATATAATCAAATTGTTTTCTGCAAACTCCACCAGATTATTGTTCTATGTCTCCTTGAGTACCACTGTGGGGAATTTCATGTTGCTTTACTGTTTTATTCTGTAATAATTGCCTGCCGAAGTCCAATATGGTTTACCTTGACATATAATAATCCGGTGGAGTTTGCAGAAAACAATTTGATTTAATTTTTTTTATGAATTTATAAAATATGTCTATGTCAAGGTAAACCGTATTGGACTTTGGCAGGCAATTATTACAATATAAAACAGTAAAGCAACATGACCACAGTGGTAGTCAGTGAGATGTAGAACAAACAGATAGCTTTTTTCCAGGTATTATATTTACTTTTTAGAGCTCTGGATCATCAGGCTTAATTGTGCTAACTGGAAGGCTAGTTCAAAGAATATTGCAATAGTCAATAACATCAATCCAGGGTGGAAACTTTATAGCAGAAATGTTTGAGCGAATGCATTCAGTAAACATGAGAATTCAATTTTATGAAAACTTTTGAACTTTTATGTAACCTTTTAAAGTTCACATTTGGATTCAAGACATTCAAGATACTCAGCACTCTTATGATGTGAATAAGAAGGCGTAATGTAATCATATAGATCAGATATTAGTGTTGTAATAGAGTATCTTGTTGAAAAATCACACAAAGGCTAATAATTTGCTGAAATAATCAGGTTTATTAAGAAAGGTACTTTTACAATGAACATTCATATTATATGACTTCAGTAAATGCTCCTTTCAAGTGTTAAAGTTTCATTCTTCTTTGACCTGGGAAAGAAGGAAGAAGCAAACATTAGTCTTATTAACAAAAATGTTCTTCACTTTACATAATGAATAGAATACAGATGTGCAAATCAGCAAAATGCAATTATTATAGTTCTATTACATCTGCTGAAATGTTCATGCATTTGGATAAACAAGTTGAATAAATAATGGGGAAAAATAATCATCTACTTAGTCTAACCTTTCCAGAATCACGGCTCTTAACTCTGAGCTTGTTGACCTGAGACTCAGCAATGTCAGCACGCTCCTCAGCCTCCTCAAGCTCATGCTGCACCTTCCTCAACTTGGACAGGTGAACATTGGCTTGCTCCTCCTAAAGGTTTTTTTATATGGTTCATGTATCATGTTTCATCAAATTAGCATTCCAATATAAATAATTACAGTGTCAAAATGTTCTATTAGATTTTACATACCACTTCTTCAGACTGCCTCTTGTAGACTTTGACCTTCAGCTGCAGTTTGTCAACCAAATCCTGGAGTCTGGTGATGTTCTTCTTGTCCTCGTCAGTCTTCAATAAATACACATTTACAAAATTAAGCATTGATCCTTTACTAAAAATAGGCATGGTCAGTACATACACTAGTATACAGACTCCTTTGTCTGAACAAACTTGTGAGGAATATGGCCGTACCTGATAAGTGAGCTCTTTCACTCTCCTCTCATATTTGCGGACACCTTTAATAGCATCAGCTCCTCGTCTCTGCTCAGCTTCAACTTCAGTCTCAAGCTCACGGACCTAAAGAAAATATTATTTTTATTCAAACAAATCATAATATAACATACTTCACTTTGCCCAAATCATAACTATAAAGAGGCTTACTCGGGACTCCAACTTCTGGAGTTGTTTCTTTCCTCCTTTCATGGCCAGATTCTCAGCCTCATCCAGACGGTGCTGCAGGTCCTTCACTGTGACCTCCAGATTCTTCTTCATCCTCTCAAGGTGAGAACTGGTGTCCTGCTCCTTCTTCAGCTCTTCTGCCATCATTGCAGCCTTTTGCATTAATACAGAAAGTCATTAGATCCACATTTTTTAAGTACGTAAGCGGCTTATGAAACATTTGGCAGCTACTGTTGCTCACATCAGTGATGGCCTTCTTGGCCTTCTCCTCTGCATTTCTGGCTTCCTGTACAGTGTCATCAACTTCACTCTGGACATGAATAAGGTCAGCCTCAAGCTTCTTTTTGGTGTTTATGAGACTTGTGTTCTGCAAAATGGAAAGCAACAGTTTGAACATTTTGAATGATGCTCTCAATTCCCTTAATTTCAGGGAAACAATATGCCCTTACCTGAGAGTGCAACAGCCCAACACGCTCACTGATATCCACCAGCTCTTGTTCAGCCACTTTGCGGCCTCTCTCTGTCTGCTCCAGAGCAGCTCTCAGCTCCTCAATCTCAGCCTGCATCAGATTGTTTCTGCGCTCCACCATGGCCACCTGCTCCTTCATGTCTTCCTGTCCTCTCAGGGCATCATCAAGGTGCAGTTGGGCATCCTGAACATAACAATAGCTTTAGAATGAGCTTTTGATGTGGTTTCTGCTAGGCTGTCCTTACCATATGTTCGATTATAAAAAAAATAAAAAAAAGAATACATCCCAAAGTCGAAAAGAATAATTCCTATGCATACCTTGAGTTGTCCCTGAACATTCCTGAGCTGTTTCTGGGCCTCAGCAGCCTGGCGATTGGAGTGGCTTAGCTGAATCTCCATCTCATTAAGGTCTCCCTCCATCTTCTTCTTGATTCTCAGGGCATCATTCCTGCTCCTGATTTCAGAGTCCAGAGTGCCCTGCATGGATTCAATGATTCTCTGGCTGTTCCTCTTGATCTGCTCCATCTCCTCATCCTTCTCTGCAAGCTTCCGGTCAATCTCTCCCTTGATCTGGTTTAGCTCAAGCTGGATACGTAGAATCTTGGACTCCTCATGCTCCAGTGTACCCTATGACAAATAAAGCAACATTTAAACATAAAAATGAAAATGCATACAGTGTATTGATGAATACAACAACACAGTATAATGGTTCTAGCAAGAATTCCATATTGATCTCCAGATACTCACTTCAGCCTCTTCCAGGGCCGTCTGAATCTCTGACTTCTCAGTCTCCACTGTCTTCTTGGCCTTTTCCAGCTCATGGATGCTCTTACCAGTCTCACCTAACTGCTCTGTCAGATCTGAAATTTCCTCTATAGAAAGAAAAACATATAATATTTATCATAATGCACATTCATTAATCATATGTGCTTACTTTTTAATGCTCACTGAGAATTAGAACATTTAAAGGGATAGTTCACCCAAAAATGAAAATGTTATCATTACTTAATTACTCACCATCATGTCATTAAAAAACCCGTAAGACTTTCGTTCATCTTTGGAACACAAGTGAAGATCTTTTTGATGAAATTTGAAAGCTTTCTGTCCCTCCATAGACAGCTACACAATTAATTATTTGACGCTTCAAAAAGGTTACAAAGAGATCATAAAATTAATCCATATGAATTGAGCTCTCAGATTTCATCAAAAAGATCTTAATTTGTGTTCCGAAGATGAACAAAAGTCTCACGAGTTTGGAACGACATGAGGCTGAGTATTTAGTAAAAGAATTTTCATTTTGGGTGAATAATCCCTTTGAGTTTTTTCTAATTTAACGGTTTCATTCTTACGCTGCAGATTCTTGTTCTCTCTCTTTAGGGTCTCCAGCTGATCCAGGCTCTCCTCATAGGAGTTCTTCATCTTGAACAGTTCAGTGCTGAGTGAACGAGCCTCTTTCTGGGCACCTTCCAGCTCTGCCTGACCTTCCTCATATTTCTGCTTCCATTCTGCCAGGACCTTTGGTGGAGATATTTTAGGATAGAGTTTGTTTAAAAAAAGTTGAACAAAGCCCATTCCAGCAATACTTTAACAAAGAGAATATAATATGACTAAAACTGTTTACCTTGTCGAAGTTTCTCTGCTTCTTGTCAAGGTTGGCAGCCAAACCATTGGCTCTCTCCACATCAATCATGAGGTCCTCCACCTCACCCAGGAGTCTCTGTTTGGTCTTCTCCAGAGATGCACATTTGGAGTTTACGGCCTCAACTTGTTCCTCTGCCTCTTGCAGACGCTGAGCCAGCTTCTTCCTGTTAAATAATACACATTATTTTGAATTCTAATCTATAAAATAGCTGTGAGAATTGGGAATATTATACAATAATATACATACTTGGACTCTTCAAGCTCCTCAGTGCGCTGGATGGCATCAGTTTCATATTTGGTTCTCCACTGAGCAACCTCACTGTTGGCTTTTGACATTCCCCGCTGCAGCTCAGCCTTTGCCTCCTGCTCTTCCTCAAACTGCTCACGGAGCAGGTCGCAGTCATGACGGGCTGATTGCACAGCATGGGCCAGTGCGTTCTTAGCCTAAGGGACAAAGTCGCATAATATTAGCTTGTCTCTACAGTAAAGTAATTGACAAATATGTGCATGAATTGATTATGCTGTATTACCTTAACCTCCTCTTCAATATGCCTCTTAAGCTCCTCAATTTGCTGAGTGGAAGCTTGTTTGCCTCTGGTCAGCTGAGAAACCAGAGCCTCCTTCTCCTCCAGCTGACGGCCAAACTCACCTGTATAGATTTAGATTCAGTGTGTCAGACTTTTCTATGTCTCTATCAGTTTATTTCAAAACAAATGGATGTAAAATTGTATCAGTGTTACAGTCATAAATGTACAGCTGTATAATCTTAATACACTATTATTTTTGATTGATTATTTTTATTTTATTGTTAATTATTGACATTAATTACTTCTGATATAATATTAATTTGTTCATGAGTTACCATTTTCAGTTTGAAATCTTGCCCTTTGAGTACTGAGATCATTTAACTGACGAATGTTCTCGTCATTTTTGGACTTAATTTCACTAAGTTGGTCCTCAAGTGTGCGGCACATCTTCTCAAGATTGCCCTGCAAATACAAAAGTCATTAGATATATGAAGGAACTTCAAGACTTGTTGTATGTGACCCGTGCTGGCAAAATAAGTCACAATGAGCACATTTTCAAAAATGAGTTATTATTTACTTTTATTGTTATTAAAAAAAACTTCATGTATGATGATGTATAATTCTGGAATCAGTTTTCTGAAGGATCTAAAACAAAATCACCTTGCAACCATACCTTAAAATTCCTGGTAATACCAACAAATTTGGCACACACCAAATCAAAACCAAATATCTATAGGAAAAATATATATTTTTTTTTTCCATGATACCACAATTGTTTGATTAACATTAGTGAGACAGCAGCCTGTATATTGAGACCTACTGTAATTCACGTATTTAATATAATGTTATATATCAGATGTTTTTCCCCAACAGTTAACCAAACGTTCACTTAAGGCATAACAGATAATGTTTGCGTGAATATTTGCCAAGACAGATATTTTGAAATACTGCAATTCTGTGTACATGTGTATATCGGGATTGCGTGCTGTCTGAGAGGCGTCTTTGTGCGCACTTTGTGCTTTGTGTTGATCTGTCAGTCAGTGCGAGTAAGATCGTTTTGTTTACATCAGCAAGATCGTTTTGTTTACATCAGCATGAGTTTAAAAATCATATTTCATTGGTTCAGACTTATGCCATCGAGAATTCGCTATGAATACTAAAACTTGTGGTGAGGGGAAGCACCAGTCGTTGAGAAGCGAGCAAAGAAAAATGGAAATTTTTCATGAATTATTAAAACAAAGGAAAGATTTAGGAAGGTACACCTCTCAGAAAACGTAAAAATAAAGATAATTTTAGATGTTTAATTACTACTTGGAGCACTGGGATCGGTAGAAGAGGGCTTATTGAACACATTTTTGTGAATAAAAAATTGAATTCGACCAAAATGTAGCTCGTAATTAGCACATGCGTATTCCGACTCATTTTGCCAGCATGGATCACATATATTCTTTAGAATATTCCCCAACCTTTGCTTTGGCAACAGCTTCCATGTTGCTGGAAAGATCATCAATCTCCATTTTGAATTCGCTCTTTTCTTTCTCAAGCTTCTGCTTGACACGCTGCAGGTTGTCGATTTGCTCTCCCAGCTCGGCCACAGTGTCTGCCTGCTTCTTGCGGAGGGCAGCAGCAGTAGCTTCATGCTGGAGGGTGGACTCTTCAAGATCACGACGCAGCTTCTGGAATTCAGCTTCACGCTTCTTATTCATCTCGATCTGAGCAGAAGTGGCTCCTCCAGCCTCCTCAAGCCTCTCACTGATCTCCTCAAGTTCCCTGGAGAGATCAGCTCTCTGCTTCTCAACCTTGGCACGAGCAGCGCGCTCAGCCTCGATCTCTTCCTCCAGTTCCTCAATGCGGGCCTATGGTGGAAAGTAGTTAATTCAATTTTTGGTGATCTGCATTTGATCATAATGATGTAATGTTTGAAAAAATCTCAAAATACCTGAAGCTCCTTGATCTTCTTCTGGAGTTGAGCACCCAGAGATTGTTCATCTTCTATCTTGCTAAGCAGCTGGCTTGTTTCAAAGTCTCTCCTGTTCGTGTTCAACAATAAGTAGTTGTAAAAAAACAAAACAAAAAAACATAACACAACAACAAAATTTAAAAAAATAAAAGAAATCCAAGATTTCCTGCTTTATTTACTTTTTTATTTTCTCATCAGATTGCTGCTTGTCATTTTCCAGGTCCATGACGGACTCTTGGGATAATTTCAGGTCTCCTTCAAGCTTTCTCTTAGCTCTCTCCAGGTCCATGCGGAGCTTCTTCTCTTGTTCAAGGGAACCCTCAAGCTACAGGACAATGATATATAAAATATGTTCACAGCAGAAAACAGTTGATTTGATGAATTAATATAATTAATTTACATAATCAACTCACATCATCAACTTGCTGCTCAAGCTTTGTCTTGGCTTTGGTCAGGGTGTTGACTTTGTCCTCCTCGGCCTGAAGATCATCCAGTGTCTGCTGATGTGCCTCTTGGAGGGCTTTCTTCTCCTTCGTAAGCTTAGCAATGCTCTCATCCTGAGCTGTCATTTCCTCAGTCAAGTTCTTGACCTGTATGATTTTTTGTTCCAAATAAGCTTAAATATGACAATTCATATTCTATATCAATTTATAAGACAGAGATTAAATCTAATCTTAAACCAACTCAATTTCTAACCTTATTCTCAGTGGCATGTTTCTCCTTCTCCACTTTAGCCAAGGTGAGCTCCAGGTCATCAATGTCTTTCTTCAGCTCAGAGCACTCATCCTCCAGTTTCCTCTTCTTGGCTGTCAGTTCAGCATTGATTTCTTCCTCATCCTCCAGTCTCTCAGTTGTCTCCTTGAGTTTAGCTTCAAGCTGGATTTTGCTTTTAATCAGACCCTCACACCTCTCCTCAGCATCTGAGAGACCCTCAGATTCCTGTTAGTAAAATAGATTGCCATTTCATTGGAAACAACCTTGCTCATTTTTAATGTAGCCAAAATTCAGTTAATTACAAAATATACTCACAGATGCTACTTGCAGCTGCAGATCATTTTTCTCTTGCAGCAGTGATACCATCTTCTCTTCAAGCTCCTTCTTTTTGGCTTCAGCCTTAACCAAAGCCTCTTTGCATTTTACAAAGTCCTCTTTCATGTTTGCCAGCTCCTTCTCAGTCTCTGCACTCTGAAGCAGAGGCTTAATCTTGTAATAAACCTTCATCCATGGCCAGTGTTTGACATTCATGAATGAACGGATGTTGTATTGGATGGTGTAAACCGACTCCCTGTGAATAATTCATCATTAAATGGCATAATCATCATTAAGTTTGCACAGTTATCATTGATGTCATCTTTACTCATAAAAATAATCACCTCCTCTCCATCATTTTCACATACTCCTTCCTCGTCAGGAAACCACGGCAGAGAGCCTGAGTCATTGTGACCAGAGCAGCCAGTTTCTCATCTCGCATCTCCTCAAGAGCACCCAGAAGACCAGCTTTGAAGAACACCTGAATTTATGTAAAACAGTAAATATAAATATATTGATTTAAACTGTCTAAGCTACATGACCATGATCACTGAATCTTGAAATTTGTAAAGCTAAATATAAACCTTTGTATGTCCAAATCTGTAGTCGTCATGATTAACGTCGATGGATCCCAGAAGTTTCTCACTGGCCTTCTTGTTATCCATAAACTGTCCGTCTGGGATAACACCAGCATTCAGCACCTTGTATCTGTGGAAAATGTATCAAAATACTTCATATCTTTTAATTAGGAGCCTCCTCGGAAATGTTGTTTTCGTGTGGTCCCATTTACCTCTGCTTAAAGTCACCATATTGGATTCTGCTGGGGAAGCCCTTTGTGCAAATTCTGATACCCTCCAGAACACCGTTACACCTCAGCTGGTGGATAACCAGGAAGTTCTGCATGAGACCTATAACGAACAGTTTACACCATGAACTTGGTAATTTAACTTCATCATATATATTGAGAACTAAAATATTGATATATACGTAAAAAAAAACAAAAAAAAAACTTTACCTGGAGTCTTGGTCTCATTAGGAATCAGGCAACGCACAAAGTGAGGGTGAGTGGCCCTTAAGTTGGTCATGAGTTTGCCCAAGTTCTCCTGTGGAGAATAGAAAAAGGTTGGCATGCTTTGTATTTCTTTTTTTATTAATTTTTTTTAAATAAAGCAATATTGCTGTGATGTCATCTCTATACATACCCTGAACTGGGAGGACACAGTCTGCATGGAGCCACCCTTCTTCTTGCCTCCCTTTTTAGTAGTATCTATTGAGATAAACATACAAAGGAACATGTATAAATGCAAAAACAAGAAAGAAAGTTTAAAACTGAATCAAAGTTTTGTTAAATAGATTTTTTCTTTACCCTCAACATCAACTGGGTAGAGAGAAGCCAGCAGTTTGACAGAAGACTTCTGGTACAGCTGCACAACAGAATCATTCAGTGGATCCTTGTTCTTTTCCAACCAGCCAGTGACATTGTAGTCCACAGTTCCAGCGTAGTGAACCAGGGAGAAGTGGGCTTCAGCCTTGCCTTTGGCAGGTTTTGGTTTCTCGAAAGCTTTGCTCTTGCCAAGATGCTGATCATATAGCTTGTTCTTGAAGGAAGCGTCTGAAGCCTTGGGGAACATGCACTCCTCTTCAAGGATGGAGAAGATACCCATGGGCTGTTTATAAAAGAATGTTGTTTATTATCAAAAATAGGAGATTTTGAGAATAGGATCAATGGAAATTAATAAATTCATAAACCATTGATAACCTTCTCAATGAGCTCAATGCAAGAAGCCAAGTCCATGCCGAAGTCAATGAAGTCCCAAACAATGCCCTCCTTCTTGTACTCCTCTTGCTCCAGCACAAACATGGTGTGGTTGAAAAACTGTTGCAGTTTCTCATTGGTGAAGTTGATGCACAGCTGCTCCATGCTGTTGTACTGGAGGACAAAAAATGACAGAAACATTTACTACCTTCAGAATATCATTCATTTTGACATAAAAAGAGATAAAATAATCATTCTTACATCAAAGATCTCAAAGCCAGCAATATCCAGCACGCCAATGTAGAAATTTCTTTGTTGTTTTGTGTCCAACATCTGGTTGATACGAATGACCATCCACAAGAACATCCTCTCATAGATAGATTTGGCCAAGGCGCTAACAGAGTTGTACACCTGTAAGTAGAATAGAGTGGACATTTTATTCTGCTTCTGCAATAATTAGCCAGAATTTTAGGTTAAACACATGGCATGCTGGAAATGTTACTATACCTGTGCCACGGTCTGGCCTTTGGTCACATACTCATTTCCGACCTTGACTCTGGGGTAGCACAAAGCCTTCAGCATTTCAGAAGAGTTCAAACCCAGAAGGTAGGCGATTTTGTCAGCCTCTGTTAAATACATTTTAAAATAAATGATCTTTGCTCTATAGAGTCTTTTGTGTAATATTATAATAAATCAGGCACCAGGTACTCTTCATTTTATTTTCAGATTTATTGATATACAGGATAACACAAGTCTCACCCTCATTGCCATCAGGCTCAGCCTGCTCCTCACGCTGCTTCTGCTTGAACTTCATGTTACCATGATGAAGCACAGCTCCAGTGAACTTGTAGATGCACACTTTATCCTCACTTGTGAAACCAAGAATGTCAATAGCGTCCTGTAAATTACAGAGAATAATAAAATATATGATTTGCCATATTTAAATAGAATGTCAATATTCAAATAGCAATGACTCACATCAGTAGCATCCAGCTCAACTTTATCATCAATGCTGGCCACTGTGATCTGACCCTGACTGCACATGGGGAAGTCATAGGGGTTGGTGGTGATGAGCGTCATTTCTGTGAAATACAGAGCATTTATGAAAGAGCATCTTGCAATATTATCTGAAACATTTTATGAAATATGTGCACCTACCAACAATCTCAGGCTTATGGTTGGTCATCATTTGGTAGAAGATGTGGTAGCCTCTCTCATCTGGAAGCTGGAATGACACTCTAGACTTCTCCAGCAGATCTGTTGAGAGAATATACTTGAGGCACAATCATCTGAAGAGTGACAGATAAAGACAAATGTTCAGGATGGATCAATGAAATCATGTCCACCTACATGTCTCAATGTCAGCACTAGCCAGTTTTCCAGTGGTGCCGAAATGAATTCTGATGAATTTACCCTGTTTAAATCATAATAGCATAATACATAAATAATAATTATTATAATCTATTTATAGAAAACTCTGTACAGTAAAATGTAACAACTGACCACCTGTACTGTAAATAAACAGTAGTTAACTTACAAAACGAGAGGAGTTGTCATTTCTCACAGTCTTGGCATTACCATAAGACTCAAGCAGAGGGTTGGCAGCAATGATCTGGTCCTCAAGAGAGCCCTGTGATGTTTGAAGGGTTTTCATTTATTTTCATGACTAAACACAATTTATAGGCATTTCACAAATTTACATATCGTATAGTTTGTGAGATGAGTGTAAATCATCATCTTTTAAAATAATATACATGACATAGTTTTGTATCTCGTACCTTTATTTTACTGGCCTCTTTCTTGACACCTGACACTGCAACTGTGGCAAAGTACTGGATGACACGTTTCGTGTTCACAGTCTTTCCAGCACCAGATTCTCCACTGGTTTATAAGAGATTAGAAGACCGAAGATTGAAAGACATGTGGACTTTTCAAAGTATATTCAATCTTTGTTCAATCTTAAAATCTATTTTGTAAATATCTCCATAAATGTTCCATCTATGTTATACTTTTCATTTTTGTCATGGTCTGAAATTAAATTAAAATACTTACGTGATTAGGATGGACTGATTTTCTCTATCTGTCGATTGAAATTTGTAACATATCCGGTAAATATTTATTATATTAAAAGCAACATCTAATTCATCTTAATGAATTCTATAGAATTCAATTCCATAATGTCTTACCAGTCTGCATGAACTGATAGGCATTGTCAGAGACAGAGAAGATGTGGGGTGGGGCCTCCATACGCTTTTTGCCTCTGTAGGCAGTCACCACTTCTGCATCATACACTGGGAGCCACTTGTAGGGGTTCACAGTTGCGCAGAACAGTCCAGAGTAGGTCTGAAATGAGCAGAGACATGGTCAGATTCCAACAACACAGAAAAAATGAACTTAAATGCTTTTTATGTCGTTTCAGAACTTACGTAGATCATCCACGCAGCATAACGCTCTTTGAGGTTATACAGCACAGAGGCTTCATTGAGATGGGTCATCATGGCCATGTCCTCAATCTTGTCATACTTGGGAGGATTCATTGGGTAGACATCTGCTTCCTTAGCAACTCTCTCCTATAAATTTGATTAATTAGATATTAGATATAAAAGAAAACAATGTAATAAGTAATTTAATGCGCATCAAACATGAAATGGAAATTCAAATTGACCTCCTTAGTATCAAGCAAAACAACTGTGACTTTGCCACCGTCTTTGCTCTTGATTGTTGCCTTGAGGTACAACTCTTTGACATCAGCCACATAGCAGGCAGCCTTGCCATCAAATGGTTTGGCCTGAGCCTCCATTCTCTCCCTCTCAGGCTTACGAAGGTAAATGGCAGCTTTGCCATAAGCGGCCATCTCCGCGTCCGTACTCATGGTGGCGGCTTACTAAAGAGAGAAAATATCAACTTATCCATTACAAATTTCATAAATATTCAACAAAGGCAAGACACATAAAATATGAACACACATGAATTGTGTTAGGAAAAAGGCATACTACTAAGTTTAGGCTTACACATGAATACAGACACATAAAACAATACTAGATAGACATTTAGATAGCAAGCAAGAAGCAGGTAAGGGGCCCATTAATGGCAAAAATGTCGATTGAATATGTCTTTCTGGTGATGAAATTGAAATGCTGGTGTCAGGGGACGGCACATACAGTGCAATATGAATTGTGGCATATATGAAGTTTCAGAACAATACAGAGAGTTTCACTGCCGACTATTAGTCTTGTGGACTCTCAGCCTGAGTGCATCCTCCTGCTACGAGTATGAATGAAATGGACATTACATTGCATGTGTGTACTCACTAATGCTCACAAAGAGAGCTAAAGAGAAGTTTTTCTCCTCTGTAGATAAGTGTAATTTTTTTTTTTTCTCTCAATGGATGCATACGATTTCCTAACAGATATTAAGACATTTCTGTGACAGATTTTTTGTATTATTAATTCAATATTTTATGATAAAACTGAAGACATTTCTAATTATTTATGTTTATGCAAATGTAATCATGGATTATAATAGCAACACTGCATCCCAATTTTGAATTTAATCAAACCAACAGTTCTCTAGTTAGAGCCAATTTCATGTTTCGCTCTATTATAGCATCATCAATTGGCCCTTTCCCGCTTCTTTTTCTGTTTCCACAAACTGAGTCTGCACATAAATGTGTCGAATGTCCTCTATATTTGGGCCAAATTTGTATAACTTTCCCACAAGGGGTTTTATGGGCTCTTATAGACTCAAAAGTGGAAGAAGAAAAATATAATTCAATACAACACAATAAAAAACAAATAAAATAGGTGCCTATGTACTTAAATTCATCTTATTAATACATTTTAAATACATTTCTTTGTAAATAAATTTCATACGTTTTTTAAAACAGCATGCTTCTCCAGTTTTCGTCTATAATACGACTATAACAACTGTTCTCATCTACCCTAATCCACACACTGAATCTTAAACTCACTTGCCTTTTGTCCTTGAGACCAGATGAAATGTTCACTACCCTTGGATTAAAAAGATCAATTCATTAAAATGTATTAATATAAATAAAAACACAATTACTTTGAGTACAGACGCATAGGTGATGATGTTAAATTCCTTTCATTCACAGTCAGCATAGGCTCTTACCACTTGATGGAACTTCTGAGGTCTTCTCTGCATCTCTTCTGTTCTACTCTCTTGGCTTTTATAGAAGTTGATCATGCCCACGAAGCAGAATCTATTCATGGGCAACCTTGAGCTTTCTTGACCCATTTTTTGACCCATGAGCTTTCTTGACACAAGAAATTTATGGACAGACTCACAGACATCCTACCTAATAAAATCAGTTATAAGTCAAACATTTAATGCCTCAAAATATATAGGCCACAGCTTCCATCTCAAAGTTCATGTGTATTATAATTATTTATTTTTAGTCTATTATTAGTCTATTACTATCTTACTTTGACATATGACACACACACTGAAGTAAATAAATCCTTTTTTGGGATGAGGGTACATTCAGCCACCCCTCTCCCTTTTTTGAATCGGAAAACATTTCACCCTTTCACCCATGGAAGTTCTTGTAGCAGGCTAATGAGGCAGCAATTGGGCTAAACAATAAAATATGTTACAGATCTGACAAGATATATAGTTCAAGAATACAGAAAAATACTGTAAAATATGTCTAATACAGTGAAAACACACAACAAGTGTCAGTTCCCTTTCAGTCAGTCACGTTCGACGTAGTCGATCATGTCGACTGAATGGGATCACGCCAGGGAGCCAGTCATCTTCGAGTAGTATACAAACGAGCCAATGGACATTGGCCTGCATGAATTGCATCACACGCTCCACATTTTTTCTAAAGATTGTTTTGTTGACGGCCGGTTGAGGGCGGAAGTGGTGAGTGCTTCCCTGAAAAGTGTTGCCGTGGTTATTCCCCTGTGTGCTCCGGCACTGGTGATGGATCACATTTCTAAAAGAGCATCACAGGTGTGTTTGCGTCTTTTTAAAGATGCCATTCCATCCGTGCGTTTCTGGGTGCGGTAGGGCTCTGTCCCCCTCTGACGGTCACGATAGATGCATCATGTGTTTGGGCTTACAGCATGCTGAAGCAGCTTTCGTGTATAATTCATGTTCTCATTGTGGGGACATAATCATCTCGGTGTTGAGATCGAGACTCGCCTTCGTTAGAAGCGAGGGCGCAGTCCCCACGCCTATGCCCCGCTCTAGAACATCCTCTGGGTCAACTTCCCAGGGGAAGCGTGGAGCGCCGCAGAGTGTGGGTGATCTGAGGATTACGGTGAGAGGAATTCTGCCCGGCAAAGCCCCGTGGATCCCTCCCTCCTCTCTCACACTGCAGCCGGTAGAGCTCCTTAAGGAACGTGCTGGTCCCTCTGTAGTGGACCGACCAGTCGTTTCATTCGGGGCTCTTCCAGAGGACAGGATGTCCATCACAGCATCGGAGGGAGAGCTGTGCTCTGGACATGATGACTCGGCTGCCCGAGCCAGATCCTGAGATGTCAGCTATGCTGAAAAGGGCCGCCGAGGCAGTAGGGCTCGTCTGGAATTCTCCATCGTGTCCTGAACTGTCTCGGTTGGATGATTGGTTTCCCGGGGCTGGTTCTCGGCCCAACGCCCCAATGCCTTTCTTCCCTGAAGTGCATGAAGAGATTACTAGGGGGTGGACGGCACCTTTCTCTGCCCGAAACCGCCTTGGTAGTTCCTCCTCCCTCACAACCCTTGATGGAGGTGCAGCTAAGGGTTACGAAGCGATCCCTTCCAGTGGAGCTGTCTGTCGCGATGCAACTGTGTCCGGCGACTGCCGCCTCATGGAAGTTTTAGTCTTTCCTTACGGGCAAGACTTACAGAGCTTGTGGGCAGGCTGCATCTTCACTGCATGCTATGGTGCTGCTTCAGGTCCACCAGGCCCAAGCACTCATGGATATGCCTATGGGGCAAGAGGGTTTTATGGGGCATGCAGTCTGTCTGGCGATGTCCACATTAGTGGTCCAAGAGCGCCATCTCTGGCTCAACCTGGCAGATGTGAGGGAAGCGGACAAGGTTCGATTCCTGGACTCCCCCATTTCCCAGGTTGGGTTATTCGGCTTTGCCCAACAGTTCTCTGCTGTCCAAAAGCAGACGGAGGCCATCCGGCACATCCTGCCCTGGCGGCCTGGGGCAGATCCTCCGCCTGCTTGTCACCGAGGGCGTATGTCTGCATCTGCCTCTGCTCCCGCTGAGTCATTGCAGCAGCCTCCAGCCAGATCTCAGCGTGGACCTGGGCGCAGACGTGACGCCCCGCCTGCTGCAGGCGCTGCCAAGCCAGGTGGTAAGCGCAAGCACTCCTGAAGCGGAGTGAGAGTTCTTGGAGATGGTCACCGATCCACTCCCTTCCTTCGGTGGAGGACCGGGGGGAGTCTTTGTTGTGTATGTCTGTTCCGCCGCTGGCTCCCGAAAAAGTGGATGGTACCTTCAGCGGTACCTACATTTTCAAAGAAAGAGCAATTTCCTCTGTTCCTGAGCCCAGAGAAGTTAGCTAGTGGTGTGCGACACTGACAGCCGTCAGCTACCTCTGATTCACCAGCCTACAGTGACGGCAGTTCGAGGACCTGGTTTCACCTTCTCACACTTCGCTGGGGTCTTCTAGAAACAGTTAAGAGTTGCACTAAACACACTCAGACGCTGTCTCTGGCCGCCTTCGGGCCTTTCAAGCTGGGTCCCTGTTTGTTGCCTAGAGTCTGTGGTGTCCAGCTTCAGCTGTTTTGCCCAGTTGTAGCACTATATGGTGCTCCTGGCTGATCCAGTGTTTCCCCCGTAACTACAGATTCGGCTGCATAAGCTGGCTTTGAAGTGCGTTCGAGGACCCATTTACACCTTCTCACGCATTCTCTGCCGCTACCTAGAGACAGGTATTTTACAACTCAGAACCCGCTTCGGGCCGCCTTTGGGCCTTCCGAGCTGGGTCCCTGTCTCTAACCCGCTGCCTCACTCTGAGTATATCTCTGATACATTACCCCCTGTGTTGGTCTGTTGTAGCACCGAGAGTGCTCCCGACCGACTCAGCCGATTCGTGTCATCAGACTTGGCTGAGGCGATTCAGTTCGTCCAGCACCCGCCTATGTGCAGCACTGTTTGTTACACATCTGTGTGCAGATAGTGCTGCCGTATGTGCGGTCATCACTTCCTACTGGTAAGTCGCAGGACCTCTCCGGCTCTTGTCTGTCCCGGAAAACCAGCAGTAAGGAAAGCGGTTTCCATGCAGAGGTTGGCCCACTAGGATTAGTGTGGCCTTCATCTTGGTGAAATTCCAAGGTGCACCGTGCCCACCTGGGTAAGGAGCTCCTCCATTAAAAGAGAGAAGCTCCTTCCTGGGTGTTGACATGAGTGCCTTACTGACAGATTAAGAGTTGTGGGCTGGGCGACACCGAACATGATGTGTTTAAGCCGGTTGCTTAGGAGGCTCCCTTCACTTGAAGCCAAATTTACCTTAGCCCGGTTTGTAGTGTCGGCTTGCTAGGCCATTCCCCTCCTATGGGCTGGATAAGTTCGCTTTTTGCTCCAGTGAGTTCCCCTTCCGAACCCTGTTAAGTTCCTCCTCACCTCCTTCAGTGTTGGGCGTGGCGGAGCGTCTGATACTAGGCCTATCACTTGTATGCTTGTGTAACTTGTGTTAGGTGGGGCCCATATGTTGTGATCCCTACGGTAATCCCATATGTGTTTCTTCCACGGTTTACTCCCTGTGGCGAGCCCGTGTCTTCCTTGGCAGAGGCTGCTCTGCCGTCAGTGACCGGTTGTGCCTCCCCCTGTTCTGGTTGGAGCCACCTCAGTGACATGCCATATGTTGTTGACACACTCGGCCTCTCTCACGCACTGTCGCTCACTCGCGGAGTTCAAATTTGTCCAGTCCGGCGCCTCATAGACAGAGCGGAGCAGAGCAGAGGGGAGCAAAAATAAAAAAAGAGCAGAGAAGAGCGGAGGTAGGGGAAAGACCATCGGTGAGACCCGTAACATTGTTCTGAAAAACATGGCAGAGGCAGAGAAATCAGTATGACCTAAGTCATCCAAGGTGTGGGAGCATTTAACACTAAATAAACCAAAAAAGTGTGTTAATTGCAACTGAAGCCTACCTTGGTGTTACATGCCACTACATCACAGATGACTTGGAAATGCAGTCATTCTGCCTCACCACCCTGCCACTGCAGGACAGACATACTGCATCTAGCATTGCAGAGTGGTTGGAGCAGGTAGTGGCCAGATTTGAAATTCGTCCTAGCAAAATCATTGCCATAGTCCATGACAATGGTGCTAATATTGTGGCTGCGGCAAATATCCTGGAAGAGAAGCATGGGTGGTCCTCTGTCCGTTGCACTGGCCATACTTTGCAACTTGTGATCAATGCTGCGTTGAAGCATCCAAGCATTGAAAAAGCTGTCGGGGCTGCAAGATGTCTGGTAGAACATTTTAAGAAAAGCGAGCTAGCCAGCAGTAAGCTCAGAGAGAAACAACAACAAATGGCCACACCCAAGACATAAGCACAAGGTGGAATAGCACATTCTATATGATAAGCAGACTGCTTGAGCAAAGGTGGCCTGTAACAGAAACACTGTCCGACAGCTCTGTCACACAGAGAGGCAAAAGGTACCTGGATTTGAAACCAGACCAGTGGAGCCTGCTGGAAGAGCTTGCAACTGTCCTCAAGCCTTTTGAATGTGTCTCTGTATTCATGAGTGGACAGAAATATGCAACAATATCTGCAATACCTCCACTTGTGAAGGGGCTGTTGAAGTCCACCCAGAGTGCTGCCTACGAGTCAGCCCCGCTGCAGGCTTTCCAACTCACTGCTGTGCAGCAGTTGCAGGAGAGATGGAAAAGGGAGACTGATTTCTCAGATAGAGCACCAAACACAGTGATTCTTGCGATGGTCCTTGACCCAGGGTTTAGGAAACAGAAGTTTCTTTCACCTGATGAAGTCCTACATGTTCAAACTAAAGTGCAAACAATGGCACTTGAAGAGAGAAGGAAGATGGATGTGCGGCAGCATGGCAGTTGCAGTGTTACCTCCACCGATACTACAGCTACTGAATCAACACCTTTAGCCACTCTACTTGACTCACTTCTTGGTTCTGATGGTGAAGAAGAGGATAGAGCAGGCAAAGCTGAGGATGTCCACACCCAAGTGAGGAACGAAGTCCTCACATACTTTGGAGAAAAGAGCCTTGCCAAGGAAGAAAACCCATTACTGTGGTGGAAGGTTAACAATGACAGATTTCTCATGTTGGCCAGGCTAGCCAAGTCTTACCTATGCATCCCTGCCACCGCAACACCATCTGAGCGGCTGTTTTCTGCAGCAGGAAACATAGCCTCCAAGAAAAGAGCGAGCCTGAGCCAGGAGCATGTCAACATGCTCACATTTTTGCATTGCAGTGCGCAGTGCAAAGTGTCTGAACAAAGGGAGTGAGAGAGAGTGAGTGCGTGTGTGTCTGTGTGTTTGTGTGTGTGTCTGAATGTGAGGATTTGTGAGTGTGTGCATCTGTGAGTGTAAGAGTTTGTGAGTGTGCATCTGTGGGTGAGTTTGTGAGTGTGTGTGTCTGAGTGTAGTGAAGAGAACAAGTTCTTACGTTCAAAGAAATCCTGTTTTCTTTATTTTTTTTTCCTGTATTTTTCTTTATTTTTTTATAAATGATTTATTGTTATGACAGCTCAGGTGCACTTTATAAAAAAAAAAAAGCATATATATACCTCCCATAAGCATTAAGGGACCCCCGATAAGGCCCCAAAAAGGTCCCCCTGGTTTTTCATTAAAACTAAAATACTAGAAAAATCATTTATTAGGTAATATGTATATATTTTTTATCAAAGTATTGCGCTGCGGCTCCCATTAGAAGCTACTTCAAATTTGCGTCTGAGAAGACGCTCAAGTGCGCCAAACGCTGTTTTCTGAAGGAATTTACAGACCGCGACGTCACGTGTGACTGGCCAACACTTTATTATTTGCGTGCAAATGATATGCACTGTAAACCCCCTGGGTAGGATTAGGAACTCTCATCACGGTAAAACGCAATGGACAAACGTCACTCTTTTAATTTAGTAATTACGTTAATTTAAACGTAATTCTCTTCAGGGAAAACCAATCAAGGAAAACATATCAGGGCTCGACATTAACGCTTGTCCGGGACACGTGTGTGTGTGTTTATTAAGGCACAAGTGAAAGAGAATTGTACTTGCCCAACTGGACAAATGCCCTGATTAAAACAATTTTCAATATCAAAAAATAAAATAAGAAATAACTAGGGAATCACTGAAACCGTGAGGATGAATCTGATTTTATTTCATTTAATGTAAGGGGTGATTGATAGCCTATAGTTGATAATAATATAGGCATACCTAATGTAGGCCTACTGACGGTAACAAAGTTGCGCTGTTGAGGCTCAAACATTTATTTATAATTAACATTCAAATTTAAGAATTTGAAATGAAAGATGGAGCATACATTTAATACAATTATAGGGAAAAAATGCCCTTTATAAAGGTAAAAAAAAAAATCTGATAAGTGTTTTCCAACAGTGATGTAATTAAACACTGACAATTTAAGTTTGAAGGGAGTAAAGCCTCTGTTGAGGCTATTAAGGTAATGTAATTTTACCAAAAGTAAAATTTTAAATAAATCTTAATTTTAAATCAGCCTATTTCAGTGTAATATTTTACCATATTATCATGCTTAACACTGATAATTTGAATAATTGTAATGTGATGATCAGATTCAGATATCTAAATCAGAATATCATAGGTTCGGGCGGTTGGCGGGTAAATTATTTATTTGTAACAGCGGATTTGGGTGACTCAAAGTGCACCAGATTAATGAATTTATCTTTAAAATGTACAAAATTTTCTTCTGGGGGGGCATGCCCCCGGACCCACTTAGAGGTACCAAGGTCCACCCACAAAACACTGTGGGATACACAGTTGCTTTATGATGGTCTAAATGAAAAATACTCATTTAATTATCTTATGATTAAAATACATGATCAGGATTTTACCACCTCACTTTGAGCCAGGAAAAACCCTGATTATTAAATTGGATTATTTTAAATTAAATTTGATTGTTTTGTGGAGGAAAGTCTTTGTTCAACAATTATGCAAAAACATGTTCTGAAATACAAAAAGTAAAGTAAATGAAATTATAGTATTATATAAAATAAATAAATGAAAATATGTATATTATTAGGTTTTTTTTTTTTTTTTTTTTTTTTTTGTGGGGTGGGGGGGCACGATTCAGTCGACACGATCGTAATCCCCTTGCCTTTACTACTGGACCACCGCTGACCGTGTTCCGCTCGGCTCCTCAGCGAAAAACAACTTATGCGTGCATCCACTTCTGTATTTATACTCGCGCTGCGGGGTGGAGCGTGTGATGCAGTTCACACAGGCCAATGTCCATTGGCTCGTTTGTATACTACTCAAAGATGACTGGCTCCCTGTCGTGATCCCATTCAGTCGACATGATCGACTACATCTCCGTTCCCTCCTTAAGGGAATGAGGGTTACACAAGTAATCAAGACGTTTTTCTTTGTAGAAGAAAGCCAGTAGTGATAAAAATGGCACATTCCCATCCTGCAAAAATCCCTTAATTCCAAATATTCAAAGATTGTAGACATTTGGACTTGGTCTTCAATAGCTAAACCTCAGCCACATGGAGACTTAAATTATTCAAAACCACAATATGTTCACCCTTGAGTGGTCAAAGCCAGCAAACAATGCTAATTACCATGCTGTAAACAGAATATCTAGTCTGCCGTCTCTCATAGACCTTCAGACTGTTCTGACTTGGGTTGCTATATCATTTCTAACTGATTGAACTTTCGGTTTTCCTAAAATGATGATAAATACTCTGAAAAATCCCATAGACTTACATTGATGGAATGTTCAAGTGAGCCATGACTGTTAAAATTCTAATTTAAACACCCAGAAGCCCATTAGACTCAATTAAAAGTACCAAGGGTCAGAGGGTGACCACAACCATCCTCTCACTGGCAACACTCTTTGCCTTCCTTAGGTAACCCTTAGGTTATCGATAATCATAATAAACTCTTATGGCAGTAAGCTGTGTGTGCGCACATTTAGTAACTCAAGGGCATTTCTGATGTCCTGGAAGGCATTCTTAGCCTCCTCAATCCACTGAATTTGGACGGGACAGTTCTTTCGTGTCAAGTCAGTTAAGGCTGCTGAGGCTCCAGAGTCTCAACATGTTCTGAAGGTGTTTATGCCAAACATGAAGTTTGATACTTGATCAGTGAATACTCTCGAGAACAACTGCATAAGACAAATTGCAACTGTACTGGCCTTTACTGTCTTGAGAGGAAAAACCTCAGGATATCTGGTTGCGTATTATGTAATTACCAGCATAAAGCGATTTCCAGCTTTACTTCATTCTAATGGCCCTACTACATCCATCGCTAACTGTTCAAATGCCACACCAATTACTGGGAGTGACACTAACGGGGCTCTAGGAGGACCTCTACTGGCAGTCTTCTGGCACTGAGGACAAGTTCTACAAAATTCTGAAAGTGCTGTACTACTTAAAACTACAGGAACCAAGTCAGAACGCACCAGTGATCGCATATTTCCTGTGTCTACCAGTGCCCTAACCTTTTGACCATTAATAACTACATCCACATACGGCAATACCTATTGAGTTGCCAAACAGCTAGGTCTTGGAACGGTACACACACTGGCCTGGGCAGAAGTGTTACCAGAGCACCTTGACTGTTTGTGACCTTCCTGTCCACAATGATAACATATAAGACTCCTACGCACACAAACTTTAAAATCAGGGCTTTGTTTGACCGAACCAACCTTATCACTCGCAGACTTGCCTTCATTGATGGCTCGAACTGTAGTCGGGAAGGAGTGCTGGAGCTTGTTTGAGTCTTTACTCCCCTTCCATCACTTGAATGTCCATGGCTGAGTCTTGCGTCGAGCTGCCACAAAGGTGTTTGCTAAGCTTGCAGCTTCAGGATCTCATTCCCTAATCCAGACTTGAAGGTCAGGTGCCAGCATGCGCAAAAACTGCTCCAAAACAATTATCTGTCCAATCTCCTCCTTAGTATGATGCTGTGGCTGCACCCACTTGGAATAATGTTAAGTCTGGCATACAATTCCTTCGGGTTTCATCCTCCTTCACTTCGGTAGACCGGAACTGAAAATGATACGTCTCTGAGTTGATATCATACTTGGCAAGAATTGCTGCCTTGACCTTTTCATAATCAAGGGAGTCTACCATGTCCATGTGCACAAATGCAGCCCTAGCTTTGCTCGTCAGGAGGGGCACTAACCTAACTGCCCAGTCGGTTGTTGGCCACCGACACGCCATAGCGATTCTTTCAAATGTAGCTAAATACTGTTCTACATCGTCTGTCTCACTCTATCGTTGCAGATGTGGCTCCCTCTCAATTCTCAGCTGACTCTGGCCTTGACTTTCCAGAGGAGATGCTGCTGGTGATGCCATCTGTCTGCTGCTTGGACCATCCTGTAGAACTGAGGGTACTCACTAGACTGTTGGTTTTGATGGAAGGCCATACTGGATATCAATGTCGGCCCTGGATCTAGTGTCATTCTCATGTGCACTTCATGCTGTAGAAGAGAGAACTGATGCTGCATTCCTCTCCATCGAGCCTCCTGTCGGCCAGCCTCTTGCTCAATGCGGCGGTCTCGAGCCTGCTGCAGTGCAAGATGTGATCAGAACATGTCTCTCAGCTCCGCCAGTGAGACATCCTCAGAGACGTGCCCCAACTCAGCATCTGATTCACCATCATCTCCATCCATCTCAGCTCTAGCAGGTTCCTCAGCCTCTGCTTGCACCGCCAGCACCTTTTTAGGAGCCAATCCGGGCCAACACTGTTGCCTGCAGTGGAGAGTAAGAAAATTTGTATTTGTATTTTTTTTACTAATCACTACTGCACTCTTCTGGCCATCCCACTTTTGACACCAGTTGTAATAGGAACCCAGTACTGGGCACCAAAAAAATTGGTGGCCCAATTAAACAGAGGCAGAGTGAATACAAAAAGATTGAAGTATTAATAAATATTTATTCAAAAGTGCAAAATCATGAAAAAATCCTAACCCAAATATATAACATTAATGGAAAAAATAAACAAAAAAGGGAAAAATCTTATCCAAAAACATCCACATTAGATTCAAAAGCAATAATGCCAAACGCAAAGTTTCCAAAAAATAACTTCCTCAAAAATAACACTCAGGCCACACACTCCACTGCAGCAACCAATACAGACTAACCCCATTAAACACAGACGAGCACATTTATAGTCAAGTCAAGTCATCTTCATTTATATAGCGCTTTTAACAAAGCGGCTTTACAGTGATAGGATAATTTAAAGTAACAGAGATTGTTTTAGTTTCATAGCAGTTCTTGAATAAAGTTATTTTCCAGCTAAAGTTATTTTTGATTGATTCACTTCCGTCGCAACGATCATTAGTTATTGGGCCCTATTTTAACGATCTGAAACGCAAGTATCGAGCGCGAAACGCAAGTAACAAACACACCCAAATTAGCTTCGGTTAAACAGGCGTATGATAATTTGGGTAAATGTGTTAGCTAGATTTATGCCTATTTTTTTCCCCATCTTCATGGACACAACAATGATTTCCTTTATTTGAAATGAATAAAAATGAAATCTTTATTTCGAACAATTAAAAAATCAATTAAACCAAAGACAGCAACACATGAAATATCCACCAATAAAAATAAAACAAAATCAAGAAAAACAAAACAATTTTTTTTTTTTTTTTTTTTAGCATAATAATCACACTGTTCAAAAAGGGATAGGTAGAAGCCCTAGGCTTATCAAGACCTACAAGACCTAATATTTTTCCTAGTAATAATGTATGATTTGCAAAAATGAAAACTGCTGCTTCTGTGTAGATGAGAGAATCAAAGTGTATGCGCGTGGTGCACACGCTACATTGATTATGGCCAAGCATGCGCCCTTAAAATAGCATGAATAACACGCGCCACTGACTTTAAACTAGGTTTTTCCTGGTTACTGGCGGAATTGTTTTCTAAACCTGCAAAATAGCATGAGGGAACGTTTGCGCCGGAACACGCCTCCTCTTTGCGCTGAACCGCCCTGGGGAGCGCAAGTGTATTTGCTAGTTTACCGACGTGCGTCTGTGGAGGGCAACCGCTTTTCGCGGGTGCAAAATAGGAATGATACATGCGTCAGTGTACAAAGTCAATTGCGCTGGGTGCAAGATAGGCCCATTAACTTAGGAGCCTCTAAGACAACACCGTTTTAACAGGAAACGCTTAAGTTCTCTCTACACAGACTTTAAACGCGAACCTGTGAGAACGCTGATGGCGTTTCCCATAAATATAGAGTCTAGAAGAAACATTTTGTCATACTGTTCAAAATAGATAATTTTCTCTCTTATGCAACAGTTTATATCATTTACAATTCACTGAATAGGAAGTAACAGAAGCAACTCGGCCGCGTTGTCTCTGAAACACCCATGCTTAATTTATAAGTGGTAGATTCCAATCCTTAGCGGAATGTCCTGGTTGCGTATGCAACCCACCGTTCCCTGAAGGAGGGAACGGAGGACGTAGTCGACGTCGACTGAATGGGATCACGCTAGGAAGCCTATTCAGTCGACATCGACTACGTCTGACGTTCTCGACTGAAAGGGAACCAAAGATCGATAATCATAATAAACTCTTATGTCAGTAATGTGTGTGTGTGTGTGTGTGTGTGCGCGCACATTTAATAACTCAAGTCCATATTAAATGTGCGGTCAATCTGTGACCTTCACATATACGAATAACGATTTCATTTAATGACCTGATCTAAACTGCTTTTCATAACAAAAATATGTTGTCTAATAACACTCTACACCAACAGATACCTTCCCCTGATCTTGCTGGCAAGCTTACCTCATGAAAGTACTCAGAGTCATTCCCCTTAGCCTGACCTTTCAGTTGACCAAGCTGTAATTTCAGCCTCCTCAATATGCTTTTCCACATCTTAAGATTCATGTCTGGTATTTATATCTTTTTAGTTATTTTCTATTAGAACTTTCTTAAATGGAAACATGAGTTTAGATGCTGGAAAATCCCATTTCTATTCCAGCCAATGAAACACACATGGTCCTTTTGGACTGCTTTAACCCACAGTGTGCCCTTTAACCTAATAAAAAATTACATAGAGATTATCTCTGCTTTAATGTGTTATCAGCTGTTTCCCGCGTACATTATGTGTGCCACATACTGTAGGTTATTAATTTTTTTCACCCAAGTTGCATCATTTAGCCTGAAGTTTAATGTTGTGTAACTGTGTATACGGAAAGTATTTATGAGCAAAGACAAGGGATGGTTGTACTGATCTGGGTGTCATCAAGACAACCTATCAAACAAGTAGTAAGCTTGTTAGGGAAAGGTTGTTGCCAGTGAGAAGTAGTTTTGTTGACATTTTCTCTTTGGCGGTTCTCTTGAGTGTAATAAGTATTGTCTTTCATGTGTGTCTAGGTCATGGGCTGATAATCATCCCTTTTACAGGCACTAGACTAAAAATACATTCAATCAGCCATCGCTCCTTAAATGAATTCGGGTAGTGACGGGTCATCTTGTTAATGCTAAATTAATTACAACAATAAATGAAACAACATCTCATTAGATCACATAAATTCCAAAATGAAATGAAAAGTGCATTCATCTTTGGCATGTTACATTCATTTACTATACGCTGTAGGCTATTAACAAAAACATTATTGGCATTAATGAAAACACGTAGCCTACTTTGTCAAATTACTTTAAAGAAGAAAGAAAAAATATTCACATATTATAGTATCAATTTTATATCACTTGTTGGCCTAAAAGATTTTTTAAAAGATTGTATTAAACCCATAGCCCTGTTTAGCAAGGTTACCACTAGCTATTGTTTGATAGGGATATCGCTGTTGTCAACCTTGGGACATCGCCGCTGAACTTTTTTGATGCCAATCTGTAAAATGGCTTGGTCCTGCTCGGTTTTCATTGACTTTGAGTAAAACAATTGAAAGTTTTTCAAAAGATCCCCTGGTTCAATGTGTCAGCGTGACAGACGTTTGATACTGTTGTGTAATTTACAACCCACAGGTGTCAAAATTACCCTGTAACTACATTGCACAAGAACATATTTTGCCAGAAATGTGATAAAAACTTTTATATACAAAAGACGTACAATTTTTGCCCGGAATATATTAACAGAATAGGTACCTGTTAGTTTTAAAATAATTACATTATAAATAATTTGCTTGTATATCTGGTTGTACCCCTTTATTACCCAAAACTTAACATATTGTTACCTCATACCTACACGGAGGTACACTATAATTACAGAAACATACACCGTAATTTCGGTTTACTTACGAAGTTCTTTGCAGCTTGTATATCTGCTTGTTACCCCTTTATTACCCAAAACGTAACATATTGTTCCCTTATACCTACACGGAAGTACACAATAATTACAGAAACGTACACCGTAATTTCGGTTTACTTACGCAGTTGTTTGCGGGTCGTAATATAAAGTGTTACCAATAAAATCAAAACTGATATAATAAAAATTCACTGGTAGGTTTGAAATTCTTTAGCACATTTATGTTCACCAACAACAACAAATATTCAACAACAATTTTTTTTAGCAAAATATATTTATTATTTAGTGTTAATAAACTCTCTAAATTGATATCTCTATCTCTGTGTCCGTAGGCGCACAGTAAGAGCACAGGCACCACCAATCCGCCCCAGCTCAAGCCAGTCCGGGCTCCTCGTCCGCGCCAGGCAGGTCCTCCTGTTCCTCCATCAGCCTCAGCTGCTCTTTGCTATATTGCGGCTTCTAAAAGTAGGCACGAACTTTCGAAATCCTCTTCTTCCATATCATATTGAGTACCTTCCGCCATTGTCGTAACTTCACATATGGCCCCACAGCGCCTGTAAGCTTAGCTTCCAAACAAGATGGAGGATATTGCTTTTAGTTTCAGAAAGTGAAGTCCCACCCACTGGTCTGTAGCTTGAGTGGGTCCCACCCCCTGGGAAAGATGAGGTACGAGTGTTTGTAATCTCAACCTTTCTACAAATATATGAGACTTCCTGCTTAGAATGACACGAAATGACGATTTTTACATCATTATAAGCAGGAACTGCAACACTGAAATCCTTATTTCTCCTGTCTCAGGGAAAATGAGAGAATAATGCACGACCATTCAAATATATGACTGGGTTTCTAACTGGGTGAAGTGTCCCTTTAAACCATGGTTAATTTTTGTAAGGGTTAACATGGCTAACTCTATCAAGAATGTTAAAGGTACAATATGTAAGATTTTTGTAATAAAATATCCAAAAATCACTTGCACAGTGTGATTTTCTGCACTTGTGTAGTTACAATATCCCAAACGTTCCCAAAGATTTTTAATTTCAGAGAAATTCCAATTTTAAATAATGGCTCGTCCCTGGTCATTGTCGCCTGTCAATGACGTAATATCCGCGTTATCCCTGGTTTCCGCTTGTACTGCCATAGTAACCATGGCGACAGACAACTGCATAATGTCTAGCGGCACGCTCACGATGTTGTTATTTCGTTCCAATATTATGGATCATGGCAAGCATACTTTGGGACAAAAGGAGAAATAAAATGAGGATCAATATCGGTATGGCGTTTTCGGGATGCAGAGAGCTCCACGTCCGCGACTAACTTCGACTTGACAGAGACGCCGCACCTGCATGTACTTTATTAGACAGGTGAGCAAATGTACATAAAACGAATCAATGTTATATAGCTCAAAATTATGAAATGTTAGAATATGATCAGTATGTTATTCTAATGTTGATCTAGCTCACTGCTAGTCTCATACAGCCAACAAACTATCACATAGAATAACATAACTTTCAACACACTCAAATGCAGTGTAGTATTATAGTGTAGCAGACCAAGTGAAACAGCGCTGTATTACCTCACAAGTTTAATTCGTCAAATAAACTGACCAGTGTGAGTAGTAATTTAGTACTTGCAAGTAGTTCGGTAGAATGATATGTTCTTATTCCTAGTGATGGCAATTTCAAAACACTGCTTCATGAAGCTTCGAAGCCTTTTTGAATCTTTTGTTCCTAATAAGTGGTTCGGAGTATGTATCAAACAGCCAGTCACGTGATTTCAGTACACGAGGCTTCATTACGTCATAACTGTTTCGAAACACTGTCAACCCATAAATCATGAGGAGTCACTGAGAACCAATGAACAAGTGTCTGTGGGTTTTACCTGATCTATGATCAGTTTTATACATTTGTAGATGTTTTAATTAGACATTATTATGATTAAAATGAGGTGGTAGATGGTAGTTAATAGTCTTATTGGCCTGTTTAGCTGAGCCATTCATAGAAAAAACTATTTTGATTGTTAAACCCTGACAATTGATAAAATAACATATATACACTTTATAATCTTATTAGATGATTAGATAATTGCATTTGAACAATTTTGCTTTCAATAAAAAATTTGCAATAGATTTGAAAAAGGTGTTTTTATGCATGTTTGGCACGGGTTTCTGTTGCATTGTTCTGACCACTAGGGGTCACCGTGGAGACGGGTGTCGGATTGTTTCGAAGCCTCGACACAATATGGCACATTTGCTTCAATTGTTTCAGTGTTCCGCGAAGCCTCGATCTACCCACCACTACTTTTCCTTTATATCCGCGGGACTCGCGTGTGGCGCTGATATCTGTCTCTCATTAGCAATCGCGACCTGCTTCATTCCACATTCATGTTAAAAACATCAATGTATCTGCTTATGCATCATCAACCAATGCTTTTGTTATTGTAAGAGGTTAGCAACCCCTAGCGGTGAAAAAAATTACATATTGTAGCTTTAAGAAATCGGATTTCAGTAAACTACTGTATTTGTTGATAATGAAGCACATGAGACTAGAATATGAACACATGATGAATTGCATATTCTGGCCGCATCTGCTTGCCAACACGTAGCTATAGAATGCATATAGGTGCATATATTACGCTTATAAAATGAAAAATTGATCGAATGTTTGTGTTAATCCGTTTTATACTGTATATTTTCCCATGTGAATATTCATTTGATCCTTGTGAGGCCACTGTGGCTGCACAACGTTTGGTTTTGCTACAGTAAGAACACGATTGTGTTAGACTCCACCCATCTATTGTTTGTTTTTTTGTAACTAGGCTCTGTCATTTAGAAACATTGCTTTTCCTATTACTACTATCCTAATGATACATATAGTTGGTTCATCTATAGCAGTTCCATGACCATGGAGAGAGAAGGTTTGTTTCTAACTGGATTTGTCATCTATAAAGGTAAAAAAAAAAAGATTTGCCGGGGTGCCCCTCGCAAAAATGTGGGGAAATTTTGTGATCCCCCTATATCCAAAATGGTTGTTGGAGCTCTTCAAGCTAGACCCAGTAAGTGAAAAACCAAGAGACCACGTTAGCCTTGTGGACACGGGGCTGATCTGGCAGCTTGCCACCCCCACACCTGAAGACCGTGAGTCTCGGAAGCGGTACGGTTCAGAGTACCACTGGCGTGACTACTTGGATAAAATCTGTGCTATGATCTTCTCACGCCACACCAACGCATACCTCATCATCCTTGTCAATTACATGTATGACATCAAGGATGTCATCTTTCAGCATCAAGGATCGTCGGGCAGCAAAACATCCAAAAGGACCAAATGTTTTCCCCAAGCCCGAAGACAGGTTCCCAGGTGCCACTGAGTTCAACCAACTCATGGTTAATTCTGGAAACAAGGTCAGACTACAGAAACTTGTAAAAGATCAGCTGAAAAGACAAGTGGGTCAGGTGCAGGGTGACATCATATACTGCGAGGGAGAAACGTCAACCAACCTGAGCACTGGCGTGGCTAAGGGAAGCAGATGCAATGCTGCTCTCTGCCTATGCAAAGGTGAGAGCCAGTAAGTACACTGGACCTGTTGTTCTAGACTGCGAGGACACAGATGTGTATGTCCAAGAAGCTTACGTCTCTCAGCAAGTCAGAGGTGATCTGCTGATTAAACGCAAGCATGCGTTAATCAATTGCCGTGCCATGCTCTCGGAAGAGGTTGCAGATATCATTATACCTCTCCATGTGATCACTGGCAGGGACCACACCTCAGGGTTCTATGGGCATGGGAAGAAGAAGATGTTGGAGAAGGTGAAGATAAATTTTGAGAGAGCTCCTGGGACGAGTGGGTGAGAGTCTGGAATTAAAACATTAAGTCAGAGTGGATATGAAGGCATTTGTCCTCTCCATCATTTATGCTGAGAGTGCAGATGTGAGCTGCGGGCAGGCCAGAGTTTCCAAATGGCACAAACTGAAGAATAAGTGTACAATCCATCTCCCACCAGATGATGACTCTTTGAATCTTCATATTGAAAGGTCACCTACCTTACATATTGCCAGCTCCATTACAACCTGCAAAAGCATCCTTCTCCCATTGGTCATGGCTGGGAACTAGTGAACGGAAAGTGTCGACCAGTGCATCACACCCTGCCCCCCTTGCCCCAGCAGCTCACACCTCATGACTGCTCAGTGATGATGAGAGGAGTCAGTGTGGAGATTCAACAGATTCAGATGAAGAGTCTTTTTGTTAATAAAATGTTAATAAAAACAACTCCAAGCTAAATAATCTCATCTGTCTCACTGCTTTCATTGGTTCCACCCCAGACATCTGATGACCTATGTTTATGCTGTAATTTTACTGTCCATAACTGAACTCAGTGTGAGTAGAGCTTTCATTTGAGCCTAATATTAAGGCTCTATGACGATTTTGGAAAATTGACATTTAAAGAACCAAAAATTGGCGTCCATCTTGAATTTGAAGGCAAAAAATAGGTTAAATCAATAAATCTACATCATTTATGAATTTATTGGCCCAAATGGTCTCAGAAACCATGTATTATGTAGCACTGTGGGCAAAACCATTAAAAAGTTAATTTCCAGTTTGACTGACGGCAGCCATTTTGGATATAGGGGGCTCACAAAATTTTCCCACATTTTTGTGAGGGGCACCCCGGCTAATTTTTTCTTTAACCTTTATAGATGACAAATCCAGTGAGAAACAAACCTTCGCTCTCCACAGTCACAGAACTTCTATAGATGACCCAAATAATATCTCTACCTTTCATTCCAGACAGATGATCTGACGGTTGCTGCTCGCATCTCAGCCTACCTGATGAAAAATTATTGATGGATGAATGACCTTCACCTTCAACTCAACCTTGCCAAGACAGAACTGCTTATGGTTTCAGCCAAACCATCCTTGCTGTGTGATCCTGCTGATTCGCCTTATACAACATCAGAAAGATCCGGCCCTTCCTATCGGAGCTACACAACTCCTTGTCTAAGCTCTTGTTCTATCCAGACTGGACTATTGTAATGCTCTCTTGGCGGGCCTTACAGCATCAGTCAAACCTCTACAACTGAGCCAGATGCTGCAGCAAGAGTGGTCTTTAAAGGTAGCCCTATACCTAAACTCACTACTTCAGATCTATGTGTCCTCCAGAAGCTTGTGATCTGCAAGTGGACGGTGCATTGTGGTGCCATCATCCCAAAGAGACACAAAATCACTTTCACTGACCTTTACCTCGACTGTTTCCTTCATTTTCAAGAAACTGCTAAAGATCCATCTTTTTCGTAAACACTTGAACCAAAAATACTAAATCTTTGTTTTAATAAAATAAAAATAAAAACTTGCTATGTGTACTGTACTAACTAGGACTTGTCACTGCACTTGTTGCTGCTATTGTTCTCTTAATTGGTAAGTCACTTTGGAATCCATCTGGAAACTCTGCTGCCAGACTGTTACCGTTTTTTTACAGGATTTACTTTTTTACAGTGTACCTTCATGCACAAATGCTGAATGTGACAAGGAATAGGCATGGTATAAATTACTCTGCACATAGACCCTTAATGAGTTTGGACTGAACTGCAAGGCTAAGGTGGACCGAAAAAATGCATATGAAAATTTCGGAGGTCCTTGCACACTGAGTCCAAAATTTTCGTATGCGTTTTTTTGGGGATGCAAAATATTCAGGGGATCTTTAAATAGCTAAATCACCAATGTGAAAGAAATGTAATCAGTACGACTTAAGGGGCCATTGGACTTGCATGATGATGGACTTGCATGCTGGTAAAAATGACCTGATGTTACTTGAGGCCAGGGTAAAGGGTAAATGGTAAAGGGGGGTAAAGTGTTTTTAGCTCATCTACCACTCTAGCAAAAACATGTGCTTGGAAAACACTTATGTCTCTTTAGACATACAGGAAGATACTCATGTTGGTGTTTCGTTTACTTATACATTGTTTGTTTTTTCATTCGTTGTTTTATAGGGCAAAAGAATGCTTCAGGATTTTATGTACATTGTTGAACAAACTTCAGCTTATACAACCAGTTGATATACACACTGTGAACATGATCAGGGGAATGAATTAACTTGCCTAAATTAGTTATGATTTGGATGGAATAATCTCTAATCTGTTTATTATCTTGTGTATTTTTGTGAACATTTCAAATAAAATGCAACAGAATCATCAAACAGGTTAAAACAGACATTCTTGATCTGATTGGGTACTAGGAACTCTCCAGTGGACTTATATAAATACAGCTTGAAAGTTACAAATAATGAAAACCATTAACGCACACTTTCATTGGAAATGTAAGTGTGTAGGGTTCGCCTTTATTCATTTCTGTGGGTGGGAAAAGTACAATGTTGTAGCAGCAAAACTTCACAAAAAGAAGACAAGATGCAAGCCTGGAAAATGTAAACTTGATCAGAAATATATGGACATCCTATTATAAATAATGGGTTTGGCTAGTAATAAAAAAATGCAAATCTAAATGCTACAGCATAACATTCCAGAGAATTTTGGGCTTTCAACATTGAGGCAACTGTTTCAGTATGAAGGGTTCACATACTGTCATTTTACAGTTGCTTCTTCAGGCTTTCATAACAATAACTGGTCTTATTTGAAGAGGTGCAAATACTCAAAAAGGTGTATTTCTACCCAGAGAGATAACCAACAACCTTATCATCTGCACTCAATTATACCAAAATACACACATAAAGAAGGATGTAAAGACATTATTGAGGATTTTGAAGATATCAAAACATTATCAATAAATAATATCAATATCATTGATTATAACTGGTTGAGCCACGTTCGAAGCCGTTGTAAATTAATCTACAAACATACCCGTGGCCTCATTACATCAGTATTACTGCACCACTTAGTCTTGTGTTTTGTGCTTGGCAACCATTCCACTTCTGAAGAACCACATTGCTTGGCGGAAGAATATTTTGTTTATCAATAGCTTTACATTTTTGTGTCTGCCTGTTTATTTTATGAAACCTTGCCAGGTATGCAAAATAACCGTTTTATAAAGGCAATAAGCCCATTGAAGCTGTGATTTACAGTGAATTTAGAACAGCTAAGAGTGTTTTAGTTGATTTAACAAAGACCCTTAGCTGTTCTACATTCACTGTAAACCATGGCTTCTTGGGGCTTATTGCTTATAACAATGTATTGCTTATTACACCATAACCATTAAGGTTCTTTATAGCACAGTTCAAAACATAATTCTTTATGGGGGAAAAAAGAGTTGTTTGTTTTGCAATTGTTACAAGCCAAGGGACCCTAATCTGGTACTGTTTAAAAATATTTGTCTTAAGACTGAACATACTAATGGCCATATAGACTACTAGTGGATGCATGTGTGTTTATTCCTATGACAGTGGCTAGTTGTCACAAAGGCTATGCACCTTTTTTCCTAATGAGCCTACTACTTTTTAGATTATGGGAGGCACTTATGGTTCATTTCAAATAAACACTGAAACAAATCATTTCAAATCATAAGGTTGTGCTACAAATAATCTGTCAGTTGAGGATGACATGGTACAACAAGAATATCTATGGCAAGAGCTCTTTTATCTGTTTTCTTTTGTATTCCACTGTATAACAGTATGAATAAAGACAATTATTATTTATTTTTTTTGCATTTGTGGTCTGCTCCCCCGATTTATGAAATATCCATGAATGATACACTGAAATGCACTAAGAATCTTTTGTTTTTCTTCATAAATCCTCACATCTCCTTCCAGATTTATTTTCACAGATGCATTAAAATGTAATTGTATTGATAATATAATAATAATAATAATACAAAACATAATATTGATTTTTATGAGAAGCGTTTACTGGTGTCAAACTCAGTGTCTGGAGGGCCACAGCCCTACAGAGTTTTGTTCCAACACTCACCTGCAGTTTTCAAATAAGCCTGAAGGACCTGATTAGCTGATCAGGTGTGTTTAATCAGGGTTGAAGCCAAACTCTGCAGGGCTGTGGCCCTCCAGGAACTGAGTTTGACACCCCTGGTTTAACAGAAGTTACTCCCATAATTTTGAGCATTTTCAAGTCCAACTGCATAAAAGCTTTTTGTCTAGCAATGTCGTCTATGTTGGTTTCAAACACCTTTTTGCCACATTTAAACATCTCTTTAATAATTTTTCATTGAGTAAACTTGCCTAAAGGCCAGGCAACTCAATTCTTAACTATATCACTGACCTGAAAAGTTTAACAAAACTTGTTCGTACTAGGGGTGGCACGGTTCACAAAACCCACGGTTCGGTTCGTATCACAGTTTTAGGGTCACGGTTTTCGGTTCTGTACATTTCTTGTTGTTATTTTTTCTTTTAATCTTTAACACTCAAAAAATGTACTTCAGCATATGATATATAGCTTAATTATCTAATTATTAATTAATTTATTTCATAAATGGGGCGTGTTTGCAAAACGCAGCTTCTAATTTCCCATTCCGAAGTAATATAGTGAGCGGTCACCATGAGTAAACTTTCAGTGGCCCTGGAGGTCCATCCATCTGTAGTGAGAGCTGCGTGGACTGTGTCGGACAGTTCTTTGTCAATTTCTCCTCGTGTCTCGTCATCATAGGCGTAATTTGCGAGTGGGACATGTCCCCACCACTTTTTGCCAGGGTCGATATTGTCCCCACCACTTTTGAAACATCTCGCGGCACGGATGTACCAATACAAATAAATAAAACATCTCCAGTTAACTAGCAAAGTATTAGTTTCGTTCGTTTGTTAAATAAGAAGCAATCTAGCGCTGAAATGTTTTTTTTTTAATCAAGTGATGAAAGTGTTCGTTGCCGCTGCGATCAGTGGCACTGATACAGTGTTCTCTTGTGGTTCGCGCACACACCGTACAGTCTTCACTCGGACGTGCGCTTCAATCCGTTGAGGAGACTCTCTATTCGTTCCGGTGAAATCACAAAACAAAATCCATACAAATCTGTCCCTCCTTTATATACAAAATAAAATGAAAAAATAATCGTTTTTGATGAAAAAGAAAAAATATATATACACAAGTGCGGATTAGAACTCAGAACCTATGACGCTTGGGTCTGCCAAGTTCTGCCACTGGACCATTTAAGTACATACGTGAAACAGTCGATCTATGTATTTATTCACGTGAAAAAACAACATATAGTGGAGTAGATCTCATTAAATGTCTAAGTAAACCCAGTGTACTATTTAAATCGATTGCTGGACGTCTGGCTGTTTTTTCATGTACCGTGCCACCCCTAGTTCGTACATGTCACATTGATTTCTCATACTCACACATAAATACACAGACAAATTTGTTTCTGTTGTACTGTACACGTTGTAATTTTATCCATATCAATAACTAAAATTTTTGAAGTCCAAAACAATGGCTCATATTTAAAACTTTTCAAAATAAATAAAATAAATAAACCTGCCATGAATAAGGGGTCAGAGCCAGATCTATTGAATCTCATATAGAGACTTTGGGGTAGGTTCATTTGACTTTGGCCAGTACTTAATCACATAGCAATCACCCAGCACACTCTAGAAACAGCATAGCAATATGCTTAAAACCACTGAACTGTAAAAAATAAAAAGTTGAGTAAACTTAAAAAATAAAGCAACCAGCTGCAAAGCATTTTTGAGTTTACTCAACTTCAGTGGTCGAGGTTGTGCCAAATAATTTTTTAAAGTTCACTAAACTTATTTGATTAAGTTACTTATTCCTTCCTCAATAAGTTCTTCCAACTACCAGTCCAACTCAAAGAAACAAGTAAGCACAACTACAGATGTCCTGAAGTTCAGTAAACTCAAAAAAGCTTTGCAGCTGGTTGCTTTACTTTTGTCAGAGTGAGAGTTGTAGATTCAATTGCAAGTGAGCAGTTTATTATGACAGACAGGACAGCAGAAAAATACTCATAACAGCACAGACTAAAGGGGGTCGCACACCTGACGCGCAGCACCACGTTCAAAATCGACCTTGTTCAAAATCCTGCCGCGCCACAGAGTGCGATTAACATAGTTTTACATTAAATGTACATTTATTTGTCTCAAATCGTCGTTAATGTATATACTGACTTCACCCTGTGCTGCAATATACATTTAGTTTTACATTAATTTACAGAAATCAGCTGCTTGAATAAAAATGGATGATGTTATCGGATTTTCAGGTGATATTCTCAATTCATTCAGTTAACGGACGCTCTGAGGTAAAGTGTTCAGACTGCAGACTAAGCAACGATTCTATTTAATTGTACAGTACAATCATAACATAGTACAGACATTATCTTAATTCCATAATGTCCTTAAACTTGACAATATTGTTGGCCATAAATTGAGAAAGTGCGCGTCCGGTGTGCGATACCTCGAGTTGTCCTAGACGTGATGCAGCGCGGCGCAGCACGTCCGGTGTGCGACCCCCTTAAGGCTGGCAAACATTCAATGCACAATCCAAGGGAGAGAGATGAAGAGACAGGAATCAAACACAGCGTGGAAACTCAGTCCGGAATCAGAAATGTATTTCTCCATGGCCTCCCTTTCTGGAGCAGAAAGTGAGTATAACTTGCCCTTAGGCGGAGACATATCTGGCAGTAAATCTATATAGCACAGTCATAGGGACGATGCATAGGGAGAGAAGCAGCCCGGGACTTACTGAACACTTCCTTCAGGTCAAAATACTCACATGGCACGTTAGATAAATCCGTGTGTTCATCCTGAAACACAGAACAAGACACAGAAGAACACGCAGACATTAAACAAGAAGCATGGAGTTATGGAGTGCCAGCCAGGGATAACCAAGCACCAAAGGAGTAGAAGGAGTGTCAATCAATAGAAAGTCAATGTTCTCTGAATGATTACCAGAAGTGACCAATCTTAAGGTGACGGTAGAGTGTGTGACGGAGGGTAAGAGTTGACCATTAAGTGCAACCACAGAAATGGGCTGGGAGAGCACCACTGGTATCTGGAGTCTGTGTACTAGATCAGTATCCAAAAAATTACCCTCGGCTCCTGAGTCTACTAGAGCCTCACAGTCGAAATTCTGAGTCTGTAGTCTTAAACTCACTGGAAGATGAGTGGCAGAAAAAGAGGATTCAGTCCGTGCAATCCCACTCGTCAGTAACCGCTTACCTACTAACGGGTGCTGGTTTTTACTGGACACTGCAGAGCAATGTGACCAGCGGTTCCACAATATAAACATAATCCCTTCTCTCGCCACCTCTGTTTCTCCCGTGATGATAAACGAGACCTGCCCAGTTGCATGGGCTCAGGATCAGGAAGAAATGCTGTAGTTCCATCAGGAGAATTAAAAGTAGGATTTGGTGCATAAGTAACGCAGCCTCACGGTGACAGACAACCTTGTCGACGTAATCTGGTATCTACTTGAATCGCCAGATCAATCAGTTTATCCACCCCGGCGGGTAATTCCAACGCGTAAATCTCGTCCTTTATGTACTCAGAAAGTCTGTATAAAAACATGTCCCATTGTGCTTCGGCATTCCAGCCACACTCTGCAGACAACGTACGAAATTCAATTGAATAGTCGGTTACTGTTCGTTCCCCCTATCGCAGTTCTGCAAGAAGACGCGCCGCGTCTCTGCCAGAAGCAGCGCAATCAAAAACCTTTCTGAGTTCATTAGAGAAAGCTTGAAAGGACGCACAACACGGAAGTCTCTGCTCCCAAACAGTCGTTCTCCAGCTGCCCGCTCTTCCTGCGAGTAAAATGATCACAAAAGCCACCTTGGACTCCTCCGTGGGAAACGCGGAAGGTTGAAGCGAGATGTATAATGAACAATTGGCCAAAAAAGGACGACACAACTGGGACTCACCAGCGTAGAATGCGGGAGGCGGAAGACAAGGTTCAGTGGAACGGATGGTCTGGATCACTGGAGCCAGTGGTTTAGCTGCGGCCTGTTGTTGAGAAGCAGCAGCCTCCATTCTTAATTGCTGTACCTGTTTCGTCAGTTCAGAGACTTGGCTGACTAGTGCCTGAACAGCACGACCCGTGGCCATAGTCTGCTCCTCCTGTTGCTGTAATTTCGCCGTGCTTGCTTGATCTATCTGTGGTCGGTTCGTTCTGTCAGAGTGAGAGTCGTAGATCCAATTGCAAGTGAGCAGTTTAATATGACAGACAGGACAGCAGGAAAATACTCATAACAGCACAGACTAAGGCTAGCAAACATTCAATGCACAATCCAAGGGAGAGAGATGAAGAGACAGGAATCAAACACAGCGTGGAAACTCAGTCCGGAAGGCTGGTTGAAGAAAAACTCAAGACGCTCTCCAAGCTGCAAGGAAGCACTGACGAGATGGAGGAAACTCCGCTGGGAACTCAGATACCGACACTGGATAAGAGAACAAAACAGGAGTGACGAACCAACACCAAGCATATCTCAGTCCAGCTAGATATAGGCAGCTGACTAGCTGCAGCTGAATGAATGATTGAGTGATCAGCTGGTTACTAGGCAACAAACAAGCCACCACACATACACAGACCCAACACCTACAGCCACACCAGACAGATACGCAAAATGAACACACGGATCCATGAACCGTGACAACTTTTTTAAGTTGATTCAACTTCTTCAAATATCTCATCGAGACACTTACAGTATATAGCCTTCACATTAAGAATCCAAATCCTGTGAATAAACCATACTGTAACTACAATACAATACAAAAGACATTGCTATCATTACAGAACTTATTTATTTACAATTCTGCAAAACAGCACATTTTCTATCTGCATTAGGTACACATATTAGAAGGTGATGAAGTTCTATTCCACTCTTCAAGATTTATTTAAAACAAAAGACTATGAACAAAATAAAGTACAAACTGGAATAAATAAATGCTCAACCTTACAATTATCCATATGGATTGCAGTTACATGGACAATTTTTTGAAGGACTATGCAAAAAATCAGCCTTGCGGAGCACTTTATGTCAAGATAAATAAACACTTTTAAATTTTTTCAAAACTTTAGGATAGTTCAAGTTGAGGGCATAAATCAAGCCAAAGAGGAGAGTAACAGCTGTGGCAAAGGTCTTCCACATTATCCGGCCCAATCTGCTCTTATAGTAGCCTAGAAATCTAGACGCACCCTAGCGGCAGCAAAATGTATTTTGCAGCCAGGTGGGTCTAGCAACTCTCAATAGACCTTCTAGCTGCAAAAACCTAAATTGGGTCAGGCCAATCACGTCGTGTATAGAGTAGGCGGGGGCGGGCTTAACATATGACGACAGAGTTGCGACGGCTGCCACTTGAAAACAAAGAATGACGGCTGCTGGAGAACAACGGTCTTTCGAATCGGCTTTGGCCGCGACTCTGGAGGACTTGGAGTTAAGTTTTTCTTTGAGAAAAGAACAAAGAACGGCACTTAAGTCATTCTTAAAAAAAGGAAGATGTGTTCGTCGTTTTGCCGGCCAGATATGGCAAAAGTTGAATCTATCAACTATGCTCCGCTGTTGGGAAAACGCTCTGGTTGGTTGAAGCACTGTCCTATTGTGTGCAGAGGGAATTTGAAAGACAGCCGTTTATCCCGCCTCTCGGATTGAGCCGTGTCTATGGTGAGTTTCCAGACCTAACATCTTGATGTAGGTCTGGCTTGCCAGGCTACTCTTATAGTACTACAGAGAGGGACTTATATTTGGGTTTAAGTGGATAGTGGGAACATCATCTTCAACGATAGTTAACATCCTCATCTTCTCCCCTTGTGAATTTCTTCTGGCTCTGTGTCCTGCAGTAAAAAATAAATCAGCATAAAATTAGGGTCACATTTTTTTTTATTGAATTACATTAGACCACAGAGTGTTCTTAATAGGCTATAAGGTGAACTAGGAAAAAGTGGCTAGAAAATTATTTTCGTTCCCACACCTGGGCACTACTTTTTAAATTAATTTTTGCATAGACAAAACCATTATCGACTTTATGTTAAAAGTTCTCCGCAAAATACCCTGCAGTTTTTTGTCACAATCCATAAATGTATATAATTGTGAATTGGAAAAAAACGAAAATCTTATGCTGCTGGTTTTGTTTGTAACTATATTTATATTAATTTAAGCAACACAAAATATCTCTCAAACTGACATTTATACATGTACCTAAACATTTGAGACAGGTTTTGGTGCATTATATACTCAAGTGTGAATGTAGACCATGAAATATGGCACATTTGTAGAAAATATGCTTCAACTTCACGGATTGGCACCAAGCAAAATTAAACATAAACATTATAAATTTAGCAAAACTGTGATGTTTTATATATCAAAATTTTCAGTAGGTACTGTGTATACGAGTTCTCATGCACCAGGCACTGTTTTGTGAGAATGAGCCGGAGCGCGTTAAGAGTTTTCCTATAGTTTTATAATAAGGGATAATGTGCTTATGAACAGTAACATGACACGTAGATAAGACCAGACACTGTCGGGTCTAAATCATACAGAAAGGACCTTCACTTGCAGGGAAGGGACCTCCATGTTATAAAACCTCACAAATGTGCAGGGCGAAGACCAACCGGCCGCCGCACAAATGTCCTGAATAGGAAACCCAGAGGACCAAGCCCATGACGAAGCCATGCCTCTAGTCGAATGGGCTCTAGTACCTATAGGGCAAACCTGACCCAATGAGGTGTACACCAGAGATATGGCATCCACTATCCATCTGGACAGTCTTTGCTTTGTGACTGTAGACTCCTTGGATCGGCCACCGAAGCAGACAAAGAGCTGTTCTGATTGCCTATAGGGCGCAGAATGCTCCAAATAGATTTTCAATGCTCTAACAGGGCAGAGCAGATTAGCCTCCCCATCCTCTGCGGAAGGGGGAAGAGATAATAATGTAATAACCTGTGCTCTAAACGGTGTTTAATGTTGAATGTGTACATAGCCATGCCTGGGTTTGAGAGTGACTTTAGAATCACTTATTCCAAACTCCAAACAGGCGGGGATCTCCCACTCACTTGATAGATGCAAGTGCCAGCAGGAGAGCAGTTTTTAATGAAAGTGGTTTGACATCAACCTACTGGAGCGGTTCAAACTGCGGTCCTTGGATACCCATTGACGGGCCCACACATGTAGGGCCCATAAGTCGGGGCGCGGATACCAGATCGCCCCGTTCGGCTGCGTGAACAGATTCTTTTGAGTTTCTCAATTTTCCAGAACCAGCCAGTCAGCGAGAGCCTCAGGGGAGAAAGCGCCGTGTCCATGCACTTCGTAAATGTAAGGGGGGCTAGGGACAGGCCGAACAGAAGAACTGTGTACTGATAAGCCTGCCCCTCGAAAGCGAATCTCAAGAATGGCCTGTGACGAGGGGCTATCTGGATGTGAAAGTATGCGTCTTTCAGATCCACAGTAAAGAACCAATCTCCAGGGCGAATTTGCGCAAAGATGTGTTTGGTAGTTAGCATTCTGAATGACCCTCTCCTGAGGGCTTTGTTCAAATGCCTTAAGACTGATACCGCCGTCTTTTTTCGGTACTAGAAAATAGCGACTGTAAAACCCTGAGTGTTTTAGCGCGGGTGGGGGGGGATGTGGTTCAAGGGACTTCTATCGCCCCTTTTGCTAACAGATTTTGTATTTCGGAGCGAAGCATGTGACACACGCTGCTTCTCACCGAAGTCTCGACGACCGCCTGAAATTTTGGGAGTCTGCGATCGAATTGGAGCGAGTAGCATCACTTTATTATGTTTATAACCCAACTCGACACACCGGGGATAGCTTGCCAGGCTAGGGCTTGTGTGGCTAGGGTTTGACACATATTCGGGGACGGGCTGCCTAACACAGGGGGACCTGATACCCTTATATTGTGATTTGTGCTCATACTTAGTATTGGGCTGACTGTAAAGGCTTTTGCCTTGGGCAAAGTCAGAGTGACAACTGGGAAGGGGCCACTTAGTGAAGGCGGACCGGGAACCTGTGTATTGTGTGCTTGAAACATACTCTTTATGTGCTTTATTTGTTTGTAGGGACGTGCACAGTGCAGCGGGCCCATTTTCTACAATATACAATTCTCCAGCTGCCTGAGCTGAATAGGAAGCTGTGAGATTTTTCCTGAGTTTCATCGAGGGTGGTCCGGCTAGCGCGAGACTCGAGCCCTCTCTTTTTACCCCCGTTGCTAGGAAGTCTTCGGAGGCCTAGGGTCCAAAACAATGCTGTGTCGGGGGCCCTGGCGCCGGGGCAGCGGGTAGCTTTTAGCTCAGGGTCTGGGCCAGCCTCATCCATCGACTGGAGGAGTTTGGCCTGGTAGACCTGCAACACCGCCATTGTTTGCAGGGCCAAAGGAGCCTGGCCAGAGGCGGAGAAAGTGTGTCCAGCGAGAACTGAGGTTTTCCGGCACAGCTTTATCGGGTGAACCACTCTAGTTCACCAACTAGCAGCGGTGTGTGGGCAGAGGTGAGTGGCCACAGCCTCTTCAGTTCTTCGTGTACCTCAGGGAAGAATCGGCAAAAACCAGCCGTCCAGCTGACTTCAAGGAAGTCAAAGACGGCCGCGGTGAGGATTCGCAGCATCTCCGTGTCTGAGTTAGTCCTGGTAATGGAGATGGAGAGGCTGTCGTCGTGTTCGTCGTCCGAGTGAGACAAGGCCCGCCATGTGGATGTGGGGGCGCTGGTCCACCTGGGAGAACAGGACCGGTGACGGTGTTTGAGCAGGAGAAAGCGAGGCACGCGGGGACATGGCTGGCATGGGCTCACTTATATCCGGGCTGCAGTTGGCTGCGGCACTTCTTTTTCCTCGTCAGAAGTACAGCGGGAAAAGGAAGAGCAGGAGAAGCGGCGTCGCCATCTTTGGAGAGAGCTAGCCATGTCCGCAGCACAGAGACAGGCATGCTCTCGCAGACAGAGCAGCCACTGGCAGAGAGTGCAGCTTCAGCATGGGCAGCTCCCAGGTATGAGATGCACTTTGTGTGCCCGTCGCTTGGTGCAGATGGCATCCGCACGTGGCACATGTAGAGCGAGGCAATTGAAATAATGCTTGCTTGCTCTTTAGACTATGCGAACATAGCAGCGAGCACACAGTAGTAATAGCAGAAAAAGGTGGCCACAGGAAATGGCAACAGGAGAGAAGCTGCTTCCGGTGAGTGAGGGTGCTTACTGCTGTGGAATGGCTCTTTCAGGCTGTTTAAGGCTTGTTTTGACGGTGAAGGCTTTCAGAGGAGACAGAGACGTGAAGTGTATCGCTGAAGGAGATAAATCTGATAAAATAGCGATTTCGGGCACTATTATAGACGTAGCCACGCCCATTTTGGCGGTCTCTGACGTGTGCTGGTGTGCTGTTAGCTCATTGGCACACATGCCAGGGGCACCTCACCATTGGATGTGCAGTTGCCGCAGCACAGCCAATGAGTGAGGCAGACACTCACTGTGCTAGCTGTGCAGCAGCAAATGTGTTTTACATTTTAGGCTTTAGTATTTTGAGAAAATTGAGTTTCCCCACTGTGTATACTCGAAAGGGAACAGGTGTGAGTGTATATGCTCATGACACATTTTCTTACCAGGAAAGTCTTAAGGATGTTAAAGGCAGACCTTTAAGAGTTGTAGCCTTTCTTTGAGCAAGCACTGTGTCTGAAAGACAGAAAAACAAATATGGAACAAGTTATTATCCAAAGAGAAGCATGAAAATTACCTTGACAAAGAGATGGCACCATTCAGCCTTTAACCAGAGAAATATGATCACGTGCAAAATAATTACCTTATGATCAAGTTGGTCTAGGAGGATCTTCATCTCATCTCCATATGCTCCACCACTTGCTCTGTACAACTAGATGTGTATTCATCTAACGAAGAGAAAGGTTCTCTTCGGATTAGTTTGCGTGATCCTGTAATACTCAGCAGACACCCTGAAAAAAAAAAAAAACATTGTTAAAACAGTAAGAATTAAGTGTAGACCAAGTAAATTCAGTTCAGCTAATTAAAAATGATAAACTCACCTGATCTTTTAAAAAACAAAGGCCACTGTTTTAGCACTTCCAAGGATCTTATCACTGTACTAATGTTCTTTAGTCTAAAAAGGACAAATACAACAGAACAAAGATATATATTAAACAAAACAACAGTTAGTTAGTTACATTTTATTTCTGTGTCATGCTAAACATTTGGCCCATCCCACATGGGATTACAAGACACCAAAAACGTATTAAGCAAACATCTTCCGGTCACATCTACAAATCATTCGGGGAAATACAAAAATCAACACCAGCTGCCACATATTGCGTTTTGTTATAAAAAAAAAGTACACTATTTAAAACACGCAGCGTATTCATTCAGCTGCATTTCCTTTCCCTGCTCTCCCTCAGTCTCTCTGTCACTCACGCGTCTCTCTCTCACTCACACACACACACACACACACACACACACACACACACACACACGCACACGCACAGCTCCTCCTCACCGTGCACACCGCGTGCGTCTGTCTCCATGAAAATGAGATCATCCCTGGAAGCCTATTTTATAAGGGTTTTTCCTAGCCTGGAAATCCAGACCTAAATCTAAAAGATTTGGCATCGACTAATGAAAATCGTCCAGCTCGAGAGGTGGCACCAAGCATGCATTTGAAAATCTCACTGCACGCAATTGGATAACACTATGACCAATCACAACAATAAACCCCATACGCTTAGCTACCAGCGGAGCTAACTGGTAGATTAGACTCTTACTGTATCCGGTCGGACAAAACAGCAAAAACGTCCTTCTTGCAAAGGAACGATTCGAGCGCCGTCTTCTGTTCCTGTTTTAGATAAAAAGCCAAGTCTAACTTCATCATTGTAGCGGCCAAAGCTGTTTCAAACAACTGGTGTTCATCCATAGCCATCTTGCAATGTTTACTAATGACTTCGACGTCGCAGCGCTGTCGTCATCTGTTTAGCTCGCCTCTGGCCCGCCTATATCAGATAACCCGATGTGATTGGTGCAGCTCAGTTCGAGGGGCATATTTAATGAGCATCATTACTCAACACCAGAGTAAGGGTGCTTTCACACTAGCACTTTTGGTGCGCACCCGGGTTCGAATGACGTCATAGTTCGGTTCGTTTGGATAATGTGAACGCTGTTTTCCGAACTCGGGTGCGCACCCGCGAACCGTACTCGAGTCCGCTTAAAAAGGTGGTCTGGGGTACGGTTCATGTGAACTCGGGTACGATTCGCTGCTGATATGAACGCAATCGTACCAAATCGCGGAAGTGAACCGCTATTGATGACGTATAATGTGGTGCGTGCCTGCGTGCGTGTGTGTTTAACAACTGTAAAAGGGTCTATACGCTTACCTTGACGAAAACAGGGATTGACGCATGCAAGCAGAGAGATGATTTCTGCTTGCCTCCACAAAAATTGTCTTCGGCGGACATCCCGCTGTCTTTGGAACGGTTTTAATACTTTTGCGGCAGACAGACGCAAGTGTGTTTCTGTATATTTTCTTTGAAAACAAAACCAAATGTTAAAAAAAAGAAAAAGAAATGTGAAGCGAGCAATTCTATCCATTTTGACGCCTTTTCATAGCAGTTACCAAGCAACACGAGTACGCGCCAGCTGCAGCTTAATGATGCAAGCGTACCACGGTTCGGATGCAAATAATATAATGTGAACACAGTCCATCGGGGGCAGGGGGAGGGGGGAGCAATCGAACTCGGGTTCGGAACAGACAATCGAACCAAGTGTGAAAGCACCCTAACTCGCTGAGCAAATTCAACTTGTGCTCTTGCGAGAACTCTGGGTTACCAGGGTAGGTTTTTCCTGCATTGAAACTTTTATGGCGCCAAAGCCAAAGAACGAGCAGAGAGAGTGCCCCGGTAGCGCGCGCGCACTCACCGTCTTCAAACTGTCTTGCTCTCTCTCCCTCCCAAACTCAATTGAGAATTGACACAATGGTAAAATATCGTAAGACCGAAGTTTCATGTAGAGCATTCTGATATTTTTTTCCTGAATTACCGCTGGGTGTGAATCGTGCAAAAAAAAAAAAAAAATTTACGTTGCCTTATCTTCTTCTGAAAAGCGTTCTGCTCATTCAGCTGACATGAAAAACACTTTCAATAAAAAATATATAAAAAAACTATCCTTGACACAAGACACAAATCTTGTGCGATGTCCTAACTGCCGGGATAATCACACAATGCGTATAAGTCCGCTAATGACACGTCCGATTCTCAAACTAATGACTCCTTTGAACCAATTCCATGGTTAAAACAACTGTCCAACGGTGTATAACAAATCGGTAACACTTTACAATAAGGTTCCATTTAATAAACTTTAGTTAACTACTACATTAACTATTAATAAACGGCACTTCTACAGCATTTATTAATCTTTATTAGTCTTAATTTCACCATTTACTAGTAGCCTACATTATTTAAATCAAAAGTTGTATTTGTTAACATTAGTTAGCCTAATGCACTGTGTGAAGTAACATAATAAAAATACAGCTGTTAATTGTTTGTTCAACTAAGATTAACAAAGATTAATAAATACAGTAACAAATATATTGCTCATGGTTCATGTTAGTTAGTCTAATACATTAACTAATGTAAACAAATTAAACCACATTTAACACCTCTTAAAATGAGAATGTAAGTGTTCTTTTAGTACGAGTGGTTAGCAAGATTTAACCTTAATACTGTATTTTCAGGTTATTTATATGACAGTGTGTAGAACAATTACCAAAACAATCTTTTAGTTTAGACTGGTGTGAGGTGAAAACAGAAAAAAAAGTGCAAAGCAAGTTGTTGTTAGCTAGCTGCTTATTGTATATGGTAAAAATACCATAAAATACCCAATATCAATCTCTGATTTTATCTTACAAAACAAAAAATCAAGCAGTTCACAATAAAATGGACAATAGAAAACAAAATGGAACTAATTTTCTATATCATTCAAACAACACATGGGACAGATCCGTTTTTCCTCTTTTAAATTAACATATCGTCCTGTTTCAACAGTCTAAGGTAAAACACCAGGGGCCGTATGTATAAAGCCACTCAGAGTAAAATTTTAGTCTTAAGTCTCTCAAAATTCTAAGAATGACGTCACTTTACTTTTATTCCTAGACTTAAAAATAAGTGTGATTCATAAAGGTTCCTAAGTGTCAAGACTAGGTCTCAGCTCCTAAATTACTTAAGAGAGCTGAAGAGGTCTCCTAACCTAGTTAGGTGTAACAAGATGGCCACAGAGAGGAGGAGGCCACGCACTTTTCAATGAAAATATGATGTATTGGAGTTACAGTAAATGATGACGGAGTTGATCAAACAATAAAAGTTTGATCATAAAGGGATCCTTTTTCGAACTGACTTTTAAGAAATTTTATAGCAATGAAATTAAAGGAAAGTAGTAATAATTACATTGTTGCTGACTGGAAAAAAGCAGCAGTACACCAGTGATGACTTGAGCTCATCAGTCCACTGTAAGTAGGGCCTCAATAGCACTATTGTGGCACTGACCACATCAAATACAGTAGTGGCTAAAAGTGATGTGCGGAGTTTTTATTTTTAATTTTTTAATGACCCTACAAGTTTGCTTAAACCATCAAAATATGAGGAAAATGGTGTTTTGTTCTTCCCTCATATTTTACAATATTTGAAATATATAAATATAAAAATAAACTTAGTGAAGATATTTATCTGACTAAATTATTTCAAGTCGCTTTTTACAATACAGATTGTTTCAAAGCAGCTTTAAAGTGATAACAGGAAAATAATGCAACAAAGTTAGTTTGGGCTGTACAGCAGCTCTAGAAGAACATAGTGCCATTGTACAGCTTAAGTAAGTTCGATGATGATTCATTTCCATTGTAAAAGATCATTAGTCATTAGTTATCTATTTAGTTCATTATACAGTAGCTCTGGAGAAAACAGTGATGTCATCATTCAGCTCAGTTCAGTTCAGAGACAATGGTGTCAATGCAGGCAGATCAATAATATGGCTGAAAAAAGGGCAAACTACAGCTACAGGTAAAAAAAAAAAAAAAAAAAAAAACACTAAAGAGCTCACAGGAGAAAAAAAAAATCATACATTGTCTGCAACATAGTCAGTTATTAATATTTAATTGTCCTCTCTTGTTCATTTGTTTGACAGCCTGGCTAAAAATTATGTCTGTACAATTTGACATGTTTCATTGTGTTATCACAAATAAACAATTGACTCTAAGCACAACTACACAATACGCGTACAAAATCTTTAACACATTTTTAACCCTATTTGAATAAAGGGTGAATCTGACAATTTTCCTTTGCCTCACTTTTGGCCACTACTGTATGGCAGTTCATTGACTTTGCAAATCTCGCAGCAAAATAAAGCCACTTTAATGAGTATTTCGGGCTTTCCTGAGTTGTTGGATCCATTGATGGAACACATGTTTGCATAATTGTAAATGAGGAGACACACATCAATAGAAAAGGATTCCACAGCATAAATACTAATTTGCGAAAATTTTGCACAATGCAAAGCATTTTTTTAAATAAATGTAAATATTAAAGTGTCTTAATTAAACGATTTTATTATAATAAAATTAAATGATTGGTGTCATGCTGCAGTGACCTCATCCTTGCAGGCTCACTATTGGCTGATTCAGTGGTTGAGGGCGGCCATTTTGGGTTGACATCACTGTAGTCCTTAGTTCACAACACTTAAGTCCCACTTCAGTCAGCACTTAAGAATCAGTCGTATACTTTACTGAAAGTTGCTTTTAGCTGCTTTATAAAAGTCTCCTACTCTTAGAAAAGTCCTACTCTTTACTAAGTATTTTCTGACACTTAAGTCAAAGCTTAAGACTATTCTTAAGAGCATTTCTTAGAAGTTTTATACATACGGGCCCTGATCTCAGTTGAGCACACAGAGATCTTTGCCTTTTTGACAAATTATATACAACCTAATTCTCTGTGCCATATTCCGGTTTTATCATCACAAAAATACGACATTTTGGCTTAGCCCATATATCGTCGGCCCACTGCTCTTTGTCTTTAACAAACACAGATTCTTTAAACAAACCAATATTCAGCTTTTCATTATTAGAAAACAACTCACCAAACCCATATTTACAAAACAGTTTGCATATATCTTTAGACCAGGGACCAAGAATATGTTTATATACCAAAGAGATATTTTCCTAGTCAACCTATTTGCGTCCATATCTAAAAACCGATTCCATAACTGGGCCATACATATCTTACAACGAACCTCACATGATTCCCATCCCATGTCTCCCACTATCGCCAATGTTGGAGCATATTTGTGTACACCCAGAAAATATCTTATGGCACTATTTTGCACTAATTCACAATTAGATATGTTTCTAAGTCCTCTAACCCCCACAATATAATCAAGTATAGGGCACACACAAGCTTGAAACAGTTTAGAATAAGTTTGAATGTCTTTCAGATTCTTGCTTTTACCAATAATTCCTCCCAAAGCTCGACGTGCTGAATCAGCAAGAACCTTAACACCTTTTCTGAAATTCGTATGTTCATCAATATAGAAACCTAGATATTTATATGAGTCTGCAAAGTTCAGCTTGTGTGACCCAATTTTAAAATCTTAAAGGTTTTCTGAAGTGAATAGCCTAATTTTCTGGGGGTTTTTTTCTATTGATAAATATTTTTTCTTAAAGATACAAAAGTTATTGTAAGAGCAGTGAGCACTTTTGTCTTTTGTTAACTGATTAACATTAAGGATTTAGCCTAATATTTGTTTAAGGATACACAATATTCTTATCCAATATTCACTTTAAAACATACTGCACACATACTACCCCATCTATTATTTAATATACAAAGCTTACATACATATTTTTAACATAACACATTAGTTTTGCATAAATAGGCCTATGTATTATAATTTTTTCCTCTAAATTGTATTGTATTTAATCATATTGCACTACTGTAGAATGCCTGAGCCTCAACCTAAGCATGAACAAATTGTAACTGACGTTTGTATACATGACAAATAAACTTGAAATTACATTTAATTGAACAGACTGCGGTCACTTTAAGAGCTCATGCACGGATCTTAAACTGAAACATCTGGGTTTCACCAAATTGGTTACGTTCACTTAAGACATTGCCGACTGTGTTTACTTGAATACTATACACACTGTGTTTTTTGTTTGTTTGTTTGTTGTTGACATACTTGTATGTGTATTTCACTATTAAATCGCAATAAGCCACGAAAGACATTTTAGTCTTTATTCACGACTTACTGAGCATAACATTTTTAACATCTTTTGAACACCATGCAAGTTCTTGTCCTTCTTTTCTCATTCAAGCACGTTTCCTCACTCTAGTCTAGGTAACAATAACGATAAGTAGCAATATTTCTACGCGGATAATCTCTAACAAGAAACTTATCGTCACCACGAAATATATCTTGTATCATAATACTTTATTTTATCAACATATGTGTGCAATTTATAGCCTATTTTCATTCATAAAGCTTAAAGAAAACTTACCGCAATCAGATGAAATCAAGTCCCTTCCATAGCGTAGTTGAAGGAGGAAACCCCGAGTAACGTACAGCGAGACAGACTGCGCATGCGCGATGACGGGAAGTTAAACTATAAAATCAAAATAATACGTTTTCTCAACTTAATTGTTTGTGTTCATTGGAAAGAATATTAGTACACTTGCAGTTAAATAGTTTTTATAAGTAAACTCAACATTGCACTCAAAAATTTGCCCACTCAACTTAAAATTTTAAACTGAGTTAACAATTTGCAAGTTGGATTTTTTAATCCGTTCGCAAGGGCATTCACCACTGACATTTTCCCCACCGAAATTCTAGTAGTATGTTACTTTTTCCATTTTTGATCTTTTACTAAATGTGTTTCCACAATTAACTTACTTGCTTAAAATATTGCTAACACATTTTATAAATAAAAAACATTTTAAAAAAAAAAACTATATTTTTTCCTGGTCAATAATGATGTTTGTATTCAATGTTATGTTTCTATAAAGAAATTGAAAAATAAGAATATATATATATATTAGTAAAGTTAAGTAAAGTTAAAAAAATAAATATTTTTTACCATCATGCATTCAATACTAATTGGCTTTGAGTAATAAATTACATTTGTCATTCCATGCAAAAGTCAGATGTTATTGAAGAAATTAAATCTGCTATGTGTTAAGGTCTTTACCGCATTCAAAGCCATTTCCTTAATGTTTCAAAACTTGCTTGGCATCCTGTTTGCACGTTCCTGCAAAATGTTGCCAAATGCCAACGGTGACGACTGCCCTGTTGAGCCCTGCAGCTCAGTCTTGTACGAGCCAAACAGTCTACAGAAACATGTACTTATATATATATACTTGCTGTCTTGGCCATTTCTCTTAAAGGACGTGTAATATGTGCCTGTGTGATGTAAGTGCCTCAAAAGGAATTCAGAAGGTGGGGTCAATCCTTGTTCAATTATGGTAAATAATCCTATAAAAAAAAAAAAAGGGAAACCATAGGTTTAAAAATTAAATGATATTTTGATTGTTGTCAATGTCAGTAATGTACTAAATTAAAATGTAGTCACTTTTTTCTTCATCTGAGACAAAAAGTGGAGAAATATGTGAGACATTTTCAAGGTATGGTAGTGGCAAGATGTTTGTAAGGGACTGTGTAGTGGGAATGACCAGCACATAGATGTGTATGTAAAGTACATCCAGGCCTAAATTGCAATGCCCTCAGAGTGAATGAACTGTATGAAAGTACTGTCAGTAACATGCCAAAACTTATTAGAGAAGTATGCAGTCAGGCAGCTTGGCTTCATAGACCAAAATTTAAAACACATTAAGATGAGAGGTTGACAACTTCACACCTGCTGTGTTTTTAATTGTTTTTGAATAGCTCTCATTGTGTAAATAGTCTGAGTTCAGAAGCTCTTCAAGACTTCTCTAAAGCCACAAACAGCCAACAACTATCAAGCTTCTCATCACTCACAACCCTAAATACCTTCAGGGGATATAGTGTTTAGCTCAGAAATAAACAGATAAAGCAGAACATGATTTACACATTTTGCGCAAATTAAAGAAAAGTGCATTAAATGTTTTAACACGTGAAATGTAAAAACTCTATGAACCGCCCTCATTTAGAGTTGATAAATATAAATTATTTTGCTTTGTTATCATTTCTAACTTTTTAAATCAACGTTAACATTTTAAATGATCCTCAAACTAAATAATTCAGCTGCATAAGGTTGCGGTAGAAAGAACAATCTTTGCCATCTACATTTTCTTTAAGGCTTAAATGTTTGAATATTTTGTTTATTATGTTTGAAGGAAAGATGTTTAATACCTTTTTATCAAGACAGTCAACAAGACATCAACAGTTTTCTTTTATTGGTCGTGTTCCATACAAGGTCCTGAGTTATGACACTTGGGTACAGTGACCCCAATCATATGATCCTGTCCTGACTCGTGAAAAGCGTCTGAACCGGACACCCACATTCCTCTATCTGGTTTCTGCTGTCAAAGCTACATTTATTTCTGACCATGCCAACTGCTAACATGGACCATATGGAGTTCGAACAAACAGCTGCAAGCTTAGATCAGCACCAACTAATTCCCAGGCATAATTTAGTTAACTGCAGTCCTGAGCTTTGTATATTTGTAAATTAAATCATTTATTTCAAATAAATTATTAATACCAACACATGTTATGACAAATTAGGTCTGAGTCCTTTATAAATTCACTTTCTTGATAACCAACCTAAAGGTAACGTATAGTTTAATTTAATAGTAGCTTCTTTTTTGTGTATTGAATTAATCAGAATCATATGTTGCTGAATTGCTTAAGAGTAAACCTCTCTAGTGGAGGACTTTAAAGATCACTCTTCTTTTCATAGTTTCTATATCTATCCTGCAGTGTAAATGAATTACTGATTAGGACTCATGGGTCATTTGATTTTTTTATGTAAGAAGGGTGAATGGATTCCTAACAAATGTCAGTCTATATTTTAGACTATTATTCTATATTTTGAATGCAAATTTTATTTTTTCACTTTAACATGAAAATGTTAAAGAAATGTTAATGGTAGACTCCAAGGGGAAACAAAAACCAGTCATCCTGTTGACTGATACATTTAGACCACATTTTAGAATAATAGAAAAAAAAAATTAAGTATGGCTATTATGCAGTGTATTAAAATCACAAAACTAGATTCTTTAAAGTAATGGGTCTGTTATGAGTGCTTTTTCTTCACTCAGTATTTCTTAAATTAAGTTTATATTTGTAATAAGTCTAAATTTCAAGCACTCAGGTATACATCTTTACATCAAAGGGTCAGATTATTAAGAACATGCAGTGTATCAGAACTTTTGGCTGGAACTGTAAAAGAGAATCAAATATAACCTTTCTTTATTTAGAAATCTTAGCATGCTCCCTCGTGTGGTCAAGTAGTGTAACTGGATGACGAATGTTACTCGCTAGCAACCATTTCTAATAGGAATACAGAGTACTCTTCTGCCAAGAGGCGTAATGGGAGCTTAAATAGCAACATTCTCGATCCAAATATCAGGAGGTTGTTTGTCTCATTGGAAACATTACTACAGTGAATTGTAATACTTTAAATCCTATAATAATTCCTACATAATGTAGGCCCTATATACAACCAGTAAGGACTGAGACAAGACATATTAATGGAAGTCCACCCCAGTAAGTAGAGTTAGATAAATATTCAAAATTGACTTCCAATTAGTACAATAAAAATAATAATAATAATAATAATATATATATTAAGGTCTTTACCGCATTCAAAGCCATTTCCTTAATGTTTCAAAACTTGCTTTGCATCCTATTTGCCCGTTCCTGCAAATGTTGCCAAATGCCAACCGTGACGACTGCCCTGTTGTGCCCTGCAGCTCAGTCTTGTACGAGCCAAACAGTCTACAGAAACATGTACTATATATATACATACATATATATATATACTTGCTCCCTAGGCCATTTCTCTTAAATGACATGTAATATGTGCCTGTGTGATGCAAGTGGCTCAAAAAAATTCAGAGGGTGGGGTCAATCCTTGTTCAATTATGGTAAATTATCCACAAAAAAAAAATATATAAGACAAACATCCGTTTAAAAATCAACTTCTATTCTGAATGTTGTCAATGTCAGTGATGGTTACAACCCTGCCTGAAAAAAAAAAAAAAAAAAAAAAAAAACGTAAAATATATCTGAGACAAAAAAGTGAAAAAATACACTGCCGGGCCAAAAAAAAAAAAAAAAGTCGCTGTTTGGATTTAAATAGGCAACTGCTTAAGGGTCTAGAGTTGAATCATTATTGCAGTGATTTTTAATGTTTCTAGCATGTTACATGTTTGGCGACAGTTCTTCTAACCCTAATTGATGGAGTGTGTAGCTTTTCATTTCTCAAACAACCATATAGGAAGACGCATCATGGCCGTATTCCAGGATGACAATGCCAAGCTTCATCAAGCTCAAATTGTAACAAAATGGTTGGAAGGGAGCATGAATTGGCATCTCTGAGTCAAGACCTAAATTCATTGAAAGTCTCTGGGATGTGCTGGAGTATTGATGCTCCTCTTGATGGAAATAACATTTATTTCCATTAAGAGGTGCATACGTTTTTTTGGTCAAGATCTTGTATTGACAGCGCAAGAGTCAAGCACTCTGCAAAGTCTCCTCCAGGACACCAGCGATTTTTCTTGGTCGGGCACTGTATATACGACATTTTCAAGGTATGGTAGTGGCAAGATGTTTGTAAGGGGCAGTATTTTGAATGACCAGCACATAGATGTGTATGTAAAGTACATTCAGGCCTGAATTTCAATGCCCTCAGAGTGTGTTCACAGTCTACTGTAATGAACTGTATGAAAGTACTGTAAGTAACGTGGCAAAACGTATTAGAGAAGTATGCAGTCAGGCAGCTTGGCTCCATAGACTCTTTAACATTAAGATGAGAGGTTGACAACTTCACACCTGCTGTGTTTTTAACTGTTTTGGAATAGCTCTCATTGTGTAAATAGAGTTCAGCAGCTCATCAATACTTCTCTACAGCCACAAACAGCCAACAACTATCAAGCTTCTCATCACTCACAACCCTAAATACCTTCAGGGGATATGATTTACATGATTTACACACATGATTTACACACAGCATATATGTGACCCTGGACCACAAAACCAGTCACATGGGTCAATTTTTTTAAATTAAGATTTATACATCATCTGAAAGCTGAATAAATACGCTTTACATTGATGTGTGGTTTGCTATGATATGACAATATTTGGCCGAGATACAACTATTTGAAAATCTGGAATCTGAGGGTGCAAAAAAATCTAAACATTGAGAAAATCTCCTTTAAAGGTGTCCATTTATGTTCATGATTGTGCTGCATTCACTCATAAAAATAAATGTTGTATATATTTACAGTAGGAAATTTCTAAAATATCTTCATGGAACATGATCTTTACTAAGGCCACATTTACACATAGCCGGGTATTTAGAGAAACGAATATTTCTCCCCCTCCGTTTTCAAAAATAACATCGTGCACACAACATCGTTTTCAAAAAAGTTGTCGTTTACATCAACCCGCATGAATACGCCGTTGAGCAACATCATAACTATGCCAAACCTATGGGCGGCAGTGTAGGGAGAAGGATAAAGCCATGCAAGCCAATCAGAATCCTCAAAATCGACAACAACGAATAGCACGAGCGACTTCCAGTTCCTTTCAAAACAACAGACATGGCGCGAGATTCGTTTGTGTGGACAGACAGCGAAGCAAATGCAAACAGGCCAAATACGTTTGCACAAAAGTAAAAATGAGTACCACCTTAACAGCATCCATGATCAAATAGTAGCCAAACAAACTCTAAACATAGGGCGCTCACATGACGTAAGCATTTTCTGGCGCATAATGTGACGTTTGAGAACCTAAAACCCCGTTTCTCCCAGTTGACACGGCAACACATAACCGGCGTTTTCAGAAATCTCCACTTTGGCCGGAGTTTTTAGAAATAATCGTTTTCTGGGATAAAAACGGCGTTTTCGTGTAAATGACAGGCCAAAACGCACAAATATCTGTGTTTTCCCATCGTGTAAACGGGGCCTTAATATCCTAATGATTATTGACAATCTATAATTTTGACCCATACAATGTATTGTTGGCTATTGCCACAAATATACCCGAGCGACTTGTGACTGGTTTTGTGATCCAGGGTCACATATTGTGTTTTGAGGTACAAATGTATTTATTTTTTTGCAAATTAAAGAAAAGTGCATTAAATGTTTTAACACGTGAAATGTAAAAACTCACTGAACCGCCCTCATTTAGAGTTGATACGTATACATTATTTTGCTTTGTTATCATTTCTAACTTTTTTAAACAAAGTTAACATTTTAAATTATCTACAAAAAATGTTTAATGCCTTTTTATCAAGACAGTCAACAAGACATCAACAGTTTTCTTTTATTGGTCGTGTTCCATACAAGGTCCTGAGTTATGACACTTGGGTACAGTGACCCCAATCATATGATCCTGTCCTGACTCGTGAAAAGCGTCTGAACCGGACACCCACATTCCTCTATCTGGTTTCTGCTGTCAAAGCTACATTTATTTCTGACCATGCCAACTGCTAACATGGACCATATGGAGTTCGAACAAACAGCTGCAAGCTTAGATCAGCACCAACTAATTCCCAGGCATAATTTAGTTAACTGCGGTCCTGAGCTTTGTATATTTGTATATTAAATCATTTATTTCAAATAAATTATTAATAGCAACACATGTTATGACAAATTAGGTCTGAGTCCTTTATAAATTCACTTTCTTGATAACCAACCTAAAGGTAACGTATAGTTTAATTTAATGGTAGCTTCTTTTTTGTGTATTGAATTAATCAGAAACATATGTTGCTGAATTGCTTAAGAATAAACCTCTCTAGTGGAGGACTTTAAAGATCACTCTTCTTTTCATAGTTTCTATATCTATCCTGCAGTGTAAATGAATTACTGATTAGGACTCATGGGTCATTTGATTTTTTTTTATAACAAGGGTGAATGAATTCCTAACACATGTCAGTCTATATTTTAGACTATTATTCTATATTTTGAATGCAATTTTTATTTTTTCACTTTAACATGAAAATGTTAAAGAAATGTTAATGGTAGACTCCAAGGGGAAACAAAAACCAGTCATCCTGTTGAATGATACATTTAGACCACACTTTAGTATAATAATAAACTAGATTCTTTAAAGTAATGGGTCTGTTATGAGTGCTTTTTCTTCACTCTTGTCCAAATTAACTATTTAAATATTACTTAAATTAATTTTATATTTGTAATATCTAAATTTGTGATATCTAAATAGTCTAAATTTCAAGCACTCAGGTATACACCTTTACATCAAAGGGTCAGATTATTAGGAACATGCAGTGTATCAGAACTTTTGGCTGGAACTGTAAAAGAGTATCAAATATAACCATTTTTAATTTTGAAATCTTAGCGTGCTCCCTCGTGTGGTCAAGTAGTGTAACTGGATGGCGAAAGCCAAGGAGTAGTCTTCTGCCAAGGGTCGTAATGGGAGCTTCTCGATCCAAATGCCAGGAGGTTGTTTGTCGCATTGGAAACATTACTACAGTGAATTGTAATACTTTAAATCCTATAATAAGAATATAACCCTCCCCACTCTCCTTGGTTCCCAGCTGCACGTCATTTCCAATCACACACATCTGCACGTCATCATCACCCTCATCACTGCCACTACAAAGCCACACTCCTCACCAGAGTTCATTGTCCAACCTTGTTTGTTCAAACAAGATCACCCTTTGGACTCCACTACTCTGCTCACCTCATCCCTGCACCTTTGTATTTGTATAAATCACTGTTCATTATCAATTCTTCCTCTCCTGTGTCTCCATACCGTAACAATGTGTCTACCAAAGCGTAAAAAAAAAAAAAAAAAAATTTAATGGGAGCGCCACATTTTTAAAACTGCAGCAGCTTGACGAGGTGCTGAGCGTCTATTTCACACTGAGTGCTAAGCGCTTTGGACACATGGCCTTAATAATAATTGAATTAGAGAGCTTTACAATTGCGTTTTTACTCGTAGGAATTAAATTAGAGCTCTCTAAATCAGATCCTACAAGCAACAATTGAATTGGAGAGCTTGTAAGAATTCCAGATACGGAGCTCTACAATTAAATCTGCAACTGGTCAACATGTCAGGTAAGTTTAGCAGAAAAAAAAAAATCTAATTTGGTGTTAATTATGCACTGTAACATGATTGCAGAAGTTGAGCTACATAGGCTAATTATTAGGCTAGTTGTCACTCAGTTTTTTATTTTCCCAAAAACTAGGCCTATATTGGGATCACACATGTGTGTATAAGAGAGAGAGAGAGAGAAATAAATAAATAGTATTATTATATTATAAAGTAACCCTCCTCTAAAGGCCAGTGGATTCTAATATGGTAAATGGCACAATTGCAAGTTACTGTTAAACACACAAATCGATTACTATTTCACATGAACTGTAATTAAATGTAACCATATGTTTCACTTCAACACAATTGTTACAGCAAGAACATCAATAAAGTGTGGTGCACAATCAGTGTATCAAATCAAATAGCTTAACACAACAAATGTTACAAAGTGGTTTCCCCAAATTCATCTGAAAATGTACATTTTAATGACTTATGCAGTCTCAAATTTATTCAACCCCTTCATGACAAGCACCTTTAGTACTTAGTAGAACACCTTTTTGCTTTTATGACCTGCTGCAAACATGATGTATAACCAGGCACCAGCTTCTGGCAGCGTTTCTGAGGAATCTGAGCCCATTCCTCATGAGCAATAGCCTCCAGTTCAGTAATAGTCTTGGGTTTGCGTGCTGCAAACGCCTTCTTCGAATCCCACCAGAGATTTTCTATGGGGTTCAAGTCAGGTTACTGATGGCCACTGTAGAATCTTCCAGGACCACCTATGCAACAAAATATGCTTCCTATGGTGTCTCTAGAAATATTTAGCGCCTTTTATATCTTTTTGTATCCTGTTCCTTGTTTGTAAAGGGCGATGATATCTTCTCTTACCTTTTTGGACCATTCTTTTGACTTAGCCATATTTCTAACATGCAGTCAAATATGACACTCAATAAACCTAACCAGTTCAGATATTTCATGTGTTCTAGCTCAAGCAAATCTTGTGCAACTAATGAAGCCCTGTTTTGCAGATTTGTGATATTGTGAGGGATTCTAAAAACACGCTTTTAGCGCCATTCGCTGGACATTTTACTTTGAAACTGTCACGAAACGTGTCTCCCGCATAAAGCTTTTTCACACAAAACATGTCTTACAAATTTTAAATCAATATATTGTCTTCTCTGAATGAGCAGTCAGGATGATTTTCACATAGTTTTAGAGCAAATATTCTAGGCTACGTGATACAATTTTCAAAAGTTGTGTGAAGAAATAATCAGTATGGGTTTCATGAACTTATTTCAGTGAGAATTTTTTTTAGTTTTTTTCACAAACCAGGCATAAATGTCATTATCTCAAAACTACAAACTTTTACATACATGCTGCTGATATATTATTGTAGCAGAGTTTGTGCTGAATACAGTGTATCAGACTTTAGCCATGAAAATGTCACAAGTAACAGAAATAAGCACAAATGTCAGAACACCTCCAGGGCCAGAAAACACCTCAGACCCCAGAGGGTTAAGTGCACTCTCTCTACAGGCCCACCGAGTATCTGACAGTTTCTTCAGCTCCAGTGGACGCTGATCGGGGTGCTTACTCTTCTGCATTTCAATAAATGCAGAGTGCTGTTTTGATGAGTTGGCCATAAAAGTGTAACGTTTTTCAGCTAGATTAAAAAAGTTGACAGAACAGATGTTTGACTTCACACTTTCTACACCAATACCAGATTAAGGCAGTGTGCCTGACAGTGCACATAAAAAACCTTTGGATTTGGCTTTAGGATTCTGGACTGCAGTCCCTTATAGTGCCCACTCATGTTTGCAGCCCCATCATAACCTTGACCCAGAATGTTTTCTATTTTCAGGTCATTTTCTTCCAGTGACTGTGCTCTCTGCAGATGTTCATTTACTTGTTTTGATAAGCTGTTTTTGATTTTGGTATACATCAATAATTTCAAGTAATAAGTCTTAGACTCTTTATTATTTATTTGTGTATAAGAGCAGCTTTGTATGTTACTAATTATTCAGAATATGCGTAAGTCCACAAGCATTTTAGTATGAAAGCTGTTTGTGATTTTGCTCCAGCAAAATGTTTATTTATTTTTTGTCTGAAGGATTATATTGCTCATTGCACATAACAGGAGGATGCTGAAGTTTGTATTCATTGACTACAAGTATGCTGCTAGAACAGGCACACATTTCTTTTCCTGTTGGTTTTTTGCAATGTTGGGACATATGGTGGCAAATGTAACCTTACAGTTGACTTGCCAAATCACTTCCATTTATTTTATTAATAAAACATATTGGAAGTAAATTCTTTATGGGTCATTATAAATACTTTGCTTTAAAAGTACCAAGTAGTCACACAAAAAAAATATGCATCGATAATCGTTTTAGCATCGCATCGCAGCCCTCTGAATCGTAATCGAATCGTGAGGTGCCTAGAGATTCCCACCCCTAACAGGTGGTAGTACTTTTTAAAGCCATGCACGGGCCTCAAATCTAGGCCCTAGCCCGGCCCTGGCCAGAGACGCTCAGGCCCTAACCCGACCCGTGTCCGACAGCTCATCAGGATTCTCAGCCTGAGTCTGACTGGAGCCCGTTTTTTTCTTCCATTACACAGCCTACCCCTATGTTCCACCCCAGTGAACTATGACGTGAAAATTGGCCCAAAGCCCAGCCCTAGGGGCGTAAATAAGTCGGGGGCCCGTCAGGCTCGGGTTGAAATGTAGGGCTTTAGTACTTCCCCTTTTTCTTCTGCCTCATCCACCCACCTCTGATTTTCCGATGGGTTTGTGAGATAGTTGTGAAGGATTCAGGCTGCAGTGACTATAGAGTCGGCATTCTCTGGCTTCACATTTATCCTTGTATGGAGTACTCTCCACCTGGATGACAGAATACCAAAGCCACATTCCACCACCATCCTTGCCCGTGACAGTCTGTATAGTCCAGTCATTTTAAGCTAAAATGGGGGTCAACCTAGAGCAAATTGCAACAGAAGCAAACTCAACTGATTTTGTATCCTCAATATGTCCTGAGTAAGGAAAAAAAAAAGCCCAGAAGAATCCCATTAGGGGAAAGTTTCGAAAAAGACCCAAATATAGCCTATTCATACGCCTGTTCATTATTTTTCTGGGTAAAGGGTAAAAAATGTAACCTTTAGATATCACCATGAAAATTACTGACTTGATTACTTGCATCAAGACAAACAAAAATGTATTAAAAGTTTTTTTTTTTTTATTGTTTGTTAACATGGACAAACAGAGCATAATCTAATTAAGTATGTGCTAATTTGCATGAATACCACTACAGATCTACACATTGGGTATAACCAGGTGAAAATGTCTGCTGCTCAATTGCTCTACAGGTCATGTGGACAGACTCAGCAACGGTGCTTATCCCTAGACGGTACTGGAAGGCCAGGCTGGTGAAGCTCTCTCCAGTTCCCAGAAATCTGTTGAAAACATAAATAAATATAACATATGTTTTTTTTCTTCTATATAACATATATATGGATAAATTCACATATGTATATATATATTTATAATTTATTTTACAGTGAGTGAATGCAAGCGAAGATGGAAGTTGTTGAGAGATGCTTTTGTCAGAAACAAGAAGCAAAAAAATAATTATTTGCCCAGTGGTTCTGCAGGTGGCACAGTCAGGGAATGTAAGTACGACAGAGTAATGTCATTTCTGTTGCCGTACATGCAGCCAAAGTCCTTTTAGGCAAGTCGTGCCACTCGGCCGCCATCTTGGCAACGCCTCCGGGCAGCTATTTCGGACTAACAAGACTAGGCTCCTATCTAAATGAATGGGCAGAGAGTCAGAACTGCACTTTAACTGGTCACCGGGACATAAAAACTGCATGTATAGAAACAGCAGTAAAATATGATAAAAATCGCTGAAAAAGTTTGATGACTTTGCCCCAAAATAAGGTTTAAAATGCCTTTTTCCCCACAGGTTATACTTTACTACGCATGCGCAAGAGTTTACGACACCAACTTCATTTACGTCTCTATCCAGAATGCCGGTGTTGTGCAATAATCAATGTCAATATTGTTCTCCATTATTTAAATATAAGCAGGTTTGCACTTTATCAGTAATAACAATGTATTGTATAGATAAGTTGTTTTAACTATTCATTTACATGAATCGGTTCAAAAGAGTCATTAGTTCGCGAATTGGACGTGTCATACGGTTGTGTGATTATCCCATCAGTTAGGACATGGACATCCCACAAGGTTAGTGTCAACACAGAAAACATTACATCACTGGATAGGTTTTTTCGTTTATTTAGAGAGTAATTTTATGTCAGCTGAATGTGCGGAATGCATTTCAGAGAAGATAAGGCAACGTATTTTAACACAAATCACACCCAGCGGTAATTCAGGAAAAAAAAATCTCAGAATGCTTCACATGAAACTTCGGTCTTCCGACCTTTTACCATAATGTTGTTTTATTTTGATTAATACGCGTGCGGGAGAGAGAGCAAGACAGCGCTTTATTTGGAGACGGTTAAGTCTTGTTTACACTTTTGCCTGGCTCTGAGAGAGAGAGAGAGAGAGAGAGAGAGAGAGAGCGCGCGCGCGACCGGGGCGCTCTCTCTCTCTCCGCTGTCGCAAAACCTCAACTGTGCGCATGCGCCAGTGGAACCAGACGATAGGCTTAAATGTTTCCTGGCTTGACTTTTAAAAGCAGATGATTGGCTTACCAGCGGGAGGGGCGGGACATGTGCACACAACCGCCATCTTTGCCGTTACGGGTTTTCCTTATATAGTTGTATTGAGGATTGAGGAAGTGGCATGTCTCATAATAAATAGTCTCTGATGCAGCCTAGAAAGTTAGTATGACATTGCTGTTGACCTCATGTTTTACCTTGCTATTTAGTTTCTTATTTTCTTTTATAGACAATTAGTACAAAATATTGTTTCACTGAGCTTTATAGACAATTAGTACAACATATTGTTTCACTGAGCATGAGTATAATATTACTTCTGTGTAATGTACAGCAATACTTATGTATTGGTGGCATATATATTGATATCATATATTGATTAATTTAATTGTAGTTCCAGACACACTTTTCAGAGTGAGCTGGAACCTCTGGACATGACTGTGGCTGAGGAGGAAGTGGAGCCAGAGTTGTCTGAACTCACTACACCTTTCAGTCCCCTTCCTGCCATACAGAGACCTGCAACATCCTTACTGGCAGACGAAAGATCGGCTACCCTCACACCACTGCCTAGCACCTCCACACTACAAATAACAGCTCACAGAGCTGACACCCCTACCCCCACCATACATCCCAGGGTTCAGGCACTGATGACTGACAGTCAACAACACAGACTAAAGCGGAGAAGAACTACTCGGTTACTATCGTAACCTCGGTTCCCTGAGATAGGGAACGAGTATTGCGTAGCTATACGCAGTGGGGAAACTCATTTCCTCAGATTTACTAAAGCTTAAAATGTAAAGCGCATTGCAGCTCCACAGCTAGCACAGTGAGAGACTGGCTCACTCATTGGCTGTGCTGCAGCAACTGCACATCCAATGGCAAAGGCGCCTCCAACATATGCACCAATCAGCTAACAGCGCTGTTTGCCCCTTCCTTTTGACATTTCAAAAGTGATTGAAGTCACGAAACAGTTATTAAACAAATGCTGTCAGATGCCAATGAAAATGCTGAGGTTTAAATGAGTAAAAACTGAAGAGTTTCTTGAGTGGAGCATGTGCTTAACCGTCTCAGAGATTATGGACTTAAGTTGTCTCCCAACAAGTAAAAAAAAAAAAAAAAATCTGAATCTGTCCGCTACCTGTCTCTAGAGAAGGCGTAAGGACAGATCCTGAGAAAATTTGAGCATTTACAACCTGGCCGAGACCCCAGAATTTAAAGGAACTTAGATCATTCCTGGGATTCTCAGGATATTATAGACGCTTCCAAAAATATTACTCAAAAGTCGTCAAGCCCCTGACTAACCTCATAGCTGGATATCCTCCTGAGCAGAAAAGGGGAATGGTAACAGCTAAAGACAAGAAGTATTTAAACACAAAAGAGGGTAACACTTTATAATAACTGCACGCTATTAATCATCAGTTAACCCTTAAAGACCTAGAACATTTTTGGGGCGCCTGTCTCACCTGTACTTTTCTTTGTTTTTCTAGCCCATTCTAGCAGCAAGCATCAAGTGCCATATATCATTTTAAACAGGAGAGCCTAAAGTTTCCATCTAGCTCATTTAAAGTCACAGTTTTACATTTCTTTTGTCAGAGAATTTATGAAATTAACAGGATTTTAAGAAAAACGGCAGCAAAAAATTTGGTGTTTTCAGTGTGAACTCAAACAGAACTTCGTGAATTTTTGTTTTTTTTCTTTAGAAAGTTAGACTTGGTTGTTTTAGACTTCCAGATGAAATTTTGTCTACATGCAACAATCCCTCAGCAAGTTATAGCCATTTATTATAATATTATTCTAGGCGTTTTTGAGTAAAAACAGGTGTATTACATTTACTGACAATGTAGATGTGTCCAAATAAGTTCAGGAAGTAAAGTAAATAGAAAAGTTGTTATATTACAACAGAACACTGAAGCAAACATTTTTCTTCAGAAAATTATATTATAATTTGAACATGAACAACAAATGCAAACAATATAACAAGTAGTGACAACTGTGCAATATAAATACTAACAATACAATATACAGAGTGTAAATGAACAAATGGTTTAAATAATCTTCACAAACTAAATACAAAAAGAAATAAACAGTGCAAATGAAGAAATGGTTCATTGAGGGTAATATACTGAGTGCTAATGAACAAATAGTGCAAATAATCTTCACAAACTAAATACAAATAGATAAATAAGCAGTGCAAATGATTCAAACAATTTTCTGAATCGGAAGGTTCAACCACCAGGTCATCATCTAACGACTCGTTTAAAACAATCAATTCTAACACATCCTCCGATTTGTACTGCTGTTTTTTTTTTTACATACTCATGCTCTTTCACGTTTTGTGCTCTTTCGTGTTTTGCGCTATGGTCAAAAACTTTGCATCCGTTAGTTTTCATGCGTAGTTTTCAATGCATTGCGTTTGTTAAAATGTATAAAGAAACGAGATCGGTTGTTAAAAACACCAATCACTATGTTTATTGGTTGAGTTGATGACCGTTTGGACGAATCTGGGCATGGGGGTGGGACTAAGCATCAACAATCGTTCCTGTTTGGCTCAGAGAAAGAAACCACATGTGTTTCCTTGACGAATCACTGCTGCAGATTTTGATGACGCAATCACCGGCACTACGGAGCCACTGAATGACTAATAGAGACAAGCATGATATCACTGGAAAGCTGAGAATCTCATCTTTAGAAAGCATACAGATTGGATTAGGGACTCAAAAGTTATTAAACATTTTAGAACGATAGTTATTTTATGCCGCGGGCGGCCGTATCGGTCTTTAAGGGTTAAGCATTAGTAAACAGTTAATTCATCATTTATAAAGCATTAATAGACAGTTTATAAATCCAGCTATAAATGTTTTTTTTTTTCTTGATTTATAAGCATATCTATAATGTGTTTAAAAATTGTATTTTCATTCTTTATTAACAATCAATTTATCATTTCTGAAATGAAGTATTGTATTATTTACAAACCAGTTATTTAGGAGTTGTCAGTGGTTCATAATATCACTTAGAAAGTGTAAGTAAATGATTAATAAAATATTTAAATGTACATTCATACATCTTATTATTCAGACATATAGTAATAGTTACTTAGTGTGTTAATAAATGCTTTTTTAACATGCATTTCTACTGTAATTCATGATTAATTCAGGTAGTTATAAAGCATTTATTAGTGGTCAGTTAACTATTTTGTGAGCTCATCTAAAGTGAGGACTATTCATGCCTTGTAAAGCATTTAAGGAGATTTAAAGGCTCAGTTATCTTCTAAACAGAAAAATGAAACAAACACAACACAGTGATACAGAACACAGAACAAATATTTAAGATGTATGAATGTACATTATAATAGTTTATTAATAATTTACTTACACTTTCTAAGTGATCTTATGGACCACTGACAACTCTTAAATAACTGGTTTGTAAATAATGCAATACCTCATTTAGAAATGATAAATTGATCATTAATAAAGAAAGAATATACAATTATTAAGCACATTATTATATATATGCTTATAAATCAAGAATAAAGCCTTTATAGATGTATTTATAAACTGCTTATTCATGTCTATCAATGTTTTATAAATGATGAATGAACTGTTTACTAATGCTTAGCTAATGATTAATAGCGTGCAGTTATTATAAAGTGTTACCAGAATGGCTTTTTGATTGTTTGGATTTATTTACAACACAACATAATCCAAAGATACACAACAAATGACAAAAAAGCACATTATTGAAAACAATGATCTAAAGACAGAGACCTCAGTGGGGCATCTGGTCCCTGAAAAAAAGGGAAAAAAAACCCCTGTGCATATGCTGATATCAAGAGAAACTATAGGGCTGCACGATTTTGGGAATAGATTTTAGAATTTTCTGGTTAAAATTGCTTTTTAAAATTCACAGAATACACACACAAATGTTTCAAACAATATATAATGAACACCAGGTTTGTTGTGCCTTCTAGGCATAGGCTACGCGCAGTGCTGCATAAAATAATAATAACAATAACCTATAGCAGCCTATAAATCTTTCAAAAGGAACACTTCAGTAACAACTACGCTAGAGAAAAATATATTGATTATCATATGTTACTTCAAATGTTTCCTTTCGTTATGATTTTATGAAATGAGATTGGAGTAAAAACATGAAACCTAATGTTTGGTGCGTTTTGCTTTTCAAACGCACAACGCGTTTTGAATATGATACATTCAAACGCACAGCGCCTCCAAAAAATGAAACATTATGGTTACCATATTATACATATCTACGTTTGAGCAGATATCCACAAACACAGTATTTAACAATAAACACGGGTCTAAATATTATAATATTCACCATATATCTAGCAACAGTTCAACTGCAATGTGAAGTTTATGCAACAATAACATTAACTCATATAATTAAGAATTTCTTACCTTACATCTTTCTTGTCTTCAAATCGCGTTCTTCTTCTTCTGAGGTAAATCCAATGTAAGCTCACGGCGTGTCTTCCAAAAAAGCAGAGACTTATGAAGTTTAGTGCTTTGTGTTTGAGGTAATGAGCGCGTTCGCGTTCCTTAATGTGGAGATTTGCATGTCAATCTCTTTTGCGCGTGTGGGCGTGGTCACATTAAAAATAATGAGCAGGGTTTGAGAAACTGGACATCTTGTTGGTTTTATACAAATTACTTAAACAGAGAATATTTGTTTTTAGTTTGAATCCAATCATTTAAAAGTACACACTTAAATGTTTATAAAGATATATGGCTCATAAATGTGTGACAAGTATTCGCTGAGTTTTGTTTCAGTTTATAGACTATATATGATTTGATTGTAAGTGGACACATACAAAAGTAGACATCTCACAGATTCTTTTTTCATATTTTTCTTTTTTCTGTATGACCATAAATGACAGAGTAATTTAAGTCTATTGTGCTACAATGTGAAGAAAATCCAGCAAAACGCGCCAGCGCGTTTGCAGACCCCAGAGGGTTAAGAATCGTGAATCGAATCGATTTGCTGTTTACCCAAAAGATTGACAGCCCTACTGTACTACCTTTCTCCTACTTTACTACCTTTCTGGGCCTTGAAAGGTTTGATCCAATGTGACGGTGGATGAATGCCTGGTTCCATTCAGGGGGCGATGCTCTTTCAGGCAATACATCCCAAGCAAGACTGGAAAATATGGCATCAAGATCTGAGCTGCCTGTGATGCCAAAACCAAAAGTGGAGTGGACACTCTTGACAAGGTATTTGCTAATTTGTATTTATTATTATAATTATTGTGTCTGATATTGTTAACTTCTATTCTAAGCTAAATAGCATATAAAGTGAACTGAAATGTCAGATGACAGCAGATATACTACATTTTTGTGTATGTGTGTGTGTGTGTGCAATATTCCAGATCGCTGCAACATATTCATGTGGGAGGAAGACGGCTCGCTGGCCGATGGCACTCTGCTGTAACATGCTTGATGTGTCTGCCTATAATGCATTGTGCTATGGAGGGAAATTGATCCCACAAAGTGCCCCAAACTACAAGAGGAGTTTTTTTCTGGGAGAGCCCACACACAGAAAACAGCAGGAAGAAGAAGATTAAGAAGCAGCTGGTCTCTCCACGGCTGGTCCTTCCCTGGCTAGTTCAGTATTATAACATATTTATAATGCAAAAACTAACACTTCAAATCATTATTTCTAACAAAAAAAAAAATTAAGTAAATGTGTCCAAAACAACTGTGGCAAGCCTCTCCATAGAGAGCTATACATGCCATCTAGTGGTTACACCATGGTTCTAAAAAAAGATATTTTAAAAGCCTAGTCTCTATTTTAACCTGAAATACTATTGAAAAATAATGAAAAAAATATTTGCTGGAATGTAATTTTTGATGGCGTTAACATTTTGATGGCGATTTGTAATCCAGCAAGTTCAAAACGACAATTATCATTGACAACTGGTGTGTTGATTGACAACCCACACATACACCTCAAAACATTAGATTCTTCAGCGCTGAGGAGCCATGCTGATGCACAACCCCAACTCTGCAAATAACTGCAATTTCAGGGTTCAGACAGAGATGGAGACAAAGAGGTAAAACTTGCAGACTGTAGCTTTAATTGGCAATTAATTATTCTTTACAGTGTAGTTCTTGTCCTTAAAAATAATTATACATCAGCAAATATGTGCACACCAAATAAAATGACAATATTTAGTTTAAAAACACTTAACACAAATGTATTGTACACAAATATAGCACACAGGTGAAACTAAAAAAATTAGAATATGGTGCAAATGTTTATTTATTTCAGTAATTCAACTTAAAAGGTGAAACTAATATATTATATAGACTCGTTACATGCAAAGTGAGATATTTCAAGCCATTATTTGTTATAATTTTGATGATTATGGCTTACAGCTTATGAAAACCCCAAATTCAAAATTAGAATATTGTGAAAAGGTTTTTATAAGCTGTAAGCCATAATCATCTAAATTATAACAAATAAAGGCTTGAAATATCTCACTATATGTCTCTATCAACCTTTGTAATTCTCTTGTCACCCCCTGATACATGTCTTTCTGCACCTCTATCCATCTTGGGTGTACATAGGACCCTGACATAAAAACATACAGTTTCTGTAACAGAGAAAAGAAACAGCTGGCTTCAGGAAGGCATTTCACACTGTCAACCAATACCAAATTTAAGGCTACTGGGGCCTCTGATTTAATGCGTGCCTGCACACCTGTGTTTTTACCGCTCATGACAGAGGCCCCATCATATGCTTGCCCAACTAAATTGTTTCTGTAGTCAAGGCCATACTTCTGCATTATCTGTATGATTTTCTGAGAAAGTGCTGTAGCATCCAGGCGTTCCGGCGCTGCAAATGAAAGAAAACTTTCTAATATAGAGCCATTATAATAATATCTTATTACAAAGGACATCTGTTCCTTCTTACTGATGTCTTTGGTCTCATCAACCATAATGCTGAAGGCCTCACTTTGAGTAACTTCGCTAATTATTGAGGTTCGCACCATTTCAGCCAGGCAATCAATCATTTCATTTTGTGTTTTGTGGCCAAGGTATGTTGCATTTCTTTGACTAGTCATTTTTTTCTTGACTATGTTTGTCACGGTTGATTTATGCACTGTTTCCTCTGTGTCTCGTGTCACTGTTTATTTACATGTCTGTGAGTGTGCGCGAGTGGGCGTTGTCCCGCTCGCGTGGTTGTTCAGTGCTCCAGCTGTCGTCAATCACTCCAATTCCCTGTTTCAGGTGCAATCCATTCCCGCTCTCCATAAATACTCATTCACCTCTCCTTTCCAGTGTCCATCCGTTGTTTGCAGTCCTGTGTGTGTGTGTTGTGCCGTCTCATCCGGATCTTGTACTTCCTGTGGATCGCGTCTTCTCTGTTTCACCGCACACGAGCACCGAGCACCGAGCACTGGGGATACTACGGATTCACCGCATCTGAGCACTTCATCACGTGACCATCGAGGTCCCTGCGAGAGTGAGCCTGATTGTCTTCCCCCTGAGAGCGTCTGTTTACCTGTTTCCTGAGAGCATCGGATTGCCTGTCCCCGAGAGATCGTTCAGCATTGACTTTTGAGTGATATTACCTTTGAGCTTGCTGTTCGAAATAAACACTATTTTACCTGCATTTGCTTCCAGTATTCTATCATGACAATGTTATCATGCTTATGTGGCGAGATGGTAAGGGCAAGGAGAGAAATAATAGCTAAGATAAGCAGCCAGGAAGTTCACATTAATGAAACTCTAATAAGATTTTCAATGTAGCCAACTAGGTGGCGACCTTGGGGCTTTCACCCAAGGTGAAACCAATGTTTTGTAAAACTCAGACAACACAGGTTCGTTCTTCCCAAAGAGGACTGAGACTGTTCTGACAATTAAAACAATTTATTACATACAATTGTCATGTATTAGAATGATGGTCTGTATCTTTAAGATGTGAGTGTACTAATATGTATGCAAGACCGGATGTAGAAGGAAGTTCACGTTAAGAGGCAGAAAAGTAAAGACGCCATTTGGAAAAGTTATCAAGCGTGTGACTGATTTAATTCGGCAGAGTGTGTAAGAGATATCTGATTACACAAGAAAGCAGATATATAACATTGGCGACGAGGATGCAGCTAAGTGGGTGTGAGCACTGATTGCACGCGATGGAAAAGTCTGGTATTCCTACGTTTGAGTGCTACAAAGATCCTACGACTCTTGGTTCGAGATGGACGAGGTGGCTGACATCGTTTGAACTTTATGCGGACGGTAAAGCACTTCTTTTGCATCACGCTGGACCTGATGTTCAAGATATATTCTCCACTCTGGCGGATACGGGAGGTGCTGCCGATTACGACGCGGCCGTTGCAGCTTTGAATGCATACTTTGTGCCACGAGTGAATACTGCGTATGCAAGGCAGTCTTTTTATAAACTTTCCCAAAACCCAAGTGAGACGATTCAACAGTTTACAACACGTCTCAGACAGGCAGCAAAGGACTGTGCCTTTGCGGATGACATGACTAATCAAATCCGGGATGCCATCGTAGGCAAATGTTTATCAATGTACGTGCGTCGTAAACTTTTGGAGGAAGGACCTAATCTCACGCTCGATCGTGCGTTGGAGGTTGCTGCCCTCTGTGAACGGATAGAGGAACAGATGGCTGCATCATCGGTGAGTGACATATCAAAGCCTGACACTGAGTCTGTGAATCGCGTCTGGAAAAAAGGGGGAAAGATGAAAGGACAATTCAAGGGAAAACAGCAAGCTGAATGCAGTAAGTTGAACAAACAATGCTACAGATGTGGAAATACAGATCATTTGGGACGAGATTTAAAATGTCCTGCGAGAGGCCAGACATGCCACAAATGTAAAGGAAGAGATCATTTCTCAAAAATGTGCAAAACTAAAAATGTGAAGCAGCAAACAGTTAACCATGTTGAAGGGCAAGCTGAATATGCATTTGTCATTCAAGACGACTACATGGCTGATAGAATGAATATCTGCTTGGGAAATGTCAATTTGAAAATGCTTGTAGCAGTGATGGAGTACTCGAGTCCTGGACTCGGACTCGAGTCCCTATTCTCTGGACTCGAGTCCGACTCGAGACTCTATTCTCAGGACTCGTGACTTGACTTGGACTCGCGGACTGATGACTCGTTCTTGGACTCGGACTCGAGGATATAAAATCGGACTTGAGCATTCATCAAATGAATGACGTTGGATGAAGTTTCTGACTAAATAGGTTTTAAAATTTGATATAAGATGTTACACTTTTCCTGTTTTGGGCTCCAAGACCGGACGGGATCTCTTTTTTTCCTGCATATAAGAACGAGCAGAGAGAAAGCCCCAGCCGCGCGCGCGCTTTCACCGTCTTCAAACAACACGAGCGGTGCTTCCTCCTCTAATATTAATCAAAATCAATTGACACGATAGTAAAAGGTCGGAAGACCGAAGTTTCACGTAGATCATTCAGAGATTTTTTCTCCTGAATTACCGCGAGGTGTGAATTGTGCTGAAAAACAAAACAAAAAACGTTTGCCTTATCTTCTCTGAAAAGCGTTCCGCACATTCAGCTGACATTAGCCACAATTTCAATAAATGAAAAGACCTATCTAGTGATGAAATGTTTTCTGTGTTGACACAAATCTTGTCCTGTCCTAAACTGCCGAGATAATCACACAAGGCGTGCCATATAGGCTACACGTCCATTAATGACACGTCCGATTCGCGAACTAATGACTCCTTTGAACGATTCACTTTAATGAATGGTTAAAACAACTGACCATCTGTCCAACAACGAACTCACGAGACGTCTGAATCGGTGTATAACAAATCGGTAACGCTTTACAATATGTTCCATTTATTAAACTCTAGTTAACTACATTAGTTAACATTTAGGCTACTATTAATAAACTGCACTTCTACAGCATTGTTAATGTTAATTTCAACATTTAGCCTACTAATAGCCTACATTATTGAAATCAAAAGTTTTTATTTATATTTATTTATATTGTATTTATTATTTATAATTGTCAACACAGTGGTGTCATTTTTGTTTAATGTAGACCCTCTTTTATAATTATATCAGCTCTTTAAAGGTGCCAGAGTAGAGAAATGTTGGCAGTCTTGAAATATAACACAGACTCAACCTTGATGACTCGACTCGGACTCGAACACTGGGGACTCGAGACTCGACTCGGACTCGAACTCAGGTAATGGTGACTCGACTCGGACTCGACTCGGTCTCTTCTTTGGTGACTCGGACTTGGACTCGGACTCGAACACGGGGACTCGAGACTTGACTCGGACTCGACAGTTGGTGACTCGACTACAACACTGGCTTGTAGACTCTGGTGCGACCAGCAATATCATTGATGAAAGAACATGGGAGGAACTGAAGGCAAAGAATATTAGATGCCATTCGTACATTCCGGAAACAGAGAGGAAATTGTTCTCTTATTCGTCTAATCAGCCATTACCACTAAAGGGAGCTTTCAAGTGTGAAGCAAGAATAGGCAGCCGGTCAGTATATGCTGAATTCATTGTAATTAAAGGGATAGGAGAGCCACTGTTGGGGAGAGACACTGCCATGAAACTCGGAGTACTGAAGATCGGCACAAACGTTGCAGCTGTAACAGACCTCAAACAGTCGCTCCATTCACAATACCCAGAAGTGTTTCAAGGAGTTGGTAAGCTGAAAACCAAGCAAATTAGTTTATACATAGACCCGAAGATTCAGCCAGTTGCCCAGCCTTTAAGGCGGATTCCATTTAATATAAGGGTTCCTGTTGAAGAAAAGATAAAAGAACTCTTAGAAATGGACATTATTGAAGAAGTGAACGGGCCTACTCCGTGGGTTAATCCGGTTGTGATTGTTCCAAAAGCAAATGCTGAAATTAGGCTTTGTCTTGACATGCGACAAGCCAATCGAGCAATCATTAGGGAAAGATACCCCATTCCCACTGTAGATGAGCTGCTACAAAGTATGAATGGGTCTATGGTCTTCAGCAAATTAGATCTTAAATGGGGATATCACCAGTTAGAGTTAACGCCAGAGTCCCGCCAGATCACGACGTTTGCAGTTCACAATGGAGTGTACAGATACAAGCGGCTCATTTTTGGAGTATCTTCCGCAAGTGAACAATACCAACATGAGATCGCGTCTGCCCTTGCTGGAATAGAGGGAGTTGAAAACATCTCTGATGACGTCATTGTGCATGCGCCTGACCATAAAACACACAATCACCGTCTACATGCTGTCATGAAACGTCTGAGAGAATGCGGGCTAACTCTGAATCCTGCAAAATGTCAGTTCAGTATGGATCGCTTAAATTTTATGGGGATTCTACTCACACAAAAAGGTATCGGGCCCACTGATGAGAGAGTCAGGGCTGTGGTGGAGGCTCGAGAGCCACAGAACGCCTCAGAGGTTCGGAGTTTTCTTGGACTTGTCAATTACAGCAGCAGATTTATTCCACAATTTGCAACCTTGGCAGAGCCCTTGAGACGTCTTACCAGAAAAGACTCCAAATTCATCTTTGGTCCTGAACAAAAAAGTGCATTTAAGGCTCTGAAAGGAGAACTTGCAAAATCAGGGACCTTAGCATACTTTGACAAAGATGCACCAACCCAAGTTATAGCCGATGCCAGCCCTGTAGGGTTGGGGGCTGTATTGACACAGTGTCAAAAAGGACAAATGGTGCCAGTGTGCTACATCAGTAGAAGTCTATCAGATTGTGAGAGACGGTACTCCCAGACTGAGAAGGAGGCCCTTGCCCTTGTATGGGCTTGTGAGAAGCGTCACCCATATATCTATGGAAGACAATTTGATCTGGTCACGGACCATAAGCCATTAGAGACAATCTACAGTCCACGTTCTAAGCCCTGTGCCCGCATTGAGCGGTGGGTTTTGCGTCTTCAACCATACGACTTTAAGGTTGTCTATGTTTCTGGAAAAGAGAACATTGCAGATCCCTTGTCAAGACTTCTAGGAAGCACAGCAATGAGAGAGAAGCACTTACATGATTCGGATGAGTATGTGAGATTTGTAGCCATTAATGCCACCCCGAGAGCCCTAACCACAAGGGAAGTGGAGGAGGCGTCAGAAAAAGATCCCGAACTAATAGAGGTGAGAAAAGCTATTGAAAGTGGACACTTTGAAAAGTGTATGACATATGCAGCTGTTGCTAGGGAGCTATGCGTGGTAGGTTTTTTAATACTACGTGGAACACGCATTGTTCTTCCAAAAACATTACAACCACGAGCAATAGCACTTGCCCACGAGGGACACATAGGTATTGTTGGGACCAAACAGCACCTGAGGAGCAAAGTATGGTGGCCTGGCATGGACAGAGCTGCCGAGAGATATTGCAAATCATGCCATGGCTGTCAAATTGTCTCTCGTCCCGATGCGCCAGAACCATTGCGACCCTTACCGTTGCCAGATGGACCATGGCAAGATCTAGCAGTAGATTTATTGGGTCCTCTGCCATCAAAACACTCAATCCTAGTTGTGGTGGATTACTACAGTAGGTATTATGAGTATGACATACTGACCTCAACCACAGCAACAAAAGTGATTGACAGCCTTGAGGACATATTCAGCCGACATGGACTTCCTGCCACACTAAAATCAGATAATGGACCTCAATTCAAATCAAATGAATTCAGGAGTTTCTGTGAAGAAAACGGGAACAGACACCTGAAAACAACGCCTAAATGGGCTCAAGCGAATGGTGAAGTCGAGCGCCAGAATGCCTCCATCATGAAACGAATCCGCATTGCACAGTCGGAAGGACTTGACTGGCAAAAGGAACTCAGGAAGTATGTTACAGTGTACAGAGGAATTGTACATAACACCACAGGCAAAAGCCCCGCTGAACTTCTGTTTAAAAGAAAAATGAGAGGCAAGTTACCTGAACTCACATCAGTAGACAAAGATCTCGAAGTTCACGACCATGACGCTGAGAAAAAAGGAAAATATAAACTGTATGCAGATGAACATCGCAAAGCAGATTTCTCAAATGTAGCTGTTGGAGATCGGGTTCTGATCAGGCAGGACAAGACGGACAAGTTTACCACACCGTTTAACGCAACACCTCACACAGTGGTCAGCAAAGCTGGGAACAAAATAACTGTCGAGTCACCCACCGGAGCCCAGTACAGTCGCAACACAACATTTGTGAAGAAATATGTAGAAAGCGAGAAAGGGAATGCTGACTGTTCCACCGATTCAGATCAACAGACATTGTCAGAGGAATCAGAGAGACTTGTGCCTATGGTTGAGTGTGTGGTGGAAATTCTTTCTCAACTTTAAATAATAATTGGAAGACAGCTGGAGATTTCAAAAGTTATAAAGATCTTTATTTCTTGCAAGAAATAGACATTCACATACAGAACGCATCTGGTATGGGAAGGTCCCGACTTCTGCTTTTTGCCCAGCTTATATACACAAAACACATCCTGGTTAGGCTTCACCATTCGTTTACCTTAAAAGGAGGCATCTCGTCCAAAATCTTTGTCTTGCATAAATTATATCCAAACAGAACAATATCATGCCTAGATACAAGTTCCTGTTTTTAGCTGCTGCTCAAAATTCACACCTTTTGTCTATCGTTATTTTGATCTGAAGCTGCGCACATATTTTCACACTTTAAGTCCAACAATAGGTCACTTGAGTACTCTTAGTCTCTTTGCTACTAAGTCTCCTATAACTCAAAACATTTTGTCACTCAAGCTTGTCTTAACTTATGCATTTCTAAAACTTGGTTACATATCTTTAATAACGTGCTTTAGCTTATATGAATATATTTCTTTAAATGCTCATGAGTAAAAAATAAAGTGACAGATGTTAATACAAGTTGTACACTTCTAAAAGTAAAACACATCTAAGAGTAAAAGAACACATCTAAATGTAAAATTTCTATCACAAGTGTCACCAAGACATTACATATGTCAAGCCCCAAAGACAAAAAAAATTACCTCAAAAATTTGCTGACTTTATCGTTGGTTGAACTTTTGAATGCAGATTAAATGCAGACAACGTTGTTGATATATTCATGGTTAATATTATAATTGAGTTTAAAATAAGTTGAAGAATGTGAAAATCATCAGTTAGATGAACATGTTATTTGTTTGGCAATACTGAGACAACAGTCAAGTGTTAAAGGTCTCTATCCGACTTTGGAGGGGATGTCATGTATTAGAATGATGGTCTGTATCTTTAAGATGTGAGTGTACTAATATGTATGCAAGACCGGATGTAGAAGGAAGTTCACGTTAAGAGGCAGAAAAGTAAAGACGCCATTTGGAAAAGTTATCAAGCGTGTGACTGATTTAATTCGGCAGAGTGTGTAAGAGATATCTGATTACACAAGAAAGCAGATATATAACAACAATCTTTTCACATTGAGAAACACATTCACTAATAAATACCTTCCAGACATTTACCTCTTAATTACCCACAGATGTTAATACAAAAAGGTATTTTAAATAAACAAAAAAAAAACAAAAAAAATAGATAAATACTGAGGGTTAATCAAAGACACTGACAGGAAAAGGAATCCCTGACCCACCTCGTAAGTAACCACTCATTAGACTGCATCCACACGTTAGTATCCCATGCTACAAAGGCAATGAAACAAATCCACACTCAAGTGTGTTTACACTACACCCCAAAATTGGGTGGGCCAAATAGCCTTTCACAAATGTGTCAGAGAGAACCCACAGCACTTAAATTACAGGCTCCCTAAAAAGAATACCCACAAAACACTGCAAATTTATAAGGGAGACAAAAACAACGCATTTATAATGAAGACAAAACAACATATTTATAAAGACGACAAAACAGCAGCGTAGTCTGGGTCCGTGTATCCTGCTGATTACAGATGCACTTGCACAGCTCCGAGCTGGAAGCATGCCATTAGGTACGACCCCCAACCTGCACACACACACACACACTTGCAGCAGTGAGGTTTATGCACTTTTCAAAGCATAAGAGAATCCCCAAAAAGAGATCATACTCGCTGCGTCAGAACAACGTATATAAAACGACTACATACACGACAACATGCTCTCACTGCACTGTAACGACTGCAGAACAGGCTTTAGGTTACACACCAACATTACACAGAAAAATAAATCACATGCCACTTTACACTCATCCACATACCTGAGATATAAAATAAGTAAGTAACCCAAACTACACGACTCCATCAGGGAAAGGTAGAAAATGGAAAACAAGGAGGTAACCAGAAATGGCTAAACACAAGCTCAGCTCTTCTTCTTCAAATTAAGTTGAACCCTTTCCTCCTACACTGCTTTCTTTGCCACCTCATCTGCCTCCTCATTACCCTCCACACCCATGTGCGCCGGAACCCACAAAAACCCCACCTCATACCCTGCTTTGTGGAAATTTAGCTGGTGTTGTACAGAATTCACATGTAAGTCAGGTCTGGACTTAGTTTTGATATCTTTAATTGTAATTAGGGTTGCGGCTGAATCACTACATATGACTGAATATTCCCGTTTGTTATCTTCTACCCACCTTACTGCCCATAGAACTGCTACCAACTCTGCAGTAAATACTGACAAATGATCAGGAATCCTACAACCTTTTTTATAACCTATTTCAGGTATGCTTATACCAAAAGCCACTTTGCCACTCTCAGGATCCTTCGACCCAGCATAAATTTGTATATGGCCTCCCCACATTTAACACTGCTGGGCTTTTATCTCCTCCACTACAAACTCTGACATCTTTCTTTTGCTTGTTTTCAAAAACTATAAATCAACATTGGGATCTGGAATCAACCACAAAACGTCCATCTGACCGACATATTGGTGGACATACATTACGACGGAAAATGAAAAGTTGCGATTTTCTAAGCCTATATGGCTAGGAACTATACTCTCATTCTGGCGTAATAATCAAGGAACTGTGCGGCCGTACCATGAGTCCAGCAGGCGTAATGATATGACGCATCGCCTGATAATAGTCCCCAGCTCGGTAGCCTATTATCAGGCGGCAGGCGCTGCGTCATATCATTACGCCTGCTGGACTCATGGTACGGCAGCAAAGTTCCTTGATTATTACGCCAGAATGAGAGTATAGTTCCTAGCCATATAGGCTTAGAAAATCGCAACTTTTCATTTTCCGTCGATCTTAGTACACGGTTTAACTACAGAAGAGTCAAGGTTTAAATAGGAAAAATATTGAAACTCGTTGGTCATTTTGAAAGAAATGCTACTGGACTCATCAGAATCAATGATCTATGCTAAGCTATGCTAAAAGTGGTACCGTCAGACCCGGAGTTCGGCTGAATGGATTTTAAAATGGTAAAACTAAACTGTTTAACTCTGGGGGAGATGTAAAATGAGCATATTTCCGAAAAAAGTGGAGTATCCCTTTAAGTAAAAGTACTGAAGTACTTGTTTTTAAAAGTGCTTGAGTATCAATATTTTCTAAATATTGCATTACTACTGCCACAGTGCTTACATTGGTACACTTGAAGCGAAAACTATCATTAAATTGTTCAGAAAATTTAAATAGTCTGGCGAGGTGGGGCCACGGGTTGGCACATTCCTGGGAGCGATATTTTTTTTCCCAGGATGGTAGGGGAAGACTCATGAATATTCATTAGGGAAGTCATCCCTGATTGGTCACCCCTAACCCCACCCCTAAACCTACCCATCACTGGGGGTCTTATGACCTCCCTAACCCCGCCCCAAAACCTACCCGTCACTGGGGTTAAGACCAATCGGGGATGACTTCCTAATGAATATTCATGAGTCTTCCCCTACCATCCTGAAAAAAAAAAAAAAAAAATCGCTTCCCGGGATGGAGCTGCTACGTCTTCATCCATTGTTTCATCCATGGTTTCGTCTCTTATCTAAATCTGACCATGGAGTTGACTTTGGCGGAAAGCTTAAGGTGATTGCTGATAGGCTGTCCCAATCAGTGGCGCCTGCACAATCCAATCACATTTGAGAGGGAAACAACAAATTGAGGGTGTCCGAGATTTTTCTTTTTTCCTTTTTTTTTTTTTTTTTTTTAGAAGTAGTAACGGGTACTCACGGTTATGGATAGAAATTTAGTGGAGTAAAGAGTACAATATTTGCCTCTCAAATGTACTTGAGTAAAGTCACGAGTACTCCCCAAAAATGATACTCGAGTAAAGTACAGATCCCTCAAAATTGTACTTAAGTACTGTACTCAAGTAAATGTACTCCGTTACTGTCCGGCTCTGCAAATAGGACACACTCACGGACTTAACGGACACGCGCACGCGGCAGCCATTGTAAGTCCACAAGACCAAAAGTGCACATGAAGTGTGCCATTTGGGACAGGGCCACTGATTCTGGCCCAGGACCCATCACTGACTCTGGCCCAGGATCCATCACTGATTCTGCCTGTTCCTCGCTGTGCTCTGCAAGATCCTAGCAGCCTCTGCCTGCTCACTGGCTTGCTGCTCTGTCTCATTTTGGACATTATCTTTAAGTGTATTCTCACACCTGCCTCCTTCCTCAGACCTACACTCCCCTGTGCTACATTTCTTCTTAAAAAAATGTGAGATCCTTGTCGATTTTCTCTTAATCCTCTGCAAATTGATATAGCACAGTGTGACTAGTCATAGCTAGTAAACTAATGTTGCAGCTTATCAGCGCTAGCGTTAATTTTAGCTAATGTTAATTCAACACTATAAAAACTTTACTGAGGAAAAGTTAACTTAGAACATACATTAATGTCTTCACTATTTGTCACTACTGTATGGCGTTTGTCGTCTCTCCAAAAAGTGTAGATGCTCTCCTGAGTCCTGTGATCGAATCAGTCAGTCCTGCTTCTTGCTCTGACTGAGCAGTCAACGACAGGATTGGAGAGGGGGAGGGGCAGTGAAACAGCTACTCTGGTGGCGCCAATCAATCTACAATCTTTTTTTGGTGGCTGCAGCAGGTGTTGCATTTTATTTTATTTTATTATCCACTGCAAAATCATACTAGGGGTGGCCACGGGGTGGCCAGAGTTTATACAGTGGTGGCCGTGGCTGTGGCCACCCCTTAGGGGCGCCCCTGCCTTGAAGAATGCACTTTCACAGCAACCACGAGTAACAGCCGGTGTAGGGTGATGTACCCTTTAATGACGTTGATTCTGTGGGCTCATGTGATCACCTAGGAAGGAGCGCAAGTAGAAAAAAACCCTGAAATGAACCGATCTGAGTGTGAAAGCCCTGTTGATGCTTATGCAGACTTTCTAATGTTCTATAACAACTACAGATAAAACCCTTAATCTAAACTATATATTCCCAGCGTGGTGAGTAACATATATTTTGTTGTTAGAAGTGTATTAAAATCATTATGTAGATCGCTATTTGCGATTAACTAACATTAGCTATTTGCTTAAACGCCTAATGTTAAGTTTGTTTAGGCTATTATGTTTGGTTTGATATTTATAGTTTATATTGCCTATTGAAATATTAAAGCAATATATGTTGCATTTATTTGTTAAACAGATCTAATATGTGTTGTAATGCTGTTTTAGTAGTGTGTGTTGTCAGGTGTATCACACGCATGTGATAATGTTTAATGCTAATAGCTACATACCACACGTGATATTTGCGTTGTAGGGAATATCTTTGATTTATAAGTATATATATATACTTTAATGTTTATCGTCTAAGCTGATGTTATGTTGTAGAAACTTATTTGGAGAAGTGAAAACATTACTGGATACTAAATGTGAATTGTTTGTATTTACAGTTTGACCGCGGACACACATAAATGTGTACATTGTGAGTTCTACACAAGTGGAATAGTTTTCTATGCAGAATTTGATTTGATGACAGTCACGAGACCGATTACTCGATCCAATCACATTGATGGATAAAAATATATTTTTAAAACAAGCATGTAACAAGTAACAACCACAAACGGGAGGAAAATAGCGGAGTAAAAGTACCGATACATCACTTAAAATTAGGCTTGGGTATCGAGTATTGATTGGAACCGGGACTAGCTTTGCGATTTTCCCGGAATTGTTCAAAAGTTTAAATTTCGATTCCTAGTTTCGATTCACAGTCCGCCGATCGGAAGAAGAAACCGCTGTCTAAGTTACCAATTTGATCATTTTTAGCCCTATTCTGAACTGAAGTAACTACCTAATCGATTTCAAACTGCCAAATGTTAACTCGCTGAACACTGACAGCTGTAGCCTACTTCCCCACATTAGTTAAACATTTGTAAACTGTAACGTACACACGGCATGGTAAATGCGTGTATTACTAGCACAGGTGTAAGCGTATATGGATTGTTATGCTAAACTGCGAACTGATACATTTTATGAGACGCTGTGTGAGTTGCCTTATTAACTCATAACTCATTAATTGTCTCATAACATTTATTCAGAGCAAACAACCCTGACGTTAAACCTTAAAAACGTACTTATATGATGTTTTCTTATTCTTCGGTATCTTGGCAAGTTGCAACCATATTCTCTCGTCCTCTGCTCGTCCGTTTGAAAACTGCGCGCAATGCCGGCAAACGAAAAAACAAACAAAAATGAGTGTAAACAACCTTAATTAGCCTATTTTACCTGATAGCCCATTTTAGTTGTGAAAATAGCAATTGATAGAGAAGGTCAGACTATTTCCTTCAGAAAGACTGTTTGTTAGCTAGCTCATTTAAAATATCCTAAATTTTTTGTTTAAAATAGATTTGATATTTATATTGTAGTTGAAAACAGCCCTGTTAGAAATTTATAGTAAAGTTAATAAAAAGTAAAAAGTTCATAGAATTAAAATGGATCTAAACTTTTTTCATAGACAGTACTTTTTTTTACCCTGCCTCTTAAAAGCATCGGAATCGAGAATCGTTAGGAACCGGAATCGAAACAAGGAATCGGAATCGTTCAAATTCAAACGATACCCAACCCTACTTAAAATGTACTCAAGTAAAAGTAAAATTACAAAATTTTTAAAGTACTCAAAAGAGAATTACAGTAACGTGAGTATTTGTAATTCGTTACTTCACACCCCTGGTTGTCATAGATGCGACGCTTCTCATCCAGTGTGCGATACCTCGAGTTGTCATAGACGCGACGTGGCTCTAACTCTCGCTGCCTGCCTTGCTTGTGCTAACAGCTCCTGCCCAGATGCACAGGTGCGTGTTGCGTGCACTTTTGCGTGCGCAATCGGCACCATATAACTGGCTTAAACAGACGATCTGACGGGTTTTAGAAAATTAAATACAACCCGAAACTAACAAACAGACCAGGCCTCTATTTGAGTCCGGCCTTTATTTATCCAAACCTGTAGACACACCAGGCGTGTAAAAGAGATAGGCGTCTGTTTGTGACTCGGCTATTATTTTAAGCTTTACGGTTAAGTCATTTTCATTCATTCAAATTAGTACATTTTACTTGTTTTTTTTGCGAGACAACTTAAATTAAAAAGCACATTCCACTAATAATATTAAATGCATCATGTGCCATCATGTTTTAATTTATCAAGGTAGATTCCACACAAAAAAAACTTTGTGTAATATTGTTACCATAACTTAAAGTAGATAATATGTATAGTAATATATTTCTTACAGTGTACAATACAAGAGAGCCACACTTGAAAATGCTGCAATAAAATGTAAGATGGGAGAAAACTGTGACTGTGTCCCAATTGGCATACTATCCAACCTAAATAGTATTCGAAAATAGAAACGGTACGTCCCAAATTGTATCGTAGTATGTTGAAATTAGTAATCCAAAGATACCCGGATGGTTTCCGGTCAGAATCCGAAGTGCAGAACCGTGAACACAGCTAATAGTGCCCACAACCCCGATTAGAACTACAAACAAGAGTAAAAATGTGTTAAATAAACTACAGACATGGAGGATGTGTGAATCCTCTCTCATGTAGAGGTTTAGATAATGGGGTTTGAGTGATTAATTATCAGTATCTAACCTGACGAAAATGTCTTTATTTAATGTTGTCCACATTATATTTCATCTGCAGCAGCATTGTGAACTTTTGTAAAGATACGTTGGTTTAGCCATTAACTTTTAAATGCATCATTACACTCACCTAAAGGATTATTAGGAACACCATACTAATACTGTGTTTGACCCCCTTTCGCCTTCAGAACTGCCTTAATTCTACGTGGCATTGATTCAACAAGGTGCTGAAAGCATTCTTTAGAAATGTTGGCCCATATTGATAGGATAGCATCTTGCAGTTGATGGAGATTTGTGGGATGCACATCCAGGGCACGAAGCTCCCGTTCCACCACATCCCAAAGATGCTCTATTGGGTTGAAATCTGGTGACTGTGGGGGCCATTTTAGTACAGTGAACTCATTGTCATGTTCAAGAAACCAATTTGAAATGATTCGAGCTTTGTGACATGGTGCATTATCCTGCTGGAAGTAGCCATCAGAGGATGGGTACATGGTGGTCATAAAGGGATGGACATGGTGAGAAACAATGCTCAGGTAGGCCGTGGCATTTAAACGATGCCCAAATGGCACTAAGGGGCCTAAAGTGTGCCAAGAAAACATCCCCCACACCATTACACCACCACCACCAGCCTGCACAGTGGTAACAAGGCATGATGGATCCATGTTCTCATTCTGTTTACGCCAAATTCTGACTCTACCATCTGAATGTCTCAAGAGAAATCGAGACTCATCAGACCAGGCAACATTTTTCCAGTCTTCAACTGTCCAATTTTGGTGAGCTCGTGCAAATTGTAGCCTCTTTTTGCTACAGATGGTACTCAACCAGAATAATACTTTTACCGCCGCCGTTCCCGCAGCGGTAAATTGCGGGTGTGTATTTGCAGCCTCTTACCGCTAAGAGGCGCTACAATCACAGACTTTGCAAAGTGTCAGTTTATTCTCTCTATTGCGTAATCTGCCGCCGCGGCTCATTGAGAGCGATTGAAAGCTGGTAGCAAATCAATTCAAATGAAACATTGAACGAATTCATAATCACAATACTGAAATTACTGAAATTAAATTTAATAAATTGAATAATGAAAATAAATTCAACATAAAACATTCCAATAGAAAAATATTAGGCCACATCAATGAGGCTTTGTAAGAGCATAAGACATTACTTAACAGTATTCAGACGATAGCTCTGTGGTCAATGCAACAGCATGATCCTCTCGGAGCTTCAAGCGATCCGAGATCGAATGTCAGTGTAGCCGACAGGGTTTACGTTTTTCCGTTTGTGACAGGATTAGTTGTGATTGACAGTTGTGGTGTCCTATCAGGGGGGAGTATGGTCTATTTAATGCGGGTTAGCTGTATCCTGAGATGCGTCACGTCTTTGCTCCGCCCCCTCGTGCGTCATTCACTGGAAGCTCAGGTATGTGATTGTAGCGGCTGGTTTAAATCCTGTGTTTAGAACACTACTGATGTTGTCATCTCTTCAAATTGTAGCTTTCCCTTAGCACTTTTCCGACCGTGCACTTATCAGCTCGGAGTGAGTGTCTGCTCACCCTTCAGGTATTTGCTGTTCCTGTATTCAGTGATTGGGTGCGGTATAGTGGGTTGCATGTTACTATTAATGTGTTGCTTCCTGTACCCCAGCTAATCGGCGGTTTTAATGAATGCTGTAAACAGTAGCCTGTGGGAATTATATATGAGGGATATCCTCTTGTGGTAAGTGTTCTGTAAGATGGCTGGAAATTGTAGTAAAATGAGCACTAGTAACATCTCGCTTCCTTTAAGGCTTTCGTGAGGCATGGGTCACCTCTCTCGTCCTTCGGACCATTCTTCTCGCTCGTCCTCCGGACCGTTCTTCTCTATCTCCCTCTCGTTTCTGCAGTGATTGCGCTTTGCATAACCTGAGTCCATTTTGAGAACCACGGTGTTTGCGCTGTGATCGCGCCGTTGGGAAAGCAAACACGTCAACAGGATTTGTATCGTCTACTTCCTTCCTTCTAGAGTGACAGAAAAAGTTATAACGTTAATCTGACTGGTAGTGTATGAGAATCCGTGTGTGTGAGCTGCACCAGCTCTATTTTTTTGTTATTTTCTTTAGTTCAGCCTTATTGTGTTTAAACCTTGATTATTGTATATGTGTTATTTGGCTGTGATATTTCCTTTGTTTATTTTGGGGTTTTATTAAAACTCAATTGTTTATTTTGTTTCTCCCAGGAACTGAGGTGACCAGGCGGAAGGACCTTCTCTTGCAGTGTTGTAGTGGTGGTGTTGCAGTGGGTGACACTTGAAGTGCCTGCGTGTGTGATCCAAGTGCACGGTGACGTGTGTGTGTGTGTGTGTGTGTGTGTGTGTGTAGGATTGCGCTTTTGGAAAAGCCATTTAGTGGTCCTTCCGCCGGTAGACTCAGCCTGGTTGTTTGTGTGTTGTTGTGTTGGTGCTGCCATTTTATACTGCCCTCTGTGATGATTTCTCTTGCTAAGTGTCATTATTAGTAAATGTAGCGCTGGGCGCCTTTTAAAGCAGAACATATTTTAACTTTTTGAATATTAATAAAGTGTCTATCCAATTATTTGTACTTGTCTCTGACCTCCCTGGCACACACGAACCTGTGTGACCTAGTGTTCATTACTGGGTTATTTAGATATTCCCTGATTGATTCAGGGTGGCGTAGTCGACAATTATCACCATAAGCTAAATTATTTATTAAAAGCCTATACTGCTCCGTCACACATTCTTGATGCTTAAATATGTATCTGTTGATGCTTAAATAGGTATCTGTTTATTAAAGTTATTATGTTTATTAAAATTTAGATGACTGACAGTGATACCCAGCCATAGGAACGGAAGACATTTTTCAAAACAGATCAAACAAATCAGAAAAATACTTTCAATACAGTATTGCTTTCAATTAAAAAAATAAACAATGAAAATGTAAAAGAAAAAGAATTAAGTTTGAAAACCCATCGCACATTTCAAGGTATAAATAAAGTGTCGGGACAGTTTATTTATTTAAAACAGGGTTGCATCGATAGTTTATTCCCGATGCGAAACACAGAATCTTATTCTTACAACATTTTAAACTTCTATTGTCAAAGAAATTGCAGCTAAGTTAAAAAAAATGTAAACGGTACAAAACGAAAATAGTTCAAAGCAACATAAATTAAGAACATGCATTTTTCTTTGCCTCTCTCTCGCGCTGGATCTTTTTTTAGTAAGTTTCTTTTGTCTCCCTCACTGCACGCGCCGGGTCTTTCTCGAAATTAAACATTTCAGGGTAAAAACACACCATACAGCTGATAATACTGTATATGTCGCTGCGTGTCATCCACACAAATCACGAAAGAAAAAACTGTAACAAATAGCCTTTGTTGCTTCAAAGACACAGCATGCCTTGCTGAATTCACCTTAGGCTACAATAAAACGAGGTTGATCGCGAATTAAAGAGCTCTGTATCTGCTAAATTGAAATTGTGTGTGGAAAACCTTTAAATACAATCAATAAAACTACAATTTTTATAATTTAATAAGATATAGGGCCCACATATGGACTTTGGGAGATTTTGAGATTTATACTTAAAAGAATTGAGCCTTTTCCTGCTCATCAGGCTGGCTATCCGACACTCTCCATATGAAAGACGGAACATTAACACCTCTGTCCTGCACCCCCACGATAAAACAACTGCCTTCTCCAAACCCCCACAGGCTAGCTGAGTTTGCAAAACAAAACAAAGAGTTTGCCACTCGTCGTGGTGTGCCAAAACACTTAATTATAAACTTCAATATTTCATTCAAAACAATCTCAAAACGCTCTGTGACATTTTGAAAAGCCGTGCATGCATTACTGCTACTGGAACCATGAATGTAACAGAATACTGGTTCTGATTTTATTGTTTGTCGTTTAAACGTGCCTCTTGCATAACTTTATTTTATATATTTTATATGGTCTATTGAATTAGCATTGATATATAGGCCTATATAATTTTTTTTTAACAGAACTGCTTTTGAAATTACGATTGGAATTAGTAGAAGTAAAGTCATTGTATAATATTTGTTCCTTAGTGTAAAATGGAAATGCATGGTAATTTTATTTTATAAATAGGCTATAAGCAAAAAACTATGGTGTAACAGTTTTAGAACTAGACAAATCTCTCTGCATCAACAATAGGCTATAAAATGCATTAATAGGCTAATATAAAAATTTCAGTTGTTCAAGTTGGTTCGGGATTTGAACCCGTGTCATCTTAATGATCGTAATGTAAGTTCTACCACTCGGCCATGACTTTACTCGTTGCGAAATGCCCAAACGTTCCAATGTGTGTTCAAGCGCTCTTCATTCAAATGAACGCGCCGCCGCGTTTGTCGAACACTAATTCAACATGCCAGAATAAAACCTGGCTTTAGAACAATGCAGCGCCACTCGTCGTGGTGTGCCAAAACACTTAATTATAAACTTCAACATTTCATTCAAAACGCTTTGTGACATTTTGAAAAGCCGTGTATGCATTACTGCCACTGGAACCATGAACGTAACAGAATACTGGTTCTGATTTTATTGTTTGTCGTTTAAACGTGCCTGTTGCATATCTTTATTTTATATATTTTATATGGTCTATTGAATTAGCATTGATATATATATATATATATATATATATATATATATATATATATATATATATATATATATATATGTATATATATATATATATATATATATATATAAATGTTTTTATATTATATATCATCTTTTACATAAAAAAGGGCTTACAGTCTTAACATTTACTTTGCTTAAATTCGATACATTTATTTTCAGTAGGGCCTAATAAATTTGTAGGGCTGTAATTTCAGTATGCTTTACCAACGCTATGTATTCAATTAAAGTTCCAAGAGGTCTGGTCTCTATATTTCCTTCCCAGCGGACAGTAATATGCAAGTGCACAGCAAAAATCACAACTTGTGCTTGCTGCGAATGCAAGTTATTTAAGGTGTCTCAACTGTACACACTCTACCCTACAGTGTGAATTCATTTAACTACAAGGTTTCATGAAATTAAATTAAATTAATGTTCAGCAATTTGTACAAATAGAGTGTCTATATAGGCCTACTATACTGTTAAATAAGCTCATTTAGTTTCATATTTGTTAAAATATTATAATGTTATTTTTTTCCATCTATGTTGATTATGAAAAGTGAACAGCACGAGTAAGATAGGATGTGCATTATATTGAGAGACATGGAGTGGGTCAGACATGATTTTGACAACTTTATTAAGTTTGGTTTTGTAGAAAGCCTTTCTTTAAAGTGAATTTCGTTTTCTAAAAATTGTATCTTAATTTTCATCAATTTTTCATCAACCAATTGCCTGGATTTAATAAATAAGAAGCAAATATAACAGCCAATATATAATCATGGAGGCAATGCACTTGCATTGCACGTGAACTGGAGCGCATCTCATCCTAACTTAACGAAACTCAGTGTATGCCTCACACAGACATGAGAAATACATCAAATACACAAAGCTTGAAATGTCTTTAAACAAAATAATTCAAAACGAAAAAAGAAAAAGGCTACTCTCTGATTATGTAATCCATTTATGTGCATTTCTCTCCAGGCGCGTTCACTACGAATATGGCGATCGTCAACTTCATCTTTGCAGTCGACACTGTCAGAAAACACTAGTTTATTAATAAAAATCAATGCACGTGTCACCGGATTTACAAATGCACATCTTGCTTGTTGCACGCACACATATTATGTCGAAATAACGAGATATTATGTTGAAATAACATTATTAATAATACATCTTTTAGAATATTTGATTGAATGCTGAATGTTGCGCTTGTTCAATTTAATAAAATTAAAACTTAATAATTGAATATTAAGTATTTAGTGGCCAATTTTGCTCATTTATTAATAGTAGCCTATAGCCTATTATATGCCTAAGTAGGTCATATTAAGACAAGGCCTATATTAAGTTATTTTAGCTGTTATGAAAAAAATAAATCTAACGAAATCTAAAAATCTAAATCTAATGAATCTAAAAATGTTCTAACGCCAATTCAACATGCCAGAATAAAACCTGATTTTTGAACAATGCGTAACGCCACTCGCCTGGTGTGCCAAAACACTAAATTTTAAACTTCAATATTTAATTCAAAACAATCTCAAAATGCGTTGTGACATTTTTTTTTTTTTTAAGCAGTAGCCTATATACATTAAGAGCATTGAAACCAGGATCTTAACTAAAACGCGCTCCGCGCAATCTCTCAAAAATTATTTCTGTAGGCTATATGGTAGGGCTATAGGCCTACCCCATGTAGGTTTTTTTTTTTTTTTTTACAGGACTGCTTTTGAAATCACTATAAATTAATATGCAATTATATCGCTCACGAGAGAGAAGCTCTCTTCATTCATCTAATTCCTCAATAGAATAGTAAAAATATTCAGCGTCATTGCTCCTAATATTGTCTCTATTTTTAACTTTTGATTCTATTTTTTCAGTTCTAAAATTGATTCTATCTTTGGTTCTATTCTGTTGTAGCCTAATAGGCCTATTTATATATATAAAAAAATGCCTATTAGGCTTAGGGTTTTATATTTAACCCACTTACATTTTAAAATACGGCAATTGCTGCTGTTTTGCACAATGCCCCTTTGCGCCACCTGGCGGTCATTTCGCAAACGACTTTGAAATGCGGCTGGTTTATTAAATCACAGCGGCGGCCGGCGCGGCGGTAATAGGCATTCTGATTGCGTACCATCTGTATTTGTAGTGGAGATGAGTGGTACCCGGTGGGGTCTTCTGCTGTTGTAGCCCATCCACCTCAAGGTTGTGCGTGTTGTGGCTTCACAAATGCTTTGCTGCATACCTCGGTTGTAATGAGTGGTTATTTCAGTCAAAGTTGCTCTTCTATCAGCTTGAATCAGTCGGCCCATTCTCCTCTGACCTCTAGCATCAACAAGGCATTTTCGCCCACAGGACTGCCGCATACTGGATGTTTTTCCCTTTTCACACCATTCTTTGTAAACCCTAGAAATGGTTGTGCGTGAAAATCCCAGTAACTGAGCAGATTGTGAAATACTCAGACCGGCCCGTCTGGCACCAACAACCATGCCACGCTCAAAATTGCTTAAATCACCTTTCTTTCCCATTCTGACATTCAGTTTGGAGTTCAGGAGATTGTCTTGACCAGGATCACACCCCTAAATGCATTGAAGCAACTGCCAGAAATTGAACAGGTGTTCCTAATAATCCTTTAGGTGAGTTCTTTATTCAAAGAACTCCTTTATTCAAATTGGAAACACATGAGGAGTCTCCGCATGAAAGACCCACGACTGGCAGATCAACGTGTTTCTCTCCGAAAAAGTAGGAAATTAGATTGAATGGAGGATTTTAACTGTGACAGATGATTGACAGGACAGTTTACGGTGACGCACACGACAGAGCTGTCCGTTAAAGATGACGAAGTAGTATGGCCCAAAGCTTGCCTACTCTTTTGCTACACATTCAAAAGTATGTACTTGTTATTCACAAAAAGAGTAAATACTTTTAGGGCGTAGTATAAGTAGGCGAATTGGGACGCAGCAGGAGTGATGATCGATGAACAACTTGGCTTGATTGAGAACATCTTGTATGAGCACAGAAGAAACGTTCATTCTGCTCATTCTTAAAGCAACACCAAAGCACTTTTCCACATCGGTCCCCCTACAGGTTGGAAGCGGAACTGTCCATTACCGCTGTCGTAAATAATTGAGCCTACCGTCGCACGCACGCTATTTGTTTATCCAGCACTGGCTTCGGAAATAACAATGTCCACAGACAAGGTAGAGTATGTTGCATGATTCTATTAAAGTATGATGTATTGCGACATCAGAAACGAAGAAAAACAAACAAACCTATTGTAACGCTTGCCGTAAAGCAAGTCTAATTTGTAGTTTCTTATGTCTCATTCGAACTACAGATCAAAGCGAATGCAGAAGTGCCATTACAAGTTGATGAACCACTGACAAGCTTTCTGATTTTGAGGCAAAACATGTTTTTGAATGGCAGTAACACAATTGCTGAATTTATATTAGAGCTTGCATTCAACTATAAGTGTATCTTTGCCTGCCTGGTTTTGATCCCTTGTGTCACATGATATAGTTCAGTTGTAATGTATGTTGGGGCTCAAGTGATTATCAAAAACAAATATTACTATAAATATATTAAATTGACAGAGAAATGTAATTGACTAATATACACATATTCTATATACATATAACTATTAAAATTACAACATACATTTCACTCAGCTAAATCCTGACTTGCCTCCCCTTTTCCCACTTAACAAATCATCTACATACATGTACATAAATCTCAATGACTCATGTTTCCACACAAGATGCCAAACTACACTGTTTTAAAAAGCAAGTTAGTATTCAGGGAACAGCAGTCAGGACTGATGATGGAACGAATAAGTAGAGAAAACATGTTCCAGGAGGGAGTGCATTTGTCATGGGATGGTAGATCAGTGTTAGGCTTAGTAGAAAGTATGTTGTTTGTGTAAACTGGTTACAGAATTGAGATATGTTGAGCTCGATGACAATGTTGCTTTCTCTCCTTATCATCTGCTCCACAGTAATGCCTTTATGAACTTCTTCACTTGATTGATAATATCAGGGACAAAATTATAACTATGCAACCGTCTACTACAGTATCGCATCAGGCAGTGCATTGTAGTCTCCCTGAGGAAAAATTCGATTGATTTATTGCTATAGGAGAGGAAGAATTTACTAAACTCGTTAAATCATCTAAATCAACAACATGTATGTTAGACCCTATACCGACTAAGCTACTGAAAAAGATGCTTCCAGAGGTCATAGATCCTCTTCTTAATATCATTAATTCATCTTTGTTTCTAGGATACGTACCAAAAACCTTTAAGCTGGCTATGATTAAACCACTTGTTAAAAAACGCAACTTGATCCTACAGAATTAGTAAATTACAGGCCGATCTCGAATCTACCCTTTCTGTCAAAGATACTAGAAAAGGCGGTATCCTCACAACTATGTTCCTTTTTAGAAAGAAATGATATCTGCAAGGATTTTCAGTCAGGATTTAGACCGTACCATAGTACCGAGACAGCTCTCATTAGAGTCACAAATGATTTGCTCTTATCATTCGATCGTGGTTGTATCTCGCTATTAGTGTTACTCGATCTTAGTGCTGCATTTGACACTATCGACCATAACATTCTTATAAATACTCGAACATTATGTTGGCATTAGTGGAATTGCACTAGCATGGTTTAAATCATACTTATCTAACCGTTATCAGTTTGTAGCAGTAAATTAAGAGATGTCTTGTCGATCACAAGTTCAGTATGGAGTACCACAAGGCTCAGTACTAGGACCGCTGCTGTTCACTCTGTACATGCTACCATTAGGAGATATCATTAGGAAACATGGAATTAGCTTTCACTGTTATGCTGATGATACTCAGCTCTATATTTCTTCAAAACCTAACGAAACCTACCAATTCACAAAATTAACGGAATGCATAGCTGATATAAAAAACTGGATGACTAGTAATTTCCTACTACTTAATTCTGAAAAAACAGAGATTCTAATTATTGGACCAAAAACTTCCTCACGTAATAATCTAGAATACTGTCTAACACTTGATGGCTGCTCTATCAAGTCTTCGTCGTCGGTTAGGAACCTGGGTGTGCTCTTTGATACCAGTCTTTAATTTGAAAGTCACGTGTCTAGCATCTGTAAAACCGCATTTTTCCATCTTAAAAATATATCTAAATTACGCCATATGCTCTCATTGACAAATGCGGAACAATTAGTTAATGCGTTCATGACCTCAATGCTAGATTATTGTAATGCTATTATGGGTGGTTGCCCTGCACGCATAATAAACAAACTACAGCTAGTCCAAAACGCAGCAGCTCGAGTTCTTACCAGAACCAGGAAGTATGACCATATCAGCTCCGTTCTGTCAACACTGCATTGACTCCCTATTACTTACAAAGCACTAAATGGTTTAGCTCCGCAGTACTTGAGCGAGCTCTTAACGCATTATAGTCCTTCACGTCTATTGCAATCTCAAAATTCCGGCCAGTTGATAATACCTAAAATATCAAAATCGACTGCTGGCGATAGATCCTTTTCCTATATAGCACCAAAACTTTGGAACTTTGGAACTTCCTACCATTGTCCGGGAAGCAGACACACTCAATGTTAGGCTGCATAGATTAGGTCAGCTGGAACTGGGAACACCTCCCATAAATCCTGATGTACTCGTTACATCATAAGAAGAATGGCATCTACGCTAATTTTAGTATCTTTGTTTATCCCGAGGTTTTCCCGCAGCCTGCCGGATCCAGGCCGTATCCAGATGGAACCTGCACCTGGACCCGATGACAACGCAGTGCTGAAGGGCCAACTAGTCTCTCCCCTGTGAAGGAACCCTTTACCACTCTACAAATAAAGCGTTGTCGGGATAATTTAGTTTTTGCGTATCTACCCCGAAGTGATAAAATTCTGTATACATTTTTTTAGGCCAGACAAGTCGTTTGTTAAGGCTTGGTTTGTAGGGAATTACAAACCTGCGCACATATTCAAATGCTCATAACTATAGAATTAATTCTTGATGCGCACGTGGCCACCATCAGCGTTTATCACAGGTTCGCGTTTAAAGTCTGTGTAGAGAGAGCGGTGTCGTCTTAGCGGCCCCTAATTTAATAACTAATGATCGTTGCGACGGAAGTGAATCAATCAAAAATAACTTTAGCTGGAAAATATCTTTATTCAAGAACCGCTATAAAGCCAGAACAATCCCTGTTACCTTAAATTATCCGTTTATCACTGTAAAGCCGCTTTGAAACAATCTACATTGTTAAAAGTGCTATATAATTGAAGATGACTTGACTCCTTACAGCCCAGGATTCTCTGCAAATACAGCTTCATGGATCATACTACAAATAAGATCATTCACTTTGAATTAATCATGTACATTCAGATTATCTTTACACAGTTTTTGAATTGGTGTGTACCGGTATGTGTATATGGATGTGTATGTGTATGTAAGACACATTCTGGCAGAATACAAATAAAAGAGTAAAAGAAGCAGGATGCTTTCTGGAGCAGAGTATAATAGAGCAGTGCTCTCTATATCACCAGCACAAACGCTTGTGTAGCAAATTAGCTCAAAAGAAATATTGGTAACACTTTACAATAAGGTTCATTAGTTAACATTAGTTAACTACATTAATTAGCATGATCTAATAATGAACTGCACTTAATACAGCATTTATTAATCTTTATCAATGTTAATTTCAACATTTACCAATACTTTATTAAAATCTTGTTAACATTAGTTAATGCACTGTGAACCAACATGAACTAACGTCTCGGTTACGTATGTAACCCTCGTTCCCTGAGTAGGGAACGGAGACGTTACGTCGGATGACGACGAATGGGGTTTCGCTTAGAAATCCTATCATCTTCGAGTATTAAAACACGAGCCAATGGCAAGGAAATGCCATGGGTCTGCGGAATTTGCATAGCGTAACTCCGCCCCACCCTGGGGGTATAAAGGAAGTCGCGAGCAACATGCAGATATGTCTTCGCTGAGGAGCCGAGACTGAACTCAGGCGTTCCAGCGGTACAGCGGAAGTGGCAGGGAGACGTAACGTCTCCGTTCCCTACTCAGGGAACGAGGGTTACATACGTAACCGAGACGTTCCCTTTCGTTGTCACTCCGAGTTACGTCGGATGACGACGAATGGGGTTCCCGTAAAATCACGCCACCTCTCGACTGTCTACCAGTGCCCTGCGTAAGTCTGATCTCCCTGTCGTGAAACTAGCACGGACGAAGGAGTCCTACTTAACACAGGAATACCAAGGTACACTGGGAAGCATATCCAGTGGAAATATGCAATCATGCCCAACCCGAAGGGGGGGACTTGGAATACACATATGACCCCGAAGGGCTGCATACGGAGTAACACTGGGGTGTCCAGCCGCAGGTGGAATATTTCAACCCCAGGGGTGGCAAGGTGGCTTGCCAAGGGAAAGACACATGCTCAAGGAGGCTTACAGTGGAAATACACATGTGGGGGTCACCGAAGGGAACCATGCACATGGAGGCACCTAGCCAAGCGCGAAAGCTGCCCGTGGCATAACTCTGGCGCTGACGTCGTCAGTGCTGGAGGAGACTCAGGGCTTATGAGGCTCACCTGAGGAGAATATCGCACGTATCCCGTCCGTGGAGAGGAATGGCGAGCAAGCGAAGACACCTGAGCAGAATCTAGTACCGGCTAGTTGAAGCGAGTACATGAGAAGAAACTGGCTCTACTCGGAGATTGTAAAATCTCGCAAACGTGTTAGGTGTCGCCCAGCCTGCAGCTCTGCAGATGTCTGTTAGCGAGGCGCCATGCGCTAGAGCCCAAGAGGAGGCCACACTCCGAGTGGAGTGGGCCGTCACACCAAGGGGGCACGGTCGACCTTGCTGCTGGTATGCCAAAGCAATGGCGTCCACTATCCAATGAGACAACCTTTGTTTGGAGAGAGCCTTTCCCTTCAGCTTCCCACCATAACAGACAAAGAGCTGGTCTGAGGTCCTGAAACACTGCGTTCTGTCTACGTAAGCACGAAGGGCGCGTACTGGACAGAGCAGTGCCAAGGCTGGGTCTGCCTCCTCCAAGGGCAGCGCTTGCAGGTTCACTACCTGATCTCGAAAGGGTGTGGTAGGAACCTTGGGCACATATCCAAGCCGGGGTCTCAGGATCACGTGAGAGTTAGCCGGCCCGAATTCCAGGCACGCTTCGTCAACCGAAAATGCCTGCAGGTCCCCTACCCTCTTGATGGAGGCCAATGCAACCAGGAGCGCTGTCTTCATAGACAGGAACTTAAGCTCCACGGATTGCAAAGGCTCAAATGGAGCGCTCTGCAGGGCAGTTAGAACCACTGAGAGGTCCCAAGAGGGTACGAGGGGAGGACGAGAAGGATTTAGTCTCCTCGCTCCCCTCAGGAACCTGATGATCAGGTCATGCTTCCCCAGAGACTTACCTTCAACTGCATCGTGATGTGCGGCAATGGCGGCAACATACACTTTCAGGGTGGAGGGAGACAGCCTTCGCTCCAACCCTTCTTGCAGGAAGGAAAGCACGACACTGATCGGGCATTTCGTGGGTTCTTGCTGTTTGGAAGAACACCAGTTGACGAAGAGGTTCCACTTCAACGCATAGGCATGTCTCGTGGACGATGCTCTAGCGGAAGTGATGGTAGCCACCACCGCTGGTGGTAGGGTACTCAAACCTACCTCGTCCCGTCCAGAAGCCACACGTGGAGGTTCCAAAGACCGGGACGAGGGTGCCAAAGGGTGCCCCGTCCCTGAGAAAGGAGGTCCTTCCTCAGAGGAATTGGCCAGGGAGGTGCTGTCGCAAGGAGTACGAGTTCTGAGAACCAGGTGTGGCTGGGCCAGTATGGGGCAACCAATATAACCTGCTCCTTGTCCTCCCTGATCTTGCACAGGGTCCGCGCAAGAAGGCTCACTGGGGGAAACGCATACTTGCGTAGGCCCCTCGGCCAGCTGTGCGCCAGTGCATCCGTGCCGAGCGTGCCCTCGGTCAGGGAATAAAACAGGTCGCAGTGGGACGAGTCGTGGGAGGCAAACAGGTCTACCTGTGCGTCGCCGAACTGATCCCAAATCAGCTGAACCGTCCGGGGATGGAGTCGCCATTCTCCAGCGAGAGGCTGAACTCGAGACAGCTCGTCGGCCGCCTGGTTCAGGTGTCCCGGGATATAAATGGCTCGAAGCGACCTCAGATGCTTCTGACTCCATATAAGGAGGTGGCGGGCGAGTTGCGACATACGGCGGGAGCGTAGACCACCCTGATGGTTGATGTACGCTACTGTTGCGGTATTGTCTGATCGGACTAGTACGTGCTGACCCCTGAGCAACGCATGGAAGCGGTGCAGGGCGAGACGTACAGCCAGCAACTCGAGGCAATTGACATGCCAAAGGCGCTGGGGTCCTGTCCAGGAGCCCGCGGCAGCATGACCATTGCACATGGCGCCCCAGCCCGTGGTGGAGGCATCTGTTGTAACAACAACATGCCGGGAAACTCGTTCCAGGGGCACTCCGGCCCGTAGAAAGCTGAGGTTCGTCCACGGGGTGAAGGTCTGACGGCAGGACGGAGTCACTGGGACCCGGAGCTTGCCGTGTTGCCATGCCCACCTCGGGACTCGATCGCGAAGCCAAAGCTGAAGCGGTCTCATATGAAGCAATCCGAGCGGCGTTACTGCGGCTGCGGATGCCATATGCCCCAGGAGCCTCTGAAAAAGTTTCAGTGGGACCGCACTCTTGCCCTCGAACTGGCGAAGACAAGTCAGCAGTGACTGCGCGCGCTCGCTCGTAAGCTGCGCGCACATGGCGACCGAGTCGATTTCCATACCGAGAAAAGAGATCCTCTGCACTGGCAGAGTTTGCTCTTCTCCCAGTTGACCCGAAGGCCCAGACGAGCTAGGTGCCGGAGCACAAGATCCCTGTGTTCGCAAACCTGGACTCGAGAGTGAGCTAGGATCAGCCAGTCGTCGAGATAGTTCAGGATGCGAACCCCGTGTTCCCGGAGGGGAACAAGGGCTGCCTCGACGACCTTCGTAAAGACGCGAGGAGACAGGGCTAGCCCGAAAGGGAGAACCGCGTACTGGTATGCCCGCCCCTCGAAAGCAAACCGTAGAAACGGTCTGTGTCGAGGTAAAATGGAGACATGGAAGTAGGCGTCCTTCAGGTCGATCGCTGCAAACCAATCCTGTGGCCGCACACACTCGAAAATGCGTTTGGCCGTGAGCATCTTGAACGGCAGCCTGTGAAGGGAGCGGTTCAGGACGCGCAGGTCCAGGATCGGTCGTAACCCACCCGATTTCTTCGGAACAATGAAGTAAGGGCTGTAGAAGCCGGACCTCATTTCGGCTGGAGGGACAATCTCGATCGCACCCTTCGCCAGTAGGGTGGCGACCTCCGCTCTCATGACAGGGGCATTGCCACCGACCATAGTGAAGCGGACTCCTCTGTAGCGGGGAGGAGATCGCGCGAACTGAATCGCGTAGCCGAGCCTGATGGTTCTCGCGACCCAGCGGGACAGTCTGGGAAGCTCTAGCCAGGCTTCCAGAAACTGCGCCAGCGGGGTTATTCGAACCACAGACGTACCGTCGGGGGTGCAGCGAGGCGGAATGACCAGCCCAGGCGAGGGTGGCATAGCGGCCCTGTGCGGGGGCACGGTCATAACCGCGTCCTGCCAGAGGAGGCCGGGGGAGGACCAGCGTCCCACGGGGGCGTGCTCTGGCAGGGGTCTGGCGACAGAGGGGGATGAGAGGAGCGTGGCCCGTGGGCGGCGCGTGCTGTCATCCATAGCCTCTTGGGGCTCAGAGAAAGAGCACCAGTTCTTCTGTAGAGATTCTGCCCCGACCCTCCAGCGGGGGAAGGAGTGGTCCTGCTACCAGCTCCTGAAGAACTGAGCCCTAACTCCAAGCTGCCTGTCTCAAGTTTGTGCTGCTCAGCCAGGTGTTAGCCGGCTAAGGGGCAGAGACAGGCGGTGCCAACCTCCAGCGACCTCCTTGTGCTCAGGCCAGTGAAGGCTCGAGGGGAGGAGCCGCAAGGAGGCGGCGTCGGCGGAAAGCAGACTAAGCAGACCACACCGACGGATGACCGTCAGTGCAGAAGCCTCAGTCTGCTTCTGGATTGATCAAAGACTGTTGGGCGCAGTCTTCAACCAGCCCGCCGACCAGGCTGCCCGCCTCAAGGTGCTGCTTAGGCTGGCGTGGCAGTCTAAGGGGCGGAGACGGGCAGCGCCGCCCTCCTGCGGCTTCCTCCTGCTCAGGTCCGTTTTTTGCAGGCCCGAGGGGAGCAGCCGCATGGAGGGGGGCTTGGCGGGAAGCAGACTGAGGAGGCCGCACGGATGGATGACCATCGGTGCCGGACCCGAGTCTGCTTCAGGTGGTCGAAGCCACACCGCCAAAGAGCTCAGCCTGGGACATGGGGGAGCTGAGAAAATGAATTCTCAGACCCTGCCACATCAACCTGGCTAAGCCCATGTCTGGACCACATAGTGGACATCACCTGACCCAGGATCACGCAGGTACCGATGTCGCCCGAAAGCGAGGTCAGTAGTGTGCATGGCGGAACAACCAGGCCGGGCATGGGAGGCATAGCGTCCCAGCGTAGGGGCGTGGTTAGAATTTCCGCGTTCTGCCAGGGTTGGCCAGGGAAGGACTAGCGTTCCACTGCGGCCGGTTCGACAGAACTCCCGGGACAGCACTGCATCGAAGGCGCAGGCGACACACAGCACTGCATGACCGTGCCACTATAGTGACAGGGAACATACAGACCATGATCGCCGTGCGATCGAAAACAGCGAAGGCGGAGGACACCCGCGGGCCGCGAAAGTCACGTGGAGTCTCGCGCAGCGCAGGCGTCCTGATGCACGTCCGGGAGAAGCTTACAGCGCTCGGGGGGAGGGCGGGGCCACTCCAGCCGATGCTTTCAGCTGCCCGGGAAAGCATGGCTGACAGCTCTGGATCGGTCCCGGCAACGATGGCACTCCCGTGGGAGGCAACGCAGTCGAAACTTCATTTCCAGAGGAATCAAGCCCGCCTTGTGATGCTGTGAGTGCATGGTCTGCAATGTGGAGGGGGGTGTGGCCCGAGGAATTGAATCGTCGGTTGTTGTGCCACACCAAACCCTCAGATCACCCTGGCCACCAGCCAAAGTATCCCTTCTCGAGGAAGAGATAAATTGGGGTGTGGCAGAGGGGACTCTACTCACATGGAGATCATTGAGTCTTGATCTATAAACATCGCGATGGTCATGTTCCCGCAATGAAAACATGACTCATCAACGAGCGCTGCCAAGCGTGATGAAGCCCAACACGCAAAACAGCGCTCGCGACCGTTAGGCAGATGACTGACGCACACACATCCAGAAAATACACGGGCGAACCGTCTTGAAAAAGACGTGCCGCGTGCAGCTCTTTTTAGAGAGTGGAAAAGCTCAGCAGAGTGCTGAAGCACCCAGGGAGAAACACACTCACTGTCGGCAGATTACTGCACAAATCAGCAGCAGGAAATGCGATCTCGCTGGAAGCGCCGTCACACCAACACACTGAAGAGCCGCTCGTCTCGAAGAGATTTGAGATGACACTCAAAAGGCTTGTGGAGTGAAGTACTGAACTTGGCTCCGAAGCGAAAACATATCTGCATGTTGCTCGCGACTTCCTTTATACCCCCAGGGTGGGGCGGAGTTACGCTATGCAAATTCCGCAGACCCATGGCATTTCCTTGCCATTGGCTCGTGTTTTAATACTCGAAGATGATAGGATTTCTAAGCGAAACCCCGAGTGACAACGAAAGGGAACCATGAATGACTTTTTATGTTTATTAACATAAACATAAACATTTATTAACATAATTTGCTGCTGAAGGTTGGAGCCATTCCCAGCCGTTTCCATGGAACAATTTCCATGTACTCCCTCAAAGGCTGTCAGCTTTGGAGAGATCAGGGCCGGGTTTCCCGATAACGATGTATCTTAGCTCTTACCCCCAATTTCCACCAGATGCGTAACGGCTGTGGAACGGCTCCGCTGCGTGACAGCTCCGTGTTCCGTCGTCCGTCAATACCCACCAGGTCCGGATTTGTTGCGGAACGGCTGCGGTCATGACTGACAACTGAAGTCACAAGGACCCACGAGATCTCGCATATTCACGTATGATCGCGCGATATAAGTGCTGAATTGCTGCGGAGCTCTCCGGCATCCGGCAAAAATAGAAGCTCTGCGTATCTGCTCCGGAGGGCTGCGGATCGCCGGAGTCGGAACGCAGCTGTACCGCATTCAGTGGAAATACACGAGTTGACTTTAATGGAAACCTATTGACTCCGCCGCCGTGCCAGAGCCGTAACACAGCCGGTGGAAATTGGGGGTTAAGAGCGCTCTCTACGTGCAATGTTACGAACGCTCGCAGCAATTCCACGAGCGTTTCCCAAAAATGCACTTAACATGAACGCGTTTTACATGCTACTTAAGAGTCGCTGTCCATTCGCGAAGTGCTGTAATATAACCTTATATGGAATCGTATTCTGAATGTTTAGCCTTAATTATTAGGTTTAACCTAATAATCGTCATCTGTGGATTAGCAATCAAGACAAGTCTAAAGTGTACATTCAGGCGGAGATAACCTACTGGCAAAATGTATGAACAAAAAAACAAACAAGAAAAGATACCTTTCAAAAAAGATTAAATTAATGTAGGCCTAATTTTAGAGGAGATAGAGCGAAACAAAGATGTTATTTTTAACAGATTTAAAGGACACCATACAAACAAGGAAAAACAAAACATCTGGGTGGACATTGCAAACTAACTGCAACCCGGGGTGTTCAAAGATAAGGGAAGGCGGTCTGCAAGAAATGCCCAATACATGGCTGGTTTTCGTGCACGTCAGCAAGTCTTTGACAGATTTTTTTATATATATTTTGCCCAGTCTTTGAAGCATATTTCCCACATTACTTCGTTCTTTTATGATTTTTTTTAGTTCATTCATTTAATTTAGATGTGTATTTTTAATTCCCTTTTTTATTTAATTTATACATTCATTTAAACAAAAAACAAGTTCAATAAAGTGTACCAAAAAAAAAGTACAATCAAATACTTACTTTGCAGTGTAATCTGTTAAATCTAGATAAAAGTGTAATCTGCCGGTTGTCCTGCAGGTGACCTCGTAAATCTGTCTTCTTACGATGCACTTGGGGATTTACGATTACTCCAGAGCACTTGTAGTTCTACGAAGATTTTCAAGTGCTACTTAAGTTACGATGCTTTTGGGAAACAGACCATAATATTAAGATAAGTCGTACGATCGTTTTTACCAACTTCTTAGGCTTAAGATGCTTTTGGGAAACGCAGCCCAGATCTGGCATAATTGCTGTTCTCTTATGTGAGGTCTCCAGATCCAGGGATCCAGATTTGAGGGATCCAGCGATGCGTGAGCTGCGCTGAAGAGATGAAAAATCAGATTCTATCAGCCTTCGAGCGGTATTTATAGGCCCTAGCCACGCCCGTTTCGGCGGGACGTGACACAGTGGGCGCGAAGCGCCCTCATTGGATCTGACGTCAAGAAGGGCCTCTCTCGATAGGCTGCTGCAGTTGCCGCAGGGCAGCCAATAGGCGCGCGAGCCGTCTTGCCTATGTCTGCATGCTGCCCCAACACGTTTTATATTATTTCAAAATTAAGGATAATTTTTGGCTTCAATATCTCGCGGAAAAGAGTTTTTCCCCTAGCGTAAGATATTACGCAGTACTCGTTCCCTCTTCTAGAGAGAACCGAGGTTACGTTTTATGGTTAATTACCAGGGACCAATGTTTCTTGAGCAGTGAATGTATACAAGTATATATGTATAATATAATAAATATTAGATATTTAGACTGACAGTGTGATTGATTTTTACAATAGTAGGCTAGTGATTTAGTGTTATAACTTTTGACAGCAGTTTCTTCGAATACTTTTTTGTTACTTGTTCAGTTAGTTGCAATGTAGACCTTCAATATTTAACATCATTAAATATCTTTCTGTCAGTAAAGTTAATCAAAGAACAAAGGGAACAGAGATTACTCACTGCTCTTGACTAAATAAATTTTGTAGCTTTAATAAGAATTAGTCTATATTTAATTTATAATTTATGCAGTGCAGACTGTTTGATAACTTTGTTCAATTTCTGTATGTCCTACCTGTTAGACAGTAAGGGCACAGGTAAATATGACATTTATTTTATACTACTGTACTATTGAGACAATAACACGTTTGCAGTAATACAAAGATGTCACTATTTCATTTTGTAAAAAATATTACTTTAATTTAAAAGCACTGTGCATTTAGTTGTTGAGAAATACACATTTCAGCATTATCACTGATCTGTGTGTGCATTTTACTTGAGAACCAAGCAAGTTGACTCATGAAACCATTTGTTTATTATATCGCAATCGCATATCACAATATTGACCTCAATAATCGCAATATGACATTTTCCCCAAATCGTGCAGCCCTACTAAAAGCCCCAAAAAAATTATGATTTCATGGGGACTTTAAGTTGGTAAGTGAAAACTTAAAAAATATCTTTTCTTTTAACTTTTTGTCAGTTAAAGATAATAAACAAATCTTTGAGTCTTGATTTTCTTCCATTTTACAATGGAATTTGGGGTTGTAAAAACTTAGCAGGAATGAGGCTCTTCAGGACCAGGAATGAGGAAGCTGCTTTCCAGACACACCTGTTTTGCACACGTCACTCAAACACAGAACCAGGAAACAGGAATCGCATGAGTTCAGGGAAACTGAAGTGTAGTTGAGCTGTTGTGTGTTTGTGTCTCTGTATTCATGCGGTAAAATGGCCAGAATTTCAGTGGATCAGGATGAGTTCCTGTGTTCAGTGTGTCTGGATCTCCTGAAAGATCCAGTGGCTATTCCCTGTGGACACAGTTACTGTAAGATCTGTATTACAGGCTGCTGGGATCAGGAGGATCAGATGAGAGTCTACAGCTGTCCTCAGTGCAGACAGACCTTCAGGCCAAGACCTGCTTTAGCTAAAAACACCATTCTGGCTGAAGTGGTGGAGAAACTGAAGACTAAACTTGCTGCTGACTGTTACGCTGGAGCTGGAGATGTGCAGTGTGACGTCTGTACTGGAAGAAAACACATAGCTGTCAAGTCCTGTCTGGTGTGTCTGAACTCTTACTGTCTGAATCACCTTGAACAACATGAGAGTTTCTTTAAAAGAAAGAGACACAATCTGACTGATGCCACTGGACGACTGCAGGAGATGATCTGTCAGAAACACGACAAGCTCCTTGATGTTTTCTGCCGCACTGACCAGCAGTGTATATGTTTACTGTGTACGATGGATGAACATAAAAACCACGACACTGTATCAGCTGAAGCACAGAGGACAGAGAAACAGGTATGAACTTAAAGAGTTCCATTATGCTTATTTACAGGTTCATAATGTTGTTTATGGGGTCTACTGGAATACATTTACATCATTTAATATAAAAAAACTCTGTTTTAGTGTCAGTTTCCTTAAAACCAGCCTTCCGAAAATCGCAGTCTGCTCTGGTTAAATACACTCGTAATGATGATTGACAGGACTGAATGCTCCTCCTGAACCTACGTTTGTAACTTCAACATTTGACCTGCATAAGACTACATGGTTCAGAAAGCAGTCATAATAGAAATAGTAAGAACACAACAGAAGATTGAGGTTGTAAACTTTTGTGTTCTGTGTAACAGGTGTCATATCTGCAAGAGAAAATAAAACAAGTTAGGAAAGACATGAGGATGAGTAAACAATGAAAGAATATACATTACTGGGTGAACTATCCCTATAGAACTAGGCACTGATGAAATAATGCTGAAACCTATAATCTTACCATGCAAAATCTTTAACCTCTCAGTCTCATGTTATTGATGTGTCACCATATTTGATTGTCACCTGTCATTGGTTTGTCCTTTAGCACCAGCTGAAGGAGACGCAGAGGTCGTTCCAGCAGAGGATCCAGCAGAAAGAGAAAGATCTTCAGCAGCTGAGAGAGGCTGTGGCGTCTCATAAGGTGAGTCTGGAGAAGAAGAGAAGTTTGAGAAGTCTCAGTCAGGACTCACTGAAGCTCACTGTGTGATTGTGATGTGTGTGTAACAGCGCTCTGCACAGACAGCAGTGGAGGACAGTGAGAGGATCTTCACTGAGCTCATCCGCTCCATTGAGAGAAGCCGCTCTGAGGCGACACAGCGGATCAGAGATCAGGAAAAGACTGCAGTGAGTCGAGCTGAAGGACGACTGGAGCGACTGGAGCAGGAGATCAATGATCTGAGGAGGAGAGACGCTGAGCTGGAGCAGCTTTCACACACACAGGATCACATCCATTTCCTGCAGGTAACAGAGATCTAGAAGAACAGGGTCATAGTGGACTTGAGCAAGAGACTCACAGAGAAACATTTCATGAGAGCAGAATGAGCCGTTGACTGAAGTGTTGATCTGTGTGTTCGGTTATTATATCATCATCAGTCAGACTCTCATCTGATCATCTACTTTTGAAAGCTCTGGAAATCTCTATGAAAATATGTTCCAAGCTCTTTCTACAATGTTGATGTTCACTAATATTTAAACTTTTTTTTTTTACAACAATGTGGAATACATGATCTTGATTGTGCCAGTTTCCCCCAGCTAGATTTCCCATCATCTCTTTACATATCTTTTTACAATCTTTGACTTATCCTACACATTTTTTGTAATAATGACAAAAATCAGATCTTAAAACCTTTTATAATAATTTTCATTAACATTAATGAATTTGACAGTGAACTCCTCATCAGAAAGTAAGGCTGTATATTAGCGATGCTTCAGTGTATTTAAACCACAAAACCTGACCTTGGGATTGTGTCCTAAGAGTCATTGTGAATTTCAGAGCCACAAACTACTCAAAAGTCATATATAATGGTCAATCTACTCCTTGCTTTTGAACTGCTTTTCCTGGTCAAATCTATTCAACCCTGACATGTGACGCCATTGAGCTTTGATTTCTGTTTTCTGTAGAGTTTCCAGTCGCTCTCAGCTCCTCCTGAATCGACAGACGTAAATGACAATCCCTTCAGTTCTCTCTCCTCTTTTGATGTCGTGAGAGAATCTGTCCTTCAGCTGAGAGAAAAACTGGAGGATTTCTGCAAAGAGAAGAAGATCTCTGACAGAGGTAAAGTCCTGGAGATTCTGCTCTCAGAATTGATCCTCCATCAGAAATGTCTTAGGAACAGATGCAGGGATCATTTTCTCTTGACATGATAATCACACTCTTCATGTCTGTTGATTTCCACAGTCACCAACATTGTTCCCAGGACCAGAAACGACTTCCTACAATGTAAGTCACTAAGAAAACAAGCAGAAAAACATTTTTAAAATAGTGTGTTCATGTTTAAAATAGTTACAAAATAGATGTAGGAGATGATAAAAACTTTTACCATTAATTGTAACCAGCATATATGTAAAATGTTACCTGAGAGATATAACATTTATATGTCTATTTATATAGAGAGAGTGTTTAGAGAGTAAGAGACAAAGAAAGAGTGCCCCCAAAAAAGAGCCATAGAATAATAGAGACAGAGCAACTGTTTCAATCTTCTTCTATCCCTTCCTTGAACATGTGACTGTAACTCAAATGTGAGACGTTCAAACTGACCAATCAGATAATTACAACTTCCCTCATCATACTAAAGGTGTGACAATTCGTATGTACATACATCTTGGCCTGCAGGCCTATGATCACTATCAGCACCTCTGTCTTTAGGAATTCCAAATGGTCCTTAGGGTAGAAAGAGGGGGTTGAAAACAGTAAAGCAAATATCTTTGATTATTTTCAATCCTACAAACATGAAGAGTTCAGCTAGATTAAAAGACCAGACAGATTCATAATTCCTGATTCTGATGTGTTTTCTCTCCATCAGATTCCCATCAGTTCACTCTGGATCTGAACACAGTGAATGACTTCCTCCGTCTGTCTGAGGGGAACAGAGTGATTACATTCACTGGCAACGTCCAGCAGTATCCTAATCATCCAGACAGATTTGATGATGTGTGGCAGGTGTTGTGTAGTGAGAGTGTGTGTGGACGCTGTTACTGGGAGATTAAGTGGAGTGGTGATGATGGTGTGTTTATATCAGTGTCATATAAGAGCATCAGCAGGAAGGGACGGAGTAATAAGTGTCGGTTTGGACTTAATGATCAGTCCTGGTGTTTGTCCTGCACTTCTTTCAGTTCCTCATTCACACACAATAACATAGACATTGATCTCCCTGTAAAGTATATCAGCAGTAGAATAGGAGTGTATGTGGATCACAGTGCAGGAACTCTGTCCTTCTACAGCGTCACTGACACACTGAGCCTCATACACACAGTCCAGACCACATTCACTCAACCGCTCTATCCTGGGTTTACTGTTTATCCTGGGCATCGGGTTAGATCATTAGTGAAACTGTGTTGATGAATCAGAATTGACTGTAGAGAGATTCTACCCATAATGCTTTGAGCTGCATGGTAAATAAGTAACAGTGAGATGTTATAGAGTCTCTTATTTTCTCTTCATTACATTAATACTACAGTGAAATAACGTGTAAGAATAAATGTGTGTAATGAACCCTTATATAAACAGGAAGATCAGTGTGTGTTTGTGATTCACGATGAGTGACGGTGTGTATCTGTGCTTTTCTCAAACTCTATGGGCCCGCAACTCTATCGGCGCAATGCGGCACCAGTTGCAACAAGTGTTTTTTGTGCTGTGTGATAAAACTGCACATTTTAGAGTGGCCTTTTTTTGTGGCCAACCTAAGGCACACTGATTTGTGAACAATTTTTGAGAGAAATAGGTTTGTGTACATAGAAAAAGTCTTAGATCTTTGAGTTCAGCTCATGAAAAATGGGGGCAAAAAAAGTGTTCCTTTTATAATTTAATCAGCGTCATTGCACCTAATTTATTTTCACTGACTGCAAGATAGGCATGTTTGTTAGTTTATCGCGCTGCTCCCCCGAGGAATAGGGTTCTGATGCCCACCGACGTCTACATTATGAAATATAGGCTATATTGCTGTCGTCTCAACTTTTGATTCTATTTTTCTGTTCTAAAAGTTTATTCTATTCTGTTTAAAATTTACTTTAACATATTTAATTTTTGCTTTCGTTAAAATTAACCAAATTCTGTTGTAGCCTAATAGGCATATTTAATGTTTTTTGTTCTAAGTTTGTTCTATTCTGTTTTGTTTGTTCATTTTTGTTGAAACAATGAAGTGTTTTTTCACAAGACGTATCGTTTGTTTTAAATAACATTAACCAAATTTTCTTTCTTTATTTAATAATAAAATTATTACTTTATAACACCAAATCTTAGGTTGTTTCATTATTGTACAGTGAATGTCAATAGCTCTTTTTTATTTTTCATGTTTGTTGTAGGCTTATTTGGAAATTACCATAGTTGTACAATATTCATATCCAATATTCTAATGGCTGTTTACGTTCACTTAAGACATAACCAACTGTTACTTTACTCACCAAAACTGACATTTTAACATAATTCTGTGCGTTTTTGACCATGCAAGCACAAAAAGACACGAAAGAGAGCTCAATTCACTACTTGACACTGCTTGACGCATACTTAGCATTGAGGTACTATCAGAGTTTTTGTTAATATTTTCAATTAGATTACATTTTTGTGTGTTGTGAGTCTTTTAGATTTTTTTTTAAATGTTATTAATTGTAATTTCTTTAGTTATTTTAGTACATCAGGTTAAGCTAAAGCTTAGAAACTAAATTAAATAAGTTTACATTTATATACACACACAGTATACAGGGCGTGCAGAATTATTAGGCATGTTGATTTTCTGATCATATTTTTTTTCCAGGCACATTTTACCAATTCCAAACCACATTAATCATAATAACTACAATTAATTTTGTATTTAATAATTTATAAGCGATATAGAATTGTTCATGAAGGCTGGAAATGAAAAACGCCTTATATTCAGGTGTGCAGAATTATTAGGCAAGTTTTCTTTTACAGATAAAATAAGCCAAAAAAGAGATTTAATTCAGACTTAAAAGTCAAAAATTATTAAATGCCCAAGACAAGGATACAATACTAATGCAATACTAGTGATTACAGTTAAGGCATGACCATTGGACAGTGAAATGCTCATTGGGTCAGCAGGGTCAGACAAAAACAGGTGGAGAAGAAAAAACACATGTTAACTGCAAAAGAATTAGGAATTAAGGTGAAGAATTAAGTGTGAAACCATCAGGAACCCTTTAGTCTCCAGCGCCACCATTTTCCAGAACTGCACCTACCTGGAGTCTCCAGAAGTGCAAGGTGTCAGGGTCTCAGAGACTTGGGTTAGGTAAAGAATCCTAAAAAAATCACAAGCTGAAGTGTTGTGAAATACATGAAGACTGTTTTTTGTAGACTTTATAGACAGACAGATTGAGAGTGACTCTTGAAGGACAAGCACCAGATCCTCTTCTACCACTGTTTGAAGAATTCATCTTCCAGAATACGTTTTAATAAGTTTTGGGAGTTTATTTTTAGTCCATCTCCTACCCTGAAGTCCATTTTGCAGAGATGGACTAAAAATATGGAATCGTCTCGTGTCGCCGCTGCGGCTGGTTAGGGCAAAAACTCCTTTTATCGCATGTCACATCGCGTGTAGTTAGGACACAATGTTAAACAAGACCGAATCCAACGTGACTCTTATTTTGAAATGTCTCATTCTGCACTGTACTGTTGCAGCTGCTCGTTCAAGTATAGATGAGGGAGATAAAAAATATGCTTCCTTACAACCGTCTAAAACATATTCCTAAATAAACACTGTTAAAGTAAACATTGTCAGAATTCATCAACATTACTTTATAAGCAATCGCTTGGCATTAATGTGTGCTATCAATTGTTTGTGAACTGAAGAAGTCTGAAGCGCTGCTGCGCGAGACTGTAGAATGCGATGTTATAATTTTCCACATTGGACATCAGTTCTGGATGGATTTCTTCCCAAATCATCCCTCCCTAACGTTTTCATAAAATGAGAGTAGATTCTCGTCATAGATTTCGTCTTTAAAAACAGCTTTTTTGTTAAGTTATCGTTCCGTTCTCGTCAGTGGAAAAAATGTAATTGACGAAAATGATTCATCATGTTTCTGCTGAGTAAAAGCAACTCACTTGGAGTGCAGCGGATCCTGTATCTGTAACAATCTCTTTATCTCATTACTTGAGAAGACCGTTATTTCTATTTTACCGTCTAGCTATCGATTTTTCTTCGTAAATATCACTGAAAAAAATATGGCTTGTATAGATAATATCATTATTTGGTGAAGTGGGGTTGTGCTTCGGGCGACACTAGTTCGGATTTCCAGCTCGGGGACTTTTCGTGATCCGATAAATAAATATTTAAATAACTTTTAGTTAAAACAGTAAGGGTTTCTATGCATTTTGGAAAATTATGGAAATTGTTTGGTTTTTAATTTACAAAAAAAAATAATGTAACCATTAAAACTGACTCCAAAAAAATTTTTAAATGGGAAAAAAAAAGGAATCCAGAAAAAATTAAATGGAAATAAATAGTTTTTTTTTTTATGATTTTTTAAATGTATTTCATAGGGCTCTAGCAGTTTTAGTCATTTTTTAAATGTATTTCATAGGGCTCTAGCAGTTTTAGATTTCAATTTGTAACAATTATTTTAAATTAAGTCATTTTGTTAAAGGTTTTTTCATATTGACAAATGACATCCTCCAGGTTCTTCACCCTTTCGTCTTCTCCCTCCTCTCTCAGTTTGTCAATGAAGAACAAACGATGATGAAGAGTTAAAGCGCAGTATGCATGTAACGGGATCTTAGACAGTTTCATGATGTTCCTATAAGCTTCATGCAGCAGGACGGACCTTTGTGTTTTAATCTTCTCCAGATCACTGAACAGTTTTTCTTCTATTTCTGCATTTCTGTTTGCAGGTATTTCTCCAATGTATCCATACTTCTCTTTAAGTTCATTAAATGACATCTTGATTTCGCTGGTCTCTGTCACATGTTTTTGGTAGACGTGTTGGCTGTAATGACACTTCCCTGTACACACAGTGCAGTGGTCGTCTTTCATGACTCCACACCGTGAGAGACTTCTGGGAGAAACCCACCAGCAGCGTAAATCATCATGACAGGTCATGACAGGTTTGTTGACTAATTTTGCAGCTGGTTGCTTTTGAAAGCGTGGGGATTTTTTTTTGTGAAATCTCTGTTGACTGTAAACTCAAAGTCTCTCCATTTCTCAATCTTGTCTATGTTCTGTCTGACAGCTTCCTGAATCTGATACAATTCCTTCATTTTGGACTCATCAGTTTGAGGACACAGGCCTCAAGTGGTTTTGGCCCTGTCACAACAGAACAAATAATAGACGATATAAATAACTTCTGATTTCATGTTATTACGGGTGGTTGCAGGACCGAATATTAATGATGGCAATTTCAAAACACTGCTTAATGAAGCTTCGAAGCCTTTACGAATCTTTTGTTCTGAATCAATGGTTTGGAGCGTGCATCAAACTGCCGGAGTCACGTGATTTCAGTAAACGAGGCTTCATTACGTCACAACTGTTTCGAAACACTTCGAAATTTCAATGGTTCACCACTGGGGGCGATGATCTCTGTCAACCCAAGTGTCTGTGGGTTTTACCTGATCTCTGATCAGTTTTATACATTTGTAGATGTTTTAATTAGACATTAGTATAATTAAAATGAATATTGGTAGTTAGAGTCTTATTGGCCTGTTTAGCTGAGACATTCATAGAACAAACAAAACAAACACTGACAATGGCTAAAATAACATATACTGTATACACTTGATAATCTTAGATGATTAGATAATTCCAATTAAATTTTACTTTCAATAAAAAATTTGCAATAGATTTGTAAAAGGTGTTTTTTTTGCATGTTTGGCACGGGTTTCTGTTGCATTGTTCTGACCACTAGGGGTCACCGGGGTCACTCGACACAATACGGCACATTTGCTTCAACTGTTTCAGTGTTTCACGAAGCCTCGATCTGCCCACCCGCATGCACTAAATGTAACGTAGACCGAACAGACAGTGAATTTGAGGGACCAACTTATATAGCAAACACAAATGAGGATGAGTAATAGAACACAGCTGACACAAATTAACTAATAATGAGGAGCAGGAAAACTGAACAAAAGAGCACATGATGAGAATGAAAATAAACTGAAACCACTTACCACTTCATTAAGTTTAGCTTTGTAGAAAGCATTTCTTTAAAGCGAATTTCATTTTGTACAAATTGTATCTTAATTTTAATAAATGTTTCATCAACCAATTGCATGTATTTAATAAATAAAAATATAGGAGACAATATTACCGTGACATTGAGGCTCCGATGCGCCGCGTTCACTTGCATTGCATTGTGAAGTTGAACTAGAGCGCATCTCATCGTAAATGAATGAAACTCAGCGTAGGCCTATGCCTCATACATTAGCATTAAATATCTTTGCTGCATCCTTTCTAGAACAGACAAGGTCTTTCTTGCGGCTCGCATCAGCAGAGCATTGCATCGTCCATAGACCACAAAACAATCAGCGGATGGCGGGCGGGTGCGGCTTTGAAATCTGGTCAAAAAACGTTGGTGCGGATGATGAGTTTTGTGAAGCGGTTGCGGATGAACTAATACCCCATCCGCTAACAACATTGAACACTACACAAATATAAATTTTATTCAAACTAAGTTGTCCTATAACAGACGAACGTCGCACCCCCCCCCCGATGACGGTTATGTTACGAACCATCACATTTGACTCACGTCATAACCGTCATCACCAATTCTGAAACCGGCACACCCCTATGAAACAGTTTAAGCAAACCTTTGGGCTAGTCCATATGTATTCCACATAACTCTTGAAGGAAGTGGCTTCCGCAGCATCCTCCTTTCCCCTCAGAAAGGGCACGCTTTCCCAGTGTTATCCAATAAACTCACTGTATGGGTTATCACGGAACAACAGTGACAGATACACTCTGTGTGTAGCCGCCTCCTATCGTCCTTCCAGACAAGAAGGGGTAGAGGCTTGCACAGGGTGCTGGATGGGGTGCAGCAGCTGTGGCACTTTGGTAGGGATTCCTAATCGTCCATCAACGACGTTCATCACAGTGACCCGACTGATAGGGAACGTCTCGGGTACATATGGTAACCTGCGCTGCGAGGCTGAGCAGCTGATGCAAATGATTGTACGCCAATGTGTATTGGCTCGTTTAGTTTCACTCTAAGTAGATTGGTTCTCTAGCGAGATTCCTATTAGTCGGTCATGACGTTCGTCTCCGTTCCCTCCTTCAGGGAACAAGGGTTACCATATGTAACCGAGCAGTGGCGGTTCTAGACCACAGTAACTGGGGGGGCCAGGCAGGGGCCACTTGTGCTTTTAGGGGGCACACCTTTAACATTCATCTTAACCTATTTTCAGTATTATTTCAAGTCATTTTTCACCATGTCATGTATGACTGCAATCTCTAGAAAAAGCTAATAAATTATATTAGCTAAGCTAATAAAACAATTTCAATTCAAATGAATGTTTCATTATGTTTAATTGTAGTGTGATATAATGATCAATAATAACACATTTTTAGCATCTAAGTACATCTAGGCACTTTTTTACACCTGGGGTGGGCGATATGGCAATAATATCATATCACGATTTTTTTTTCCAGGAAAATTATTTTTATATAATTTTATATAAACTATTTTTATAGGTAACAAAATATAAAATAAAAAAGAATGGCAGACATTTAGGCCAAAGTGGCGAAGATAAAAATCTTTGTCATTATTTTCTTTGTTATTAAAAATTAAGGACAGAGATACATATTACACATACACCACTTAATATACAAATGAAATAAACTGCTTTATTTTTTTCAGCTATAGGTGTATTTAACAGTATGAGAAAGTAATTCAATGAACAAATATGAAAATAAAACACAACAGACTTAAAGTTCTCAGTCAAGAGCAGTGAATGATTTCCTCTGTGTGTTTTGTTGTTTTATTAACATTAAAGGGATAGTTCTCCCCCCAAAAAAGTCATAATTTACTCTAAGTTGTTTTAAACCCGAATAAGTTTCTTTCTTCTGTTGAAAATAAACGTTATTTGAAAGAATGTGAGTAACCACAACAGTTGATGTACCCCTGTGACTTCCATAGTATATATTTTTTCCTACTATGTATGGAAGTCAATGGGGACCAGCAACTGTTTGGTTTTGGGTGAACTATCTCTTTAAGGACAAGCGGCAGCATGTTTATTATTAGGGCTACTGTCTCTTTAAGAACTGCACACGACGCGTCAAATATACACGCATGACAAGCAGATTTTAATTAATTTTCTCTGTTTGCTTTCACTTTAGACATAACCAACTTTTTATGTAAACAATGTCTGTATTTGACAGTATTAGGCAATATAAGACTCAAAAGATAACTTAGTCCAGTAACAGGCTTTTAGTGCATGTGCGCGTCGAGTGTATGCCCTCAGTAAAGCGCATGTTTGAACAGCGCATCAGCAGCGAATGACATGTTTAACCGGCAAGGCTTTAAAGCACATGCAAATAATGAACTTTTGTGAACTGCAGTGTCCCGTTCCTCTGCATTAACATTTGATGTGAATATACGTCGTGCACTGCAGTGTAGCCTAGATGGAGGCGCCGCAACTTAATAAATGCGCAGTTGTTTGGTGTGATTTTACGATTCCAAATTTAGGGGGGCCAGAGGGGGGGCCAAGCTTGTTGACACGGGGCACTGGTGTCGTGTTAGCGGCCCCTAAGTTAATGACTAATTATCTTCGCAACTTCACTGTTACGCTAATTTCTATGATCACAGTAAAGCTGCTTTCAAACAATCCATACTGTTAAAAGCGCTATATAAATGAAGGTGACTTGACTTGAAGCTTTGAAGGCCTGTATTACCGATGTCTCTATGACATTGTTTTTTTTTTTAAACATTAATGATAGACATTCAGCATTACAGTATGATTGAAAGCTATCACTTTTAACATTTATTAGGCTTTAAAAAATAACAACTTTTAATTTAAGTGAACTTAAAACAATCTTCACATAAACCTATTATAATAAGGTAGGAAACATACAGAAATTGAACAATGTTATCAAACACTTTATAGTCTTAACTGCATAAATTATAAATTAAATAGCTATAATTTTCTCTGTTACCTTTGTTCTTTGACAACTAAATTGATCCACTGTACACACTAGCGGCGCCAGGATTTTGATTGTAGGTGGGCCTCCAGAAAACTGGATGGGCCAGTTAAAATAAGCCCCCCCCCCCCCCCCCCCCAAAAAAAAAAAAAAACGGGTTCCCCTTCATCTCCGTTTCAGCGCTTTTCTGCGGCACTGAGGACCGCGACTCACTAGCCTACCTGAATTTAATGCGTAATTAGCATAGGTAAAAAAAAAAAAAACGGATTTTTTTTGCTGCTTTTTTAAATACAATTACAATTTAATTTAATTTATTGTTTAATAAAATTATAGGCCTATTATTTTTTGTTTATTAACAGCAACAACAGCTGTAAAGATGAAGTTGACGATCGCCATCTCCATATAGTGAACGCGCCTATAGAGAGAAATGCACATCCAGGGGTGCGTTTCCCGAAAGCATGGCCAACTATGGTCGCAAGTTCCGTCGTTACCAATAGAGTTCAATGGACACTGCGATCATAGTTGGATAACGATGCTTTCGGGAAACGCACTCCTGGATTACATAATCAGAGAGTAGCCTTTTTCTTTTCGTTTTAAATTGTTAAAAAGACATTTCAAGCTTTCTTAAGATATATTTCATGTCTGTGAGGCATACGTTGAGTTTCGTTACGTTAGGATGAGATGCGCTCCTGTTCACGAGCAATGCAAGTGAGCGCGCGGGCGCCTCCATGATTTTATTGTCTGCTATATTTTCTTCTTATTTATTAAATCCAATTGGCAATTGGTTGATAAAAAAATTATTAAAATTAAGATACAATTTATACAAAACGAAAAGTGGTCAAAATCATGTCTGACCCACATCTCTCGATATATTGCGCATCCTATCTTACTCGTGCCGTGCGTTCACTTTTCATAATCAACATAGATGAAAAAATAACATTATAATATTTTAACAAATATTAAACTAAATGAGCTTGCTTAATGGCTACAACACATAGTAGGCCTACAGACTCTCTATTTGTACAAATTGCTGCACATTCATTTTATTCTGAATTTTGCACGCATAAGTTGAAAGGCATTTGTTTGCATGCATAGTAAAACATTTCTGCAACATTTATCAAGTTCACTGATAATTATGCGTTATTAATTATTATCTTAATGAATAATGTAACAAGGACGAAGCATGTAAACTGCGTTGTTTGTTTAGAATGGAATGGATCGCAAATAGATCCGAATGAAGAAACGTACAAAACCATAGTAGAAAATGGAAGCGCCGCGGCTGACTGTACAACACGTGGTTAAGGTGGGGGGATTATTTTTTTTAAATATGTTTATTTGCATTATTCTAATATTGTTTCATGATTCGATTTATATATACTGTATGTGGCCCCAGCTGGACCTTTGTCAACTCCATCAGTGTTAAACTCCGTCAGGTAAAGGTTTTTGTTCATTTTGAAATGTCTTTTTCTTTTTTCAATTTAATATGTAAAAATTTTAAAATATCAATGGAACTACATCATATTATTTGTATTTTACCTAAGAACATTGATGATATGTTTAATATTAAAAGGAGAATTAAGGAATTTAGGAACTGGATTGTTCATAATAGTGTTTTATGAATTTTATGACTTGGCTCCTTTACTGAACACCAATTTTACATAATTGAAGACTTTACACTGTTTTTGGATTGAATCATTTAAATTAGCATGCTTTTTAGTGCGTCTGAAGGAGTTGACACACATTAAGTTATGAAGTGAATATATATTAGGTTTTTATGAAAATATATATTTTTTAAATGATTCCCTTATGGTTCATTATCTGAGACCTTTGTCTACAAAAAAGATTTTTTTAATAGTGTAGACAGTGTTAGTTTTTAACATCTAAAACATGTTTTGTTTCTTATCCTAAGAATCAGTGATGTTTTCTAGGAATCCAGACAAAGACATCTACACTCTCAAAAAAAAAAAAAAAAAATTGTACATAGTAAAATCCGGTGTTAAATTAACACTGCTCGGTGTCTCATGGTTAATTATCTCAATAACTGCAACACTGCTTCAGTGATTATTGGCCATTAGTGATGAGAAACAATGTATTCTGAATAAATGTAATGGTTTATTTTGTGTTTAGAGTTTAGCTAGCGAGTTGTGAAGGTCTTGAGGTTCAGACATGGCTGTATTCAGGGTAAGTTCAAATCTTTTCCACGAGAGAGTAAAATTATTTACCAGCAATGATTTAATTCAAATGAAAAAGATTTTAATGCTAAATTGATTTATTTATATTAAGGGGTCCTAGCACCTAAAGTTTCATCAAGTCAGTGATGATTCAAGTACAGCATTTGCTGTAAAAAAGCGCATTGTATTTCAAGATACATTTCAATTGTATCCGCTAGCTGCCTACATTGGACCTGGACATTTTTTGCTAAATGGTTTTCAAAATTGAGTGTTAAAGACCCCAGGACTTTTGTCGCACTTGAACCATGAATACACAAAACAAAAAAGTAATAGATTCGAGGAGTTTTGTGTTTGAAATTTAAAAAGTAACAAATCCTCCCTCGTGGGTCAAAATGACCCCTTTAGGAATGAATGGAATGCGAGGAATTGCTCAGTACACATAGAAAAACCAAAAAATTCTCAAAATTCAAACTAAAAATACTAAAACTTTACCAAAAAATAATTGTATAATGTCTAAATGTGTATCTGAATGCATAGTGAAGACAAACTGACTTAAGGACCCAGAGGAACAGTTCATTTGCTCCATATAGAGATATAAGGCCATCTAGAGTCATGAAATATCATGTTATATTATTTATTTTCCACAAGAGGTCGACAAAGACACCCAATGTAAGAAATTTTGAGCTGAATTAAAAGGTTTTATGCATTAAATTGTGAGTTGGTAATTAATTTAAATAAAGGTAAACAAAAGAAAAAAAGAAAAAGTAGTCACACCTTTATATGATGTAATTCAAGGTAATTTGGGGCATATGCCAATCTAAAAAATCTCTTGTTCCTTGTATATTGATGTAATTTTTATTGGTACTCTTTATCTATTCAGGGGACAACACCGCCCACCTGTCTTTATCAGAAATGTCCTGTTCACTTTCTCACAGTTACACACCTAGTTAAGGGTCTTTCTCAAGGGCACCACAGTGGTATTGAAGAGGCAGGGGACAAATGCTGTTCCCCCCAAACTGATCTAACACCAATTTAAAGCAGAACATCTTTATACAATAAAATAAAATGTAATGCATGTTGATTACCTTTTTCTAATGTTTCATTCATGATTCATTCATCTTGTTCAATGGTTTTTTAAATTTGGCTGTAGACCATAAAAATATTTCGAAAATAAGTGCATGTCATTTACCTCAAATTTTTAATTTAATTTATTTTCAAAATAAATATATTCTCTTCCCTTAGATGCTGTGAAGAGGTGGAGCCCAAATGCTACAGACTCTGAAACTGATGCAGCAATGGCAGAACACCTGAAACACACTCCAGGAAGAGCTGGGGGTGGTGGATACAAAAAAATGAGCCAACCAATGTGTTAGTTCACCCAAAAATGAAAATTGTCATCATTTACTCAACCTCATGTTTCAAACCTGTATACCTTTCTATGTTATGCTAAACACAAAGATGTTTGGAAGAATGTTTGTAACCAAGCAGATGTCGCTTCCCATTAACTACCGTAATAATTTTTTCTCCAATAATGGTAGTCAATGGTTGCTCTATTTGCTTGGTTACAAACATTCTTCAAAACATCTTCTTTTGTGTTCAGCAGAAGAAAGAAACTCATAACGGTTTGGAACATGAGGGTGAGTAAATGACAGAATTTTCATTTTTGGGTGAACTATCCCTTTATATAATAATTCAGTATTTTGTAATTGGTACTTTAGTTTGGTTAACAAATGTTAAACATTGAAAAAAATAAAGAGAAATTTTGGCTGTTCAAGATCAATAAAATGTTGTTCTAAATCAGAACATGCTTCTTTTTTGCTTATGTCCACAAATAATGTGTTCTTGTTTGTGATGTACACGTAATTAAAACGTTTTATTGACGTTCAGGTCTGACTGGACCAATTTTGGACCTTTTTAGAACCTTTGTCAAGATGTGTAAACCTCAAGACTTGATTGCCTTTCACGATGTTACACAATAGGTGTGTGATTATTTTATATGCAGGCTTCTACACTTAAATTATGCAGCAACACATTTAAACACAGATGACGACGCATTTAGACGTCCAGGGACGCGCAGAAGAGACGTGGAATTCACGGTCAGATGACGTCGAAGACGTCCGTTCAACTTTCATTTTGGAACTATTTTTCAACCATGACAGGACGTGTCGGACGGACGTCTTTTCAACGGTCATTAAACGTCCAAATGTTTGCTGGGTTGCTAATGTCATTCATTCATTCGTAGTGAACAGTGATAACTTAGTCCCAACCAGGGTTTATTAATTCAGTTGAATACTTGGACTTTTAATAGAATGCATGCAATGCCCTGGTCACCTAAATGACTGAACTGAACATTGAATTACACCCTGGGCGTGACCCCCATTATTGATTTAAAAAGGAGTTTATTGTTTTAAAAACGATTGTATTGCTTCCGCCAAAGAAAATAGTCCGTTCCACGTCCATAGCAACGCGCTGTTTTGCATGGCAACAGTCTGTTATAGTTCGCAGCGATCTGTTATCAAGAAATAACAGACCGCATTCTACATTGGAATTCAGCCAAGCCATGTAATAAATACCTTTATCTTTCGCTCATTTCTAAATTGGGCACCTGATGGCTTTGACCTTTCTTGTCCATCTCATTTGTCACTCGACATCGACAATCAACAGATTTCCCCTGATCCCCCCCCATACCAACTGTCACTCAAGACGAGTCACGACCAGAAGTCAAGACTAAACCAATTCACCTTGGTGGTGGTGACCAAGTAATTGTTTTTTACCAATTACCTATTTTTATTAGCCATTCAGACAATTCAGAAAAACTAAAATGTGCAGGAAATATAGAGGCCTGTATTTATAATATTATGAATGAAATGTGCGTTATTTGGAAGAAAGTCGAGGTGTGACTGACTTAGATAACTATATGGATCCCCCGTCCCCCCTGTCCGTTCCATTTGGGAGAGACCCAGAGGTGAACTGTCATCCGCGCCCGCGCCTCCGCGCCCCCCCTCCCCTTTCCCCTTTCCCCTTTCCCCTTTCCCCTTCTCAAACAAACAGCTTCTGTGCGTGGCATCTTCTCAGTAAGCAGGGGCGCCTGCAGCTGCAGGGGGCGCAAATTTGGCAATTCCCCACACAGTGAAATGATAGATAATAGAAAACCGCTTTGCGGCGCAGATTTTATTTTATTTCATTTTTTTCTGTGACGGCGGCGCCGCCCCCCAAAAAATGCCGCCCCCCAAAAAATGCCGCCCCGGGCGATTGCCCGGTTCGCCCGTGCCAAAAACCGCTACTGGTTGTAGCAATGTTGTTGCGCGACATTCAGCAACTGACAGATGACGTTCTGACAATTTTTTGTTTTTATGCTAGATAGGCCTATAGATATCCCCCATTTAGCATTTTATGTTTTGAGGTTAATTTTTAATTAGTCATATGTTAGATCATTATATCGTTTTTTAAAATATTGTTTATCCTTATTATTATTTAATGGGGCTATCAGTAAATTAGCCTAATTACAATCATCACCTGCAAGTGTACACTTTGAAGAGTAAAAATTACAGAAGGTTACGTTAATTCAACTTTATTAAAACTAACTGCATATATGGTAATCAAATTGCACTTCCAAAAGTCATACATTTGTGAAAAAAAAAAATGAAAAAAGATATGAATATACAAATTTCTTTTAAGTATAACAAATATAACATAAAAAGCAAAGATCAGAACATTTAATGAACAAAGCCGGTTCTGTACATGGCAGACAGTAGTCGAAAGCTGGACGATAAAGTTCGGTAAACGGAATCAGGAAACATCCACAAATCCAGAGGAGCAAAGAAACGAATGAAACTAAATAGCAGACAAATGAAATTAAAAACTAAACAGTGCGAGCGAGGCTACATTAGTCACATTAGAAAATGAAGTTGTAGGTTGTGTTTGAATAATTACGTATCTTATTTAGCTGAGGTAAATAAAACGCAATATACTCACGTATCCTTGCTCGATGAAGAACGAGACAACACAATGAGCCCATTACGGTTGAAATTTAAAAGGCTGATTTTCGCGCTTCAGGGCAGTGACAAGTACATATGTAGTCCAGTGGTTGTCAAGACACCGTTGGCACAACTTTAAGCAATGGCCCTCAACGGTGGATTAATGTCAACATTTGACAACGCTGTAACAACCTTCACCACACAACATATTTATAGCAACCTTTTGCCCATGTTGATAAAACGTTGTTAGAAGGTTGGCCACTTTTCAAAATCCAAAATCCTGTTTGCTATTTATTTATATAGTGTGCACGTGATGTTTCTGGATGTTGACGCGCGCATCGACATAGGCTCGGTCCTGCTCCTCCGTGGTATCGCGGTTGCGGCACGTGGCGATGAAACGCCAGAAACAACAGGTGACTTTAAGCTATCGTTATATGATCCCGCTCTTATTCATGCAAATGCTTTTAAACCATTCATGCACGACAAGACAAAAGAGAATGTGCTGTCAGTGAATGTCCTCCTGACACACACACACACACGACCAACACGCCAAAATGTCCGTTTTGTCGAGTATCCTCACAAGAACAGTCTTAAACGAGTTAAATAAAATCTTAAATGAAAGTAAAGAGTAGTGAGAGAATGGGATGCATGAGATCGTCAGCAGCGGCTGGTCCTAAAGTGGCAGCAGCTAATTCTCTCTGTCAGTAAAGTTAACCAAAGGACAAAGAAAACAGAGGAAATTACTAACTGCTCTTGACTAAAGAATGCTTGTAGCTTTAATAAGGATTTATCTATATTTAGTTTATAATTTATGCAGTGCGGAATGTTTTGATAATCTTATTCAATTTCTGTATATTTCATACCTGTTAGACAGGAAAGGCACAGGTAAATATGACATTTATAATGGGTTTATGTAAGGTTTGTTTTAAGTTCACTTAAATTAAAAGTTGTTAGATTTTTTGAAGCCTAATAAATATTTAAAATTTGGGGGGATACTCATTTTCATTTTTTCTTAGAAGCCTATAATAAATAATAGTTTAGCATCCAAATAAATCGCGAATATGGAAAAAAAATTTATTCGAATGAGAGAGTTACGCCCAACGCCGCTTACTTTCACTTTCGCTTTAAATTATTTCGTTTTGGCTTGTTTATATATATATTTTTTTCATTCTTGTTCTGTTCTGAATATGATTAAATTTAAAGGATTTGTTGTGGAATATTTTTAGTGATTTTTTTAAGCGTACAGCAAACGATAGTATATTAATTGGTTAAAATTCTGGTAACACTTTATAATAACGTTCAGTTGTAAGGCATTTATAAGTGGTTAGTTAATGATGAACTAATCATTTACAGAACATTCATAAATGATTAGCAAGTGATATACTAACATTTTATGTATGTTTTGTAAATTCCGTTACAAGTCATTTACTAGTGATTAGTAAATGATTAATTAATTATTTACGAAACATGACTATGCGTTCATAAATGATTAATAAGTGATATATGAATTATTGTATGTATATTTTGTAGATTCAGTTAGAAGTAATTTACAATTGATTAGTAAATGATTAACTAATCATATACAAATGTTTAATAAATAATGTATTTTTTGTATGTATGTAGCAATTAGATGGTGCAGAAAGTGCTGTAAATGCCTTGAATACATGTACAGATCATTAGTAACATATTTACGAGTGATGAATAGTTTACACTTTAGATTAGGGGATGCAGAAAGTGTTGTAAATCATTTATAACACATTCTGCATCCCCTAATCTAAAGTGTAAACTATTCATCACTTGTAAATGTGTTACATATACATTCGTAGATTCGATTCGTTGATCTTATGCCTTTTTGGTTCTTGAAGTGGTAATCTACGAATGATGTGTAACACATTTACAAGTGATGAATAGTTTACACTTTAGATTAGGGGATGCAGAAAGGGTTGTAAATGATTTATTCATGCGTTTACACATCTATAACAGGTGTTGAACACTGTAGTGTGCACTGCAGTGTAAGTGCTGACTGGTGAGGGTATAAACAGCTGTCTTCTGTAGTGTGTAGTGTAGTGTGTAGTGTGCACTGCAGTGTAAGTGCTGACTGGTGAGGGTATAGACAGCTGTCTTCTGTAGTGTGTAGTGTAGTGTGCACTGCAGTGTAAGTGCTGACTGGTTAGGGTATAGACAGCTGTCTTCTCTGAAACACATGGAGTCTTTAACCACTGTGCTCCTGATGTGAGCAAAACATTAAAAAAAATGTAACATAATTTATTAAACATTTATGAAACGCATAGTCATGTTTTGTAAATGATCAGTTAATTATTAACTAATCAATTGTAAATGACTTCTAACTGAATCTACAAAACATACATAAAATAATGAACATATCACTAATTAATCATTTATGAACGCATAGTCATGTTTTGTAAATGATTAGTTAATCATTAACTAATCACTTGTAAATGACTTGTAACGGAATTTACAAAACATACATAAAATGTTAGTATATCACTTGCTAATCATTTATGAATGTTCTGTAAATGATTAGTTCATCATTAACCAACCACTTATAAATGCCTTACAACTGAACATTATTATAAAGTGTTACCAAATTCTTACTATGGTTAATCGTTAATTAGCATCCATGTAGCTTTAGCTAGATCAAAAGAGTGCAGAATCAACTTTGCGTTGCGATCGCGTCACGGATAAGCCACTGCACGTGCATCATCAAAAGCGGTTAAAGCTACACTGTGTGGGATTTACTCCCATCTAGCGGTGAAATTGTATATGACTACCAACTGAATATTACTTTCTAGCTCCTCCCATTCCGAAGGCGTTTTAACTGCTACGGTGGCCGTATTATTTCAAATCTGCCGGCAGTCGCGAGTAATCTCCCCCTCACATTTGTCACGGTGCCACTGCGTGTAAAAACGCGAAAGGCGAAGCTTGTATGTCCCTCTTTGGCCAATGTAGTTTCAAGATGGAGGGGCAACATGGCGACCGGCATTCGAACCCCTCACCCGTATGTACTTTCAATGGCAGATTATAAACTTACGAGAATACTTTATTACTTGAAATAAGTAAATATACATTAATGAGCACATATATTTTTGAAAGAACTAAGTGTTTTTTGCTAAGAATCAACAAAAAAAATGTCACAGTGTAGCTTTAAGAAAAGTGCTGAGCTGAATTTTTGTGCCAGCTGTGCACAACAGAGCACTTTTAAATGAGAATAAAGTCTAATGCGCCTTTAGCCCCATTGTATTATGTATGCTTGGCTTAAGAATAGGCCTATATAGGCCTATGGGTCGCATCAATAAATTTTTTTTTTTAAAAGGTCGCTCTAGAAAAAGTTTGAAAACCACTGATCTATGCTAAGCTATGCTAAAAGTGCTACCAGACCCGGAGATCGGCTGAAAACGGTAAAACTGTTTAACTCGAGGGGAGTTGGAAAATGAGCCTATTTCCAAAAAAAGTTCCGGTGTCCAGTGGACATGTATGAAATTTATGTCTTGTTTCGTAACAGAAAGTCATATTTTGATTTGAAACCCCATAAAATTATGAAATCTTAACACTGTTGTTGTATTGAAGTATTAAACACAAGACCGGAGTAATTCCTTCGATGCTCTTTTATTTTAACACATGTCAAACTTGTCTTCTAGAACATATCACCTCTCATTCTACTCCCCAAGCAGCACTTCAACACTTCGGCATTCCACTGCCACCTTGTGGTTAACTATGAACACCACAAACACCAATCACAGCCACACGCGCGTCCTGTATTATTTAAATATTTTGGCGTGTTAAATGCATCCAGTCTTTGCACGCTCTTAATAATGTCTCCAGGAGATTCAGTCGATAGAAATGAAATCTGCATCAGAAAATGTGTAGTCGACCCGCCCCAAACATGTCCACAATAATGACTGCTGGAGACAGAACTTCTGAGAGGAATGCCATATACAAAGAGGAAATACTGGACACATGTTACAATATTTACAATCAAAGTCGAATTAAAAGTATACTTTTCCGTCTCAGTATGTTTAGTTTCGGTCTCGATTTGAAGCGTTTTCATCTCGGCGCATCACTAACTCAGTACTCTGTTAATTACGACCTGACAACACAAACTGTACATGAACGAGTACCTGGACGAGCTCAATCTTGTTGCAGTCTTGATCGAAGTTCTTGTGTTTTGTGTCGTCGTGGAAGAAGCCGATCTCGACCTTCACGCGCTGTTTTACACGGACGATAGCAACTCAATTAGAGATGGGTGTGCCGTGCACTTGTTGGAGGCAGAACTGCTGCTGTCACGGGAATAATTGATGAGTTTTCCACACAACAGCTACACTGTAAAAAATTATCGTAATTTTAACGGTAAAAGACTGTAAAAATGTTACAGTAAAAAACTGTTAATTGGTTAACAGAAAGTTTCCGTACTATATACGGTAAATAACTGTGATAGATCTAACGGTACATTTAATGTAATTTTGCTGTAAAATACCGTTAAATTTACAGTTTTTGAAAGTGAAAAAGAACAACTCATTGTATAATTTACAGTGAAAAACCGTAAATTGGCATTCCCACAATTCCCTGTGTGACACTTCACATTTGATGTATTTTTGTTGAAATAACTGTTTCTTCATAGTTTTTTTTTCCATTTTTTCTAATCAGTTACGTACATTAGGGTTTTATGTTACATTTAATATTGGTAAATTAATGTTTATTGCATTTTTTAAATTTCATGTGTTACCATGATGGTGTTTAATGTTTGTGTGAATGACACTATGCAGCTTTTATAAATTAGTATTAACTTTCTTGTGGAAGAGCTGCTTGTGATGAGCTTTGATTGATCATGTGACTCTCATCACTGCTGTGATTGGTGGTTATGAGTGTATTACAATGGTACAAAACAGATATTAATAGTTCAATAGGATGGTAAATTCACATTATATCAGATAATAAAATACGGTTTATTACTGTAAATTTTAAGTTAAGTCTGTAAAACCAATAACGTTGCTACCGTATTTTTGACGGCAAAAGTTCTGGCAACCACAGCTGCCGGTTTTTTACCGTAAAAATCACGGTTTAATTTTTTACAGTGTAGATCAGTCTTGTCTTGTTAATAATGTAGTGCATATTTACATATGTGAGATCATTTGAAGCGTATTGTATGTTTTATACACAGCGAAAATGCCTGCATTTGACCGAAATTACAGAATCATCAGCAAGAAGTCTTGAATGCAACAAGCTCTTATGACTTCTGAAGTGGCAGCATAAAACCACCTGTGCAAAATAACCGTACAGCAGGTCTGGAAATGGGGTAAATATCATGTACATAAAAGCAAATGGAGTAACAGCAAACATTCTGCAACATGTTTAAAAAATGAATCTAAAAATTATCTAGCATCCATAAAATACTTATCCAAAAGATAATCAATCCCTTGGTGACTTGTATAAAGTCATGCACTTTCTTTTTAAGAATTTGTACATTCTTAAATTATTTTATTTATTTGTTCTTCCTTGCAATCCCCCTTTAAGTGTTTTGTTTATTGTACTTAATATGATGTTGTTTTTTTTTATAGGCCTACTGTATATGCACAAATATCAAATGGAGATTTAATTACATGATATTTGTATATATGTTCATGCATATTATTGTTCCCTTCTTGAGTTTGTAAATTTATATTGTTTAATAAATAAATAAATAAAAGGTCTGAATTTCGAGGGGGATGTTTTCCAGTTAATACTGATACGTTTTTTTTTTTAGGTAGAATTATTATTATTTTTTTTATCTATTGTTCACTTAGTAGCATACAAAAGCAAAATTAATCCAGCACAAAAACGTAGAGTAATATAAAAAAATAAATAAATATGCCTTTACATTTAATCATTTATATGCTTTTATCCAAAGCGATTTACAAATGAGGAGAACAATGGATGTACCCAGATAGCAAATGACATCTGGCCCAGTCGTGTGGCACACATCTCACACATTATTCAACCCGAGTGTGTCTGCAAGAAGTCAGCCACAACCGGGCCAGATGTGGCCCACATCTAATTATCCTATAATAAAGAATATTACTCGTATAGTCTAAATATACAAATTATATAAATGCATAAGAATATTTATACATATAAAACAAAGCTCCCACCACAAACTCAAAATACATCAGTTACAATACATCAGTTTAAATACATTTCCCTTTCGAAAGGGAACTCGCACTGCGAGCCTCAACAACACAATCTTGTTACCGTCAGCGGCTGTTTGTGGATTGTTTGGCAGTCCGAATGTCGGCAGTTTTTTTTTATTTTTTTTTCTATAATAATTTAACCCTCATGTGGTGTTCAAAACCCTATAACACCTGTGGTGTTCCCGGTCAAAAATGACAGGCCCATAAAAAAAAGCTTATAAATCACTCATTATACCATATTTTCACCCAATCTTGGATTCAATCTTTTTGTCAACTTGTTCTCTTTCAATTAGGACTGGTTTTATATTTCTGTTTGCATCTGATTAATCATGGGCCTCATTTATCTGAGAGTAGGCATCTCATTTTTTGAGTAAAAAACAAATAATTTATGAGTAAATTTGGAAATATGAAAAAAAAAAAAAAAAAAAAAAAATGGCTACTGTTGATCACACTAGTCTACTCTAATATTTCACCAGGAATTTTGTTTTGAAACTTTTGTTTTGTAAAAAATATGGCACATAGTCACACTTGTGGTGTTCCCGGTCAAAAATGACCGGCCTATAAAAAATAGCTTATAAATCACGCATTATACCATATTTTCACCCAATCTTGGATTCAATCTTTTTGTCCACTTGTTCTCTTTCAATTAGGACTGGTTTTATATTTATATTTGCATCTGATTATTCATAGGCCTCATTTATTTGATAGTAGGCATTTTTCTCAATATTGCCAAAATTATTAACAAATAATGCTTTTTTCACTCAAAAACTGAGGTGCATAAGCTCGGATAAATGACTCCTACAATTAAACTGTTTGAAAATTGAATACAAAACCAGTCCTAATTGAAAGAAAACAAGTTGATAAAAAGATTGAATCCAATTTTTGGGGATAATATAGCATAACGAGGGATTTATAAGCTATTTTGTGTAGGCCTGTCATTTTTGACCGGGAACACCATAGGTGTAACAAGGTGAAAAAAACAACAACAAAAAAAGTAAAAAAAATAAATAAAAAATTTGGACAAGTTGTTATAGTCTCTGTGAACAAAGTCACTAAGTTTCAGTTCAATGCGATAACATTAACTAGTATTTTCAGGAAAAAGAAAATCTTCTCCAGTCAAAAATGACATGAACACCACATGAGGGTTAAACATTAAATTACATTATAAAGGAACAAATACTCTAAGTAAACAACAATAGCCCAAGTTTAGAAAAACATTTTTAATTAAGACTGCAACTATTTTTAGGTGTGCCAGCTGCCACTGTGGGTGGCCTATTCTGTACAGGTCTGATATAAAGAATGTTTTTGCTCAGATAGCAAGAAAAACATTTTTTTTTTAGAGGGAACATTGTCCAGAACGGATTTTTTTGTTACTCCCGATTTTAAATCTGGGCATTTGAAAATAATTATTAGCCTAATACTTTAAACTGTGAGTAAGTTTTGGGTTCTGATGTGTACATATCAAGAACATTTTGATGACCACTTTAACACAAAAATAACACAAACACTAAAAGAGCTGTATAACGGCTAACTTGGATCATGTACGCACCTCATCCTATCGTGTAACGGCAGTGACGTCAGTCCACGCAGTTCAAAGTTTTATGACAGTCAGTTACGGTTAACAGTTTCTTGTGGATTATTAGCTCGTTGGTCTTGTGAATAAATGTTCTATATTTGGTGTTATATCGCTAGTAAAGATACAATAGGACTGCATTACTTGTGGAATGTGCTTTACAGCGGAAAAAAGCGTGAATATCCCAATTAGCTGAAAAGTACTATTCACTGCAGGGCGCAATAAAAACTACATTTAAGATTACATTAAATTTAATTGTAATTTAATACATATTTTTTTATGTAAATGTAAAATTATATGTATTTTTTACCATCATTCATTAAAAAGCATTATATCTTATAAGCATTAGGCCCACAGCAGTTGACAACACTTCATGTTTTATTTTAATTAAACAACATACAATATAACGCAATATTTAGAATTAAATTATTCATTTTGTCTTTATTCATTAAAATGCATACCAGCATAATATCATAAACATGCATGCAGTATAATAGTCATTACAGTTCAAGTCTTGTAAGTCTGGTAAAACCTGAAAGCCAAAGAAAGAAAACATCTGCATTTACTTTCTTTAGACAATAATACAATATCACTCAATCCTGAGATCCAGAAAGAAAAGAAACGATACTTAATCAGGATAGACTGATGTCCGTGCTACTCTAATCTTTAACTTTGTTTTTCAATCCCAAAACAGGAATTCGATCAAACAATTCGATCAAACAAAGTGTTAACATGTTGCTATTTAAAAAAAGGTACAAAAGTTTTATTTTTGATAAACAGAAGTGGTGAGGGTGAATGATAATTCATAACTGTTGTAAATGCTGCTTGATAATGGTTTCTGTTTATGCCTCTTTATCTTAAGATAAAGCATTATTAAATTTAGTAGTTTTTCTGTATTATCTAAAACGTTATGTTTGATTTATCTTGTTCGATTGTGATTTGGTTTGGGTAGTTACTGGGGGTAGGTCATAAGCCTAGGGGTTCTACCTATCCCTTTTCGAACAGGTTGATTATTATGCTAAATGTTTTTTTTTTTTGTTTTTTTTAATGGATATTTCATGTTGCTGTCTTTTTTTTATTTATTCTTTTTTTAATTGTTCAAAATAAAGATTTCATTCATTCATTCATTCATTCATTCATTCAGGAAGCCTGCTGAAGGACACACAGAGGACTAAGACTTAAGGGAATTTTATGATTCATTTTAATATTTGCTTTTACATTGCAAGTTTTAAACATTCAGTTATATCAGTCATATATGCGTTAGGTATTTAAAGAGTTTCACTTTCACTAGGCAGCATTGTTGATGTAAAGACAATAGCGAAGCAGTATATTGATTAGTAATTGTGTACACACAAGTGACTAAGAAATCTGTATTTACTATTTGATCCAGTGATCCTTTCCTTTCAATAAAAAGAGGACATGAATGTAGAGATAAATGACAGTCAGTCTACATTAATCCGGATACATTTGAAAACGTTTCAGTGTGGATGAGAATCTTTTGGAAAACGTTAAATACACCTTCCGGCACATAAAACCTCACTGAGATGATACAGGCGGAAAAACAAAATAAAGTTATCGTGCAACTCTTCTGGCAGGATAATTTTATTTAGCAAAATATCTCAGCATTCACCACTCATGGTGCGTTCAAAGTCCTCCTGGGAAGTTCGTATTTACGAAGTGGGAAGTCGTGTTTACGACGGCAGGCGAGTTCAAATCACTTTCGTCTGAGTAAGATGGCGGTTAACTTTCTGCCTTAGGAAGGGAGGGGCTAGAACGTAATATTCAGTTGGTAGTCATATACAATTTCACCACTAGATGGGAGTAATTTCTACACAGTGTAGCTTTAAGTATTGTCACTGACACGCACACAACTCCTAAAGATCGGGGCTTAAAGAAAATCCCAAGCTTCCGACTCGTATTTACGTTGTGGTGGCGTTCATGAGCAGATACGATCTTTACGACCTGACTTGAACGCACCAATAGTCACCATTGTATATTTGGTCTAAAATGCAACTACTCTGATGTTTTACTGCAGGATAGCAAATGTGAGTGGATTTTCTGTCATCTTTGCAGGACTATGATGTGTAGAGTGTGCAGTTACATATTTTAGCAACAGTGTGAAAGTGAATAGTATATAACAGGTACCGGTACAACAACCTAATATCTATTGGTACAATTTGCATCACATGATTAAACGTTCGTCATTGTTTTCAAATACCTCCGTTTTGACAGTCCACACTACAACGTGAAAACGGCGTTTTATTATTAATACACTTTGGAGAACATTTTCAAAAAGGTTTGTTTTCAAAATAATAAAAAAAAAAACGTCTAAGTGTGGAAAAAGACCAAACCGGAGAGAAAAAGACGTGTTTAGACGAATACGTATTAGTGTGGACAAGACTTGAATCACTGGAAGAACCCGTGTGTCCTGCGAAAGCATCAAACCCAACAGCAGGACCACAGCTCTGTCCACTTTTTAATATTCATATTTAGGAGCAGAACTTTCATTGTATTTTGGGGAAACATCTGCAGGAATGTGATTCATGAAAGAGTCACTCACCAGAGGTACCTGCAAGAAAAACAGGTATGCCATCAGCTTTAATGCTGATTTATTGATAGTTCTAATCAATTCTTGCACATAATAATTTATATGTTTTGGGTCTTTTAACTAGTGGAGGTCAACAATGTTATTGATATCAACTCTGTTACCACCTATGTCAGCTCTGTTTGTTTAAGGTTTTGCTTTAAAAATGATCATTATATGTGAATTATTGTTAACAAATTGATCAGAAGCTGATTAGCATAACTAGTATTCTTACTACGTGACATTTTTAAAGGATTTCATTCATTTTAACGCTGTGTTTAGAGAAAATCTGAACAGAAACTGTTTATTTTTTTACTCCAAAACAAAAAGTATCTGTCTTATTAGGCTTAAAGTTTAATTAATGGATGATCTTAGGAAAGATTTTGAATTGTGTTACATATGTATGTTTTTGACCCAATTTGTCTATAACAGAGTTGACAGATTTTTCTGTTAGTACATTGATTTTCAGAATCAATATTTTAAATCTTACAAGGTTAAGATCAGCATTCAGATTCAAGATGAATGGCGTGCTCAATTCCTTTTAAGTTTGATTTGGGTGCTCTTCGGTCCAAGGTGGAACATCTTGAGAGGCAGTGTAGAGAAAAACTCTGGTAACCGAGGCACTCCTTAATTAAAATGTCTTTATTGCAAGAATGACATGCCCTGAAGAAGGCCCCATGCCGCTACGCGTGGGCATTTTAAAGTTGTCCATTTAGGACATGTCATTCTTGCAATAAAGACATTTTAATTAAGGAGTGCCTCGGTTACCAGAGTTTTTCTCTACACTGCCTCCATTGAAAATATTACATTTAAAGTGTTCTATAAAAATAAAATTCCTATTTTTTGTTTTCTTTTTCTACTTGAAATATGCCCGCAATTGTAAAATGGATCATGTGTATAAAATCAACACTAATCCAAATTATGGATCGTGAATGAAAAAAAAAAAAAACATTTTACACAAAGTCCCATTAGACTGGTGCTACAAGCTTCTCTTACCTCTGATATTTTAAGATCATGGGAGGGATTGGTTCTTAAGGCATAGGACTGTGGAATAACAACTTGGTAAACATTCGGCACCTTTGGAAAAAAAAAAATACACGTTGTGTTTTATAACTTCTTACTGCAATATAAACTCAATAACATTTGCAGACAGGTATAGTATTACAGGTTTATAGACACACCACTGTATTTCAAATGGAAAAAAGGAAAAGACAAAAATCCTGCTGAAATATTTTGGTGTGGAAACTTAAAAACAATTAAATTGAAAAACTACCCGTTTTTCCGTCAATCTGAAATGTCCTAGCAACCACCCAGAAAACCTTAGCAACTGCTTAGCAACCATAGCGGCCACTCAGTTTCTAGCCCTTGTGTTGTGTTCAAAACCCTAGAACATTTGTGATGTTCCCAGTCAAAAATGACCGGCCTATAAAAAGTAGCTTATAAATCACTTGTTATATCTTGCTCTTGCTATTGCTATATCATCACCCAGTATTGGATTCAATCTTTTTGTCAACTTGTTTCCTTTCAATTACGACTGGTTTTATATTTCTATTTGCATCTGATTAATCGTAGGGCTCATTTATCATTTATCTATTATTTTTTAGTAAAAAAAGCATTATTTTTGAATAATTTTAGAAATATTAAATAAAATATGAACAAAATTGGCACTGTTGATCACACTAGTCTACTTTAATGTTTCACCAGGAAGTTTGTTTTAAAAAAACTTTTATTTTGTAAAAATAAATGGTACAGAGTCACGCTTGTTCACAGTCAAAAATGATTGGCCTACAACAAATAGCTTATAAATCACTTGTAATGCTATATTATGCTATAAAGAAAATCTTCTCCGGGTCAAAATGACCCGAACATAACAGGAGGGCTAGACCTGAATGCATCACTCACCTGTGGAGAACAGCAGCAGACGTTGGCTTTACAGCCAAGAAAGATGGAGATGACAAACTCAAGGAAACTGAATACCAAGGACACACAAATGATCCCCCGGGAGAGGGGGTTTACCTGAGAAAAAACTCATCATTAGCACAAATATCAATAAAATAAATGATAGTTACTCACACTCGTACGCTGACTGGAAGTGCAGAATATACAATCCATGAGGTTCATAATGGGTGTGGTGGCGCAATGGATAAGACACATGCCTTTGGTGTGAGAGACCCGGGTTCGAATCCACTGTGAGACACCAATGTGTCCCTGAGCAAGACACTTAACCCCTAGTTGCTCCAGAGGCGTGCGACCTCTGACATATATAGCAATTGTAAGTCGCTTTGGATAAAAGCGTCAGCTAAATGAATGAATGTAAATGTAAATGTCATATGGTAATATAACAAATCAAACTTAATGTCAGTACCTTCTTGCATGGTAAACAGGGCTTGATATTAACTTTTTTGCTCACTAGCCACTGTGTCTAGTGGTTCCCTTTCGAAAGGCAACTCGGACTGCGTCAATGCCGCTATTGGGGAACGCCCTCCATGTGAACCAGTGTCTGAAAAACTATCCAATCACTGCAATCGAAATTGACCGGCCACAGCCTATGACGTCACGGAAGTATAAAAAGGGCGCCTAGAGAACATGTCATCCTGTTTTCGTCTTCAGGTACTGTTTTGTCTGATTTACAATCACCTGAAAAAGGTAAGAACTATTATGGCAAGTGATAAGCGTTTCAAGAAGTGTGTGGATCCATGTCTATGATATTGACACCAAATGACACACACAACTTGTGTGTTTACGGTTTGGGCTCAGAGAAAGCACGATCAGTTCTTGAGGGAACTGCTTGTGCCAACTTTGAGTTTTTCCCTTGAGAAAACTTCGCTCTCGTCTGCCCTCTTCTCGAGGGAAGAGGGACAGATATCTGTACAAAGGCGATTCAGGTCCTGCTTGCGCTGAGGCAGAGCAGAGACTAGAACCATGGAGTTTCACTGTATGTGTCAATGCCTCAATTGATGGGAGGTTTGCAAACTATCTTACGGTTGAATGGCCCAGCATGGCCCAGCAAGTCCTACTGAGCTGGTATAGCCATGCTGGGCAACAATGGTAAAATCACCTGCTCTGGTAATAATCGCTCTGTAGGACTATACTTTATTTTGATAATTAGTCAAAAAATAAATCTGTTAAATCTGAGTATGTTGCATAGAACTGAATGAAGAATAATATATTGATATTTAATATTATAATATTATATTTAATATGAAATTTAATTGATGTTTAATATTATTTTAATATAGGGCTATTTTATGTCCAATTTTTGTGGATATTTTTCTCTTTTTTCTGTGTTGTTTAATTTAATTAGGTGATTCTACGTTTAAATATTGATGATTACACGCTTAGGGGAAAATGCGATTAATTGCGATCAATCACAGCAAATTGTGCGATTAATTAGTTAAATTTTTTTAAGCGATTCCCAGCACTGATATATATATGTGTACTTGTATTTCATCTAAGTATTTTGTAACAATACAAAGAGCAAGGTGGAACATTTTACCATTTATTTATTTTCCGCTTAATGTTAGTTTCACTAGATGTTCAGATTTTATAAAATGATTGTGCAGTCATGATTTTTCTAAAATAACTTTTGCTGCTGTATTATCCACTTAACTAATTTATAATAGTATTTTTGCCATAGATTATGAATATAGCCTTCTCTTACTGTGGCACGTTATATCTTTGCAATTAAATATCTTGCATAATTTGTTTTGATGGAGATGGTTGGTTTTAATTTTTCAATTCCTCAGAAAGTGGCCTGTGTGTGAGTGCTCGTGATTCTTGGGTAAGGTTCAATGGGAATCATCCATGGGCGATGCCCCCTCCCCTGTGGAAATTCGCCTGCCACCACAGCTGGAAAAAATCCTAGAAGAAACACTGTATAGGTATGCTATACATATATGCATACCCTTTCCCATTGGCCTCCTCTGATTTAGAGTCGTCAGGCTTATATAGTGGGTAGTGTCAATCTGTTGTAGTGAACATTATACGAAAAATTTCTAGTCAGGCCACCGTTCATCTGAGCATCAAGCAGACATTTCTGTGTGAGATGTCTTCTTCCCTAAGTTTTTCTACTGAGGCCACCGCTCTATCAAGCTCCAGATAAAAATACAAAATCAAGCGTTGGCCCTCGTCAAGCCACCTTGATAGCCACCTTATACTAGAGCAGTAGTTCTCCTCTCACTTTAGAGAGTCGTTTTTGAGATTATAGCTCTGAACTTCAGACATATACAGTATATTCGTATATTGGCCCTCATGGGGCCGCCTTGATATCTGGCTTAGGCTTAGTATCTAGGATTTTTGGTGGCGGTTTGCGAAGCATTCTCGCCTTAAATCTGTCATTATCTGAGTGTAGGATCTGTAGGAAACTCAGAATCAAAGACCAGGAGACTTGGTTCTTTCTTCAGCAGGATTCTTTATTGAGAACACGAGCTGTCGGTAGCTGCAGTCATCAAGTCTGACTGAGGGATCTTTACATGGTATCTTATAGGCATTCAGTGGGCAGTCCTTAAAGGGATACTTCAGGATTTAGCATTAAGCTTTGTATTAGTAGAAAACCTGTAGTATTTTCGAATTACTGTGCTTTCTACCCTCATATCCCCCTGAGACGAGAGATTTATGTATTTTTTGTCTGTAAAAAAATTTTTGGCCAGAGGCTAAAGACTACAGCCAGTAGGAGGGGCTGTCCCGCATGTTTTCAACCCGCCCATAGAGGGTGGGATCTCACTCACAGAATGTACACAGTATCAGCCGTCTTTCTTTGGAAGCTAAGCTAGCAGGCTCTTGTTCTGTGGAGAAAGCTGAGTAGTAGGGGTTACCATCCTCTTTTTCCAGCTTTTGCTTTCTGTATTTGCCATTCATTGTTTACATGCACACCTTTTGTTTCAATCAACTGAATTAATTCCGATTGGTGAATCTGAATGTAGTGTTTACATGAACGCTAAACAAGTGATCGGTTGATGTGCGTTTTAACATTGCTAAGAAAATTCCCGCTCCTCCGTGAGAGATACGAGACCGGTGCATCTCAGTAATCACGCCACCGGACTAGCATCGTTCTCCCGCGGCCCTCAGCCTTGCCACAGTAAACATAATGAATCGCGACTGGAGAACGCAAAAGCCGAATCCCGGACATTTTGGGCGATCTCGAAATCCTGGGCAAACTCGTCACGGAGTCTCACTAGTAGCCTAGCCTTGTTGTTTTCAACTGCGCTCTCTTACCGGTAGGCGCGGCTTGGGAGTGGCCTCGTAGAGCAGCGAAGCAAGTGCATTCTGGGAGTTCTTGTCTTTCATCCACATAAGCCAAAAATACATTTTCTGGCTTTTCTCAGTCTAGAAAGCTCCAAATTCAAAAATAATTTCACATTTCTTCTACATAAATGACCTATTTTAAATACACATTCATCTTTCCAGAGGTGAAGTATCCCTTTAAAAGTGCTGACCTTACACACAGCCTTAGAGATGACCACTAAATCTAATCATCTAAAGACAATAGAGGCAATTACCCCCAACTGGAGATAATGCTATTCCACAAATTGTATAAACAACACATGGTCACAAGAACTAAGACTATGTAAACATTCACAGATAGTTCAACTCTCAGTAGGAAGCTCAAAGACTAACAAAACCCCTTCAATGGAAACTATATTGAATCTAATCAGTAAATGGATACCATCATGTTCACCTTGAATGCCCAATACAGTGTAGTTCACCTTAGTTTTCATGTGATGTTATGTAAGGAAGTAGGATCAGCAGATCTTAAACATATTCATAAATTTGTAATCCTACAGTTCCTTAGACCATCAGGAATTTTCCCCTGTACATCTAGTTTTCCTAGTACTAGCCTCCTCTTACTAAAAGAGTCGTCTGGCCAAGGCCCGCTTTTTGCTTTAGGTATAAATGCTAGTGGTGTAACAGGGTAGATAGCAGCATAGGCAAGCAGGTTACCTTCGTTAAGCCTTCCATGCTATATCTATGGCCGTTTTCAGGTCTTTCTCTCTGAAGAGTAAGAAGCATTGTGCTCAGGCCTCCGCCCTTTACAGCATCGATTGTAGTAGCTGGAAGCAAGGCCTCAAGTTAAAAACATATGCTATCACCTTTCGCCACCTAGGCTCAGGTAGAGACAGATTAGTACCCCCTCCCATTTGGGATGGTTGAGTATGCTCCCTTAGAGCCAAAGCACTGCCCGGGCAGACGCCCATGCCATTCAAAGCTGTAGGCCATACAGTAGGCCTCATCGATACTCCGGTAGTGTATGATTGTACTCTCCTTGCTTAAAGGATAGATAGCACTTCTGCTGAGTACACTGAAATGTCTGTGAGAGCACCTAGGCTTCTGAAGGCTAGATCTGCTAACATCCTCGCTATCAAGTAGTTAGGCTCCTTGAAGGCGGCTCACCAACGAGTTGGATGCTTAGCATTGCAAAGGCATTAAGTATCACGTTGTAGGCCCCATGGAGCCTCCCTGTTTTAAGCCAAGACCCTGGTCAGTACTTATCAGGTTGAGGATCTGATGATCGCTCTGCTTGAATACTTAACTCCCTAAGTCTAGTCGGAAGGTCGAAGGACTCTCATGAGGCCTCCCTGTTAGATCAGCCCTAGAGCTGGAGGCAATCCCCTTATTAGGGTCCCTTTAGAGTGCCCAGCCTCCACAGGGCCTTGAAGCACTGAGTATATCCAGGATCAAGTAGAGTTCTATTCTCTGGTTTTCTTTGTGAGAGACTCTGTTTAGGAAAACAGACAGGTTGTTGGCAAGACTAGTTTAGTAGACTTGATCAGATCAGCCTCCCTGGTGGCATGTGGGGTTGAGTATGTCATCCTCAGAAAGTGACTGGATGGGACTCCTTTCGGACCCTGGCCATATTTAGAGTATTTAGATCTATTCCCATCACATAAAAGGTTGCAGTGATGATGAGCATTGAGCAGATGACAGTCTGTTGATAGCGTGAATGAAGATCTTATCATAACAACGCAGTTTTTGCACTCACTATTGGTTTAGTGCTAATTGCACTAAACATTAATTGCACCAATGCAACACAATGTATATACAGTAAGAGCTTCGTTGTGCAGTGTAACAGCGTCATTGATTTCATAACGAGTTTGGCAAGTGTCCAGATAAACTCGTGCTGTGTGTAAGTACCGCGAAATACCGAATATACATCGGAAAAAACTTCGAAAGGTGGGAGAACTCCGCCAGCAGAAGGGATTCCAATCCGACATTCAGGTTGCTCTGTTTTTGCAGAACAGGTAAATCCTTTTTTCTTTCTAAATTGACGTTCATGTTTGCCAGACCAACACAAGGATGTAGTTAGCTAGAACTATGCAGTCAGCGTTGACTTTGGTGAATACAACATATGTTTCTAGCAGCTAGCCATCAATCTCTATTGTAAATGATCAAGCAAATTCACAGTAGGGCGACAATTTGTGTGAATGATTGTTTTCACCCACTGTTTGTTATGAATTTGAATGTTCATTTATAGGCTATTGACAACTTTGACTAAATTTGTTTACGACGCCGCCGTTGTTTATGCTCACTGGGAAACGCGAAGCTAACGTTATCTTGCTATTATTGCGTCCTTGTATGGGAGCTATAGTTCTAACCTCAGCTGGCGAGATGATTTTAAGAAAATGTTTCTCTTTTTCTGCATTCTGTTCTGCAATATATAAAAGCATTTAGCTAACTTGGCATCATTACACATTGAATAAAGTATCAGTAAAACTTAACTTTGTTTGTAGTGACTACTTTGACTTTCCTTTATGCCGGAAGGGAGGAGGGGAGGAGGGAGGAGACGGAATGAGGAGGAGGGAGGGTCTAGCTAGCCTCCGTTTTGTTTGACAACAATTCGAACGTCAACAAGAAGTTACATCTCCCGGCATCGATTAGAGAACCATTAAATAAAGCACATAAACAGTACCTGAGATTATCATTCCCACACTTTGTGTTTGTTGTTCCAGCGCAACGTCACAGAAAAATAGGAATTGTTTATAAAATAGAATCATCGCGTGTAGTTAGGACACGGTGTTCATGTTAAGCCGTGATTTATGTAAATGATCAGTAACAGTAGGAGGTCTATTGAATTCTGTTAAATGCCAGTAAGAAAATAAAGGACAGGTTATTGCAGATTACAGCTAGACTTTAATAAACCTACTGACAACATAGGCCTCGTTTACACTGCAGGTCTTGATGCCCAATTCTGATTTGTTACATTTATCTGATTTTTTTGACCGTCCGTTTACAAATTCTTTCAACTGTGACGCATATCCGGTTCATGTGGTTTCACTTGCCATACTATATGAAACATTGCGCATTCTTTAAGGGTTAAATTATCTTGCACAGATGGACGAACGCGAAATATGCTTGATGCTAGCTCTGCGATATATGCAAAGTTCGCCAAACATCACCATCATTATGAGGCAAAGGAGGATGAAAAGTGCCTTCACTACACATGTGCTTCAGTTATTGTGTGTGAGAGAGATCTCAGGACTGGTGGGAGCATATTGGCTTTAACAAGGAGCGGTTGGTCCGAAATTTTGTTGTGTACGACAATATGTTGTGTCAACGTTTGTCCACATTCCTCTCCTACGATGACACAACGTTTCGTGGGGCCATCGGTCCCTTTGTAGATGTGCGTCGGGGTTTCTCTCGTCATTAAACCGCGGAGACGTTGCCTTATGCCTCAGAAAATCCGATCTGCCTGTTTACATGACAGTCACATTGGCACATATCCGATTTATTTCCACATATGAATTAGGGCTGTAACCGATCTGGAAATATCCGAATGCATGCGTTTTTTTCCTGCTTACACTGTCATAGAACACATCAGATCTGTGTCACATATGAGCAAAAAATCGGAATTGGGTCACATTTCACTGACAGTGTAAACGAGGCAATAGTGATCTTATTGTAATTACTAAATAAAAGTGACTAGAAAAGTTGTTAACATACCTCTACCTCCGTTAAATCAGTACATTCATCATCAATGCAGTCGAAATGTATTGAAATCAAATCCAATGAAAGCATAATAATGGAAATGCCTGCAATTAAAGCACTTGTGATGTTCATTCCAAGTGAACCTTTCACCTAAAGGCAGAAAACAAAAAAACAAGTTAATAAGTTAGAAAGCACTTTACCCAGTTTGTTCAAGCAGATCATGAAACAATATCTATGGAGCACAATAAAAATAAATAATAAAGTTGCAATTATTGGGGTCCAAGAACAAATGACTCACAAAGAGAATACAATTATACAACGGCAATATCTCTCTTCAAATAATACAATTTTAGTCTGTGATGCAAAGCTGGATTTTCAGCACCATTACTCCAGTCTTCAGTGTCACATGATCCCTCAGAAATCATTACTACCGTTCAAAAGTTTGGGTCAGTAATTTCTTCTATATTTAATTTTTTGAAAGAAAGTAACACTTTACTTTCATCCAGTTTTGGGCAGTTTGTTTAGTGTTACATTAAATAAAGTTCGATGCTTGGACCCCTGAAAATAACAAGTGATGTGCGCATACCAAACACAAACTGGAGGAGGCTTTGCCATGGATTTTATTTTCTGCAGCAATGCAGAGTGATCCTGTGATAATGTACTGAGAGGAGAGAGAGAGGATTCTTCTGTTAGAATATTTAGCTTGTGTTAGAAAAGACAGAACTGTACTTAAGTTGTATATTGTTTCCTTACGATGAGAGATCCCAAATAAGGAATACCACTGAAGATAAAGATGTAATCTGCATGGACTATATACGCGATTCCCAACAGGAAAATCAGCAGACCGATTATTATCTGGACAGTCTGAGGAAGACCAGAAAACAGGCACTTATTGCAGGGGAATAGTGACTCACAGTTATTAGCTGAGCAGGGTTGCCCGATCTGCACAACAGTTTGATAATGTTTGTACTTCTGCTGGATTTTTGGATTTGTTCCCGTACCTTTCCTCCTTCACACGTATAAAAATCAATTATTGAAAGATTTCTCACCCCGAGTGCTTTTGGTTGGCCTTTCAGAAATGCCTGAAGTCCTTGAGGAGCTGAAGCTGTCTGTGTCACATTAACAGTCGCTGGAGCCGTTTGTTGTGGGGCCTGAAACTGGATGACCAGCGGCGACGAGTTTGTGGGAATAACGGTACTAGACATTCTTCTTTCTGAATCTGAAATTGACCTGTACAAAAACAAGACATGTAAAAACATGTGAACAATAAGGATATAAAATAGATGTTCATAAATAATCTTACCAGTGTATTTATTTAAATATTATATGTTCATATTTATTATTACAAACTATCTGTGGTCTTCATATTTTGGAAAAACTTATAAACGCAGTTGTGTCACAGAATTATTGGTAACTAGGATAACTCTTCACAGATATGAGACCAAAGAAAATTTTCCAGCCTTGGCTGGACAATAAAGTGGTATTCTATTCTATTCTATATTATATTATATTACATATGTCTCTTGTTTAAACTGATCTACAGTTGTCACCATCTCACATTTGCCAGTATATTTAAAACAATATCTTAGTAAATCCTAACGTAATATTGAAAACCTCCATATCATTTGAAAGCTTACAATCACTAATTCATTTATCAATTTGCAACAAGAATGGTTCATTCTCATAAAGCATGTTCAGGCCTTTATTTTGAAAGAGCGATGAACATGAAAAAACATGAAAGATTGTTAGAAACCTCAGTTTTTTTCATGCCAAGAGTTCAAAATATAACACCAATCAATTTAATGAGAAAAAGGTCTGTAAATGTTTTAAATATAAAGAAAATTATGATGGATTGTCGATTTGTGATGCATTGGCGAGCTATAATGCACAAACGTGTTGTTTTATGCATTTATTCGAGGTTGAATTCAAATCAAATACTACCATACTACTTCTGAATAGGATGTCTACTTCATAAATTGTATGAAAATGATGTAAATATATGGTTCAGATGAGATCACCCAAACCATATATAGAAATGGAGGCGCCCTAACATGGTCAGTAATAGAGCTTGAATGTGATCTAGTGAAAAAGTGTGGAATAGTGTTGTCAAAAGTATCGACTTTGGTACCAAGTCGGTACTGAAATTTTAAAAATGTGACACTTTGAGCTAGCCTGGAAATCCAGACCTAAATCTGAAAGATTAATGGTCTGGCATCGAGTAATGGAATCGCTCATTATGATGGGCGGCACCAAGCATGCGTTTGAAAATCTCACTGCACGCAATTGGCTAACAATGCGACCAATCACAACAATACACGGGTTGACGTATCCAGAGCCCCATACGCTTAGCTACCAGCGCAGCTAAACGGTAGATTAGACTCTTGCCATATCCGGTCAGCAAAACACTAAAAACGTCCTACTTTCCAAGGAACGGTTCCAGTGCCGTCTTCCGATCCTCTTTTAGATAAAAGCAAAGTCAAACTCGTTCATTGTAGCGGCCAAAGCCGTTTCAAACAAATGTGTTCATCCATAGCCATCCTGCAATGTTTACTAATTACTTTGACGTAGCAGCGCTGTCATCATCTGTTTAGCTCACCTCTAGCCCGCCTATATCAGATACACCGATGTGATTGGTGCAGCTCGGCTACAAGGGCATAGTTAATGAGCATCATTACTCGATGCCAGAGCAACTCGCTGAGCAAATTCAACTTGTGCTCTCGCGAGAACTCCAGGGTAGCTTTGAGCGCTGTTGAATCGTGAACACCTCAGATTGGCCATTGTGTTCACACGCTCATCAAATATGTCTGTGATTGGCTACAATGATCAGCGCCTTAAAAACATGTTGTAAATCTACATCAATGACGCTCTTCAGCGAGCGCTTACACAGATACACACAGGAGCGTTTGAAAGCACCCGTAGTAGACCGGTCCGCTGATAGACGGGTGCTCCCGCTTTCAAACGCTCCTGTGCGTTGAACATTGTAGCCAATCACAGACATATCCGATGAGCTCGTGAACACAATGACCAATCAGAGGCGTTTACGATTCCGCTCAACAGCGCTCAATTTTAGTGTTTTGACAACACTAATTTGGAACACAACTTGTTCAGATTTTCAGCTTTGATTTTCTTGCAGTTTTATGGTAAAACATGTTTGTAAAATATGTTTGAATTAAAATGTAAATAATTAAATGTTTACATTCTACAATAATCTGCCAAATGTCTGAATTACAACCATTTAAGTTTGGATAGTGATTTTCATGTCTATGCAAAAAAAAAAAGGGTTAAATCACCAATATATTTTTACGTTTCAAGGTTTTATATGTCAAACTTTGTATAAAGATGAGTCTCAACTATGTTATGAAAGATATAGCATTTTGCTTTATGTGGTATGTGTGTAAAATGGCTATAAACAGATTATATGTCATGTATCTATAGGCTACACTATATCTAATTTGAAAATTAATGTGTTTGTAATGAAAAAATAAGAGTGATAATGAGAGTAATAATTGGCAAGATTGTACTGTTTATTTCAAATAATTTTTTCCCCTATTCACTTGTCTCCCAGAATGACTAGGCTAATAAACACGATAAGTCTAGGTGTCCAGTGGACATTGTATGAAATCGCTGTCCTGTTTCGTAACAGAAAATCATATTTTGATTTGAAACCCCATTATGAAATCTTAACACCAATCACATCCACACGCGCGTCCCGTATTATTTTAATATATTGGCGTGTTAAATGCATACAGTTTTTGCACGCTCTTAATTATTTCTCCAGCAGATTCAATCGATAGAAAACGGAGTTGTGCTTTTGTGCAAATGAAATCTGCATCAGAAAATGTGTAGTCATTGCAGAGACCCGCCCCAAACATGTCCACAATAATGACTGAGTACAGAGCTTCTGAGAGGAATGCCATATACAAAGAGGAAATACTGGACACATCTTACAATATTAACAATCATTAAAGTCACACTTTTCGTCTCAGTGTGTTTAGTTTCGGTTTCGATTTGAAGCGTTTTTATCTCGGTGCATCACTAACTCAGTACTCTGTTAATAACGACCTGACAACGCAAACTGTACATGAACGAGTACCTGGACGAGCCCAATCTTGTTGCAGTCTTGATCGAAGTTCTTGTGTGTGTTTTGTGTCGTCGTGGAAGAAGCCGATCTCGACCTTCACGCGCTGTTTTACACGGACGATATAACTCAATTAGAGATGGGTGTGCCGTGCACTTGTTCGAGTGCAGAACTAATGCTGTCACGGGGTCAGGGATAATTGAGGAGTTTTCCTAATTAATGTTATATATTAGTTGTGTGTGTTATGGGTTTCAGGGATGTTTAGATAACTATAAAAGAGTTCACATGTTCACTTTTCTTGAAAATAATTAGCTATTAGAACTATTTTTATGTTTGTTTTCATATTTTAATAATAAAACCGGATACAAAAATAACCTATAGGGATCCCTGCAGGATTTCATTTTTTTCATGTTTAACATGATTAACATGTTTTGGATTCAGGATAGGCTATATAATGTCTAGAGAATACAACTGAAAGTTAAAATTAGATTTAAGGGGGGCGTGGTTATGACTCCGAGCTGAGTGCACGTCTTTTGGTGAGCTCCTGGCATTATTTGTTGAAAATCCTGTATATTATCCGTCTTTTTGTTTATACAAGTTTATTTTATTTTATTTTTCACTAATTTCTTGAGGTGAATTAAGAACCGAAATGCCGTCGAAAAAATCCAAAATAAAACATAAATCGGACTCCTCGCCATGCAAGGACCAGGATGATGAGGGGGATGCTAGCAGTGTAGCTAGCTCGTCAGGTAACGCATGCAGCGCTTCCCAACCTGAGGAAAGTTGAATAAAAATATATAAATAAATTTCTCGGAGAGGCCCCCTTGCTGTCTTGCTTTTCCCCGATTTGGGGGAATGAATATTTCATTCCAGCTAAAAATGATATGGGGTTTAAACTATGGTTGAATAAAGGAATAGTTCGATTGATGGACTTATATGAGGACAATATTTTAATGTGCAATCTGGTATCAAAGTTTAATATACCCCGGAAACATTTTTTTAAATACCTACAGCTTAGAAGTTTTATTTTTTCAAAATTAAAGAAATCTGTGCAACTCCCTTCATTGTCTACACTGGAAACCTTTTCCACACAAGAATGTTTCAGTAAAGGGCGAATTTCCCAATTATATAATATACTGGTACAGAATCATAAAGAAAATTGTAAAAATAAAAGACGAGAATGGATGCAAGATTTAAATAAAGACATTTCATTAGAGGAGTGGGGTACAATATGTTTAAAAGCACAAACTCAAACTATAAATACTCGTTTAAGACTATTACAATATAACTGGATAATGAGAACTTATATCACTCCTGTAAGATTAAATAAATTTAACCCTAATATTCCGGACTTGTGTTTTAAATGCAATATTTACCAAGGCACATTTTTTCATTGTGTATGGGAATGTGTTGAGGTGCAAAAGTTTTGGAGGAAAGTTACTCATTATATATCTCAATTTACGACTACCCCTATATCTTTAAGCCCGGTAATATGTATATTGGGTATTTATGTAGACAATTATTCTCTGCCCAACAAAGAGAAAAAACTGGTGGATTTGTGCCTACTACAAGCCAGGCGTTCAATTGCCCTTTGCTGGAAGAATACAAGTTGTCCTTCCCTTGGACTTTGGCTAAAAAACCTGATTTCCAGTTTGGCCCTTGAGAAACTAACATATGTTATTAAGGGAAAGTCTTCTGAATTCTACGAAATTTGGGATATGTTCTTGAGATTTGTCAAAGAAGGTGATATTGAAGAGGCTATAGATGTGTGAAGTTGTAGTAAATGCTTAATTTGTAACAGAAGTGTATGTGTGTGTATATGTATATATATGTATATATGTGTGTATGTATATATGTATATGTATGTATGTGTGTATGTATGTATATATATATATATATTTTTTTTTTTTTTTTTTTCCTATTATTTATTTATTGTTTTTTACTACTGCCTGGGTTATTGGGGAGAGGAGGGTTGTGAGTAAGTTATGTTTGTATTTAAGAGGACTATATTTGTTATTTTGCTAAATGTGTTGTAAAATTCAATAAAAATATGTTTGCAAAATTAGATTTAAGTACATTTCATGGAACTATTTTTGATATATTATGCTCTGGCTGTTGACAGCAATAAAAAACAATGAGTCTTAACAAATAAATTAATACAATTAAGAGTAAGAATAGACTATAGGCAATTATAAAAATTAACCATTACTCTAAATCATTTCAAAATCATGCATTATGCAAACATCATTATGAGACATTTCAACATTTAAGAGATGTGCGTCTGTATACTGTACACTTTTACCTTTTATAATATTAAGATGCAAATCCAGCTATTTAGTCTGTCTTTGCTGATGTCAATACTTGTTTTCATAACATCAATGAAGGCATGACCCTCTCCTTGCACATTACCTACATCTATAAATGATCGTATCAATGCTACAGATCAATGTTTGGTTTGAACTGCATGGTTGATTCTTTTAGATAAAGATTTTGCTCCTTTTGAATGAATTTGCTTGCCATTAACCAGAGCCCAAGAATAAAAACTGAAAGCATTATTTGCACTTAAACCTGACTCTTGAAGGACATACGACTCTCTTGGGGTTGGCTGTCGTACATGTGGGCATCCAAGAAACATCACGCTAGAACTACCAATACACTTTGGGTGCTTCTCAATATCCCTCCTCGTCTCTTCGCTCCTCCGTCCTCCATCCTATGACCCGGAAACCGATCGAGCTCAGCCATCTTGAAGGACTTCTCAATTATCTAATTGCACCGCGAGGAGTCGAGGATAGAGGAGTGAGGAGCTTCCTGAGGAGTCACACAGGTGTATCCTTTGCGGAAGTGTTTTACCGACTAAACATGACGCACGTATACATTCTCCTCCCCCTTCACATCGGTCACAGTCATTTTAATTTGTACTTTACCTTTGCAGTTTATATAAACCACACATCTCATATTTCAACAGGGTATCTTGCTTTATTATTATTTATTATGAATTTCTTAAGGCGAGACACTACAGGTGAATAGGGTAAAAATTTTAACTAGCAGATATCACCATGAAACTTTCCCAGTTGATTACCTACATTAAGATGAGAAAAAAAATTATTACAAGTTTTCTGTAATTTAATGTTTAAATATGCAAATCAGGCAATATCTAATCAAATATGCACTAATTTGCATATATTTTAAAAAACGATATCTGAGTATTGGATAAAGCCAGATTAAAAATTATTTTTTCATTGTGTTCACATATTAGATGGGAAAAAAATTACAGAGGGATTTATGGATATCTACTTTTGTTATCCTGTAAATCAGAAAATACTGTCAATAGCCTTAAAAAAATGATTTTCGCCATGTTTTTTGGAATAAAATGTTATATAAATCAGGCTAGGAATAATGTATTTACAAATCCCTCTGTAAATGTCTTCATAATATAACTAGGTACAAGTCTGGAAAGTTTGGTGTATAGAGCTGGTAAGTCCCGCCCCTTCCGTAAAACCCCGCTGGACCTCAAAGTTGAAAAACCGTCAATGCAAGTGAATGGGAGAAAATAATTATTTTCTGGTCCCGTTTGAATTGTGCCATGAATGTGAACATATGTTGTCTGTGAATTTTTTTAATAACTTTTCATGTTACGAGTTTGACAGTATATGGTATGATTCTTCAGCTAGCAGTTGTGGAAAAGACATAACGAGAAAGACTACATGTCGCCTATGTGACGTCATCCCATAAAGTTGACTTACCCGTGGTTTTCACCAACTTCAACGATTTTGTCCTCTCCCTGAAAGAAGGCGGTGAAGTGCACCAAAGACACAGCCATGTTTAGCGGGATCCGTGAGCTAGTCCGTGTGCTAGTGGTGTTGACGTTTCAAACGCGTCGAGAGTTGTAGTCCACAAAGTGCTCTCACACAAAGTCTAACCGTATCAAACTTCTACCCGCTAAATTGTATCATTCTTTACACGGAAAGTTATATAAAAAATTCACAGACAACATATGTTCACATTCATGGCACAATTCAAACGGGACCAGAAAATAATTATTTTCTCCCATTCACTTGCATTGACGGTTTTTCAACTTTGAGGTCCAGCGGTGTTAGCGAAGGGGGCGGGACTTACCAGCTCTATAGGTGCTACTGAAGTGGAGATTTCGTCCTTGGAGTATGAGAGAAAAGTCATTTTGAGAAAACGGGCTTTAAAGATTTTTCATCAGCCAATGAGCTTGCGCATTCAGCCCTTTTACTTTCACGATTGGTTGCTGATAAAAAGGAAATGACCATATTTGGATCCGACAGGATTGTACACAAGAGAGAGAGCTTCCTAACGGTGCTTCTGATGACAGGCTGACGGCAGAGATCGCGGAGCAGCACGTTGATTAAGAACGCGAACTTTTGTTGAATTTATGAGAAATCTACAGACGCAAACAGACAAAGTGTAATAAAATAAAGACCTAAATGTGTATTTTGGACTTTTTTTCAACACAAGTCTGAAAGAAGACATGTTATTGAAGACAAATATCCCCAAATCTCAAACTTGACCAGTAAAAAAAAAACGATGTTTTTGCCTGCCGTGTCTCGCCTTAAATAACCAAACTTCAACAACATAAGGGCAGATCCTTTGAGCGCTGCTGATGACGCTGTGAAGTGACGCTCGAGTGATCACGTATTCCAATGTGTAAGAAAAGCTTTCATTCGATTCCTCCGTCCTCATTTTCTTTCCTTGCAGCCTTCCCTCGCGTCCTCCAGGGGGTGGAGCTGAGACGCGAGGAAAGGAAACGACGACGCACAAATAAGAATTGAGAAGCACCCTTTGTCACAATTTTGGTGCCTCCCAACATTTTTTCAACAAAGCTTTTGCTTTGCTGTGTTTGTTCATCATTGAATACAGCAGCAATGAGTCGTGGAACATGCTGGTAAAGGTTAAACATGTTAACAATTTGTTCTGCTACAGCTTGTGTGCCATGAAAGAGTTTCTGAAGGTGTCCATACTGGGACTCATATAAGAATTCACTGTGACTCCATAAAGGACCCCAATTTTTTACGTATGTGTATGTGGACATTATAAGACACATGACACTTAGCATACAGACACTCAAAACGGCCCACAAATGCTATTAAAAGGCCATCAGCTTTGTCAATGTTGTGGGGGAAACTGAATCTTAAAGGAGAATGTTTGTAGCCTGTACTAGAAGTAGTAAATGGTCAAGATATTTTCTGGGTAAAATGCCAAACAAACAGGGAAGGCTGTAAAATAAGAGAAAGTGTCTGTATTCCGAAGCTTTCCAATATTTACACAAAGAAATTGAACGGGGTGGTCTTGTTATACTTCTAGGTGGTTTAATGGCAAGTAACCTTCTTTCAATTTGCTCGATTTCTCTTTCCAAATGCAACTTTAATTACAAAAACTAAATCAAACTTAAAACAAAGGCTGGAAACTGGAACATCGACATGTAACATTCAATACTAGACCAAGACACAGGGCAAACATGAGGGCTTAAATATACAAGACTAATGATTAGACAAGGGACACCTGTGAACAATCAAACAATGACTGTTGTTTGTAATAATGTAATATGCCATGCATGTAATCATATGCAAATCCAGAAACCATGTTAAAAAACATCAGCAGCATTAGAGGAGATGGACCTTTTACACCATGTATGCATGTTCCAGAATCAACAGCTTGCTGAGCATCTTTAGTGTGTTTTTTGTGTGATCTCAGCTCTGGCTCCGTTGACTGCAAAGGATACACCCTTGTAAACCCATTACCCTTTTCTACAACTTCATCCTTTTGATAACACCAGTTACAACCATGCTGTCCATTAAAGATGAACTGAACTGAAAGAATCAACGTTGATAACGCGTTGTTTATGACAATTAAAAGTAAATTACACAAAAAATTTGAATTAAAAATATCAATATAGCTCTTTTTTTAAGCAACTCAAAAATTGCGTTTGTTAGTATAAGAACGCTGGCAATTCCGATGACGTCACTGGCATGGTAGGACCTGCGAAGGTATATAGGCAGCTCCAGCCGCAGGTCCTATATACACACGAAAATGAGTAATTTTAATGGCATGGGTATCTGACTACCACTACACGCCCAGCCCTACACATTAACTGTAATTATGAACCCAGGCCCGATTTAAACCCGACCATTTTTTAATACGTGGGCCGTTATAACCAGGGCGGCGCCAGATAATTTTTTAACGCAGGTGCTGAGGGGGTGCTAGATATATTATATATAAATAGTATTAATAAAAAGCAAACAAGGGCCACTTAATATTCAATTATTTTAATTATCACAATTAAAGTATTAATTTTATTCAATTGAACAAACACAACATTCAGCATTCAATCAAATATTCTTATAGATGTATTATTATTAATAATGATGATAATTAATAATTAATTATTTCAACATAATATCTCGTTATTTCGTAATATGTACATAATATGTGTGCGTGCAACAAGCAAGATGTGCATTTGTAAATCCGGTGACGTGCGTGCATTGATTTTTATTAATAAACAGTATCGGCTGCAAAGATGAAGTTGACGTTCGCCATATCCGTAGTGAACGCGCCTATAGAGAGAAATGCACATCATGGATTACATAATCAGAGAGTAGCCTATTTCTTTTCGTTTTGAATTGTTTCGTTTAAAGACATTTCAAGCGTTCTATATTTCTCATGTCTGTAAGGCATAGAGTTTCGGTTAAGTTAGGATGAGATGCGCTCCAGTTCACGTGCAATGCAAGTGACTGCGGCGCGCCGGCCCCTCCATGATTATATTGTCTGCTATATTTGCTTCTTATTTATTAAATACAGGCAATTCGTTGATGAAAAAAATTATTAAAATTAAGATACAATTTATACAAAACGAAATTCACTTTAAAGAAAGGCTTTCTACAAAACAAAACTTAATGAAGTGGTCAAAATCATGTCTGACCCACTCCATGTCTCTCGATATATTGCTCATCCTATCTTACTCATGCTCTTCACTTTTTTATATTCAATATAGATGAAACACCATTATAATATTTTAACAAATATGAAACTAAATGAGCTTATTTAATGGCTACAACACGTATAGTAGGCCTACAGACTCTCTATTTGTACAAATTGCTGCACATTCATTTACTTCTGAATTTTGTACACATAAGTTGAAAGGCATTTGTTTGTGCATAGTAAAACATATCTGCAACATTTATCAAGTTAACAGATAGCCTAATTGTCCGTGCATTTATTAATTATTATCTTAATGAATAATGCAACAAGGATGAAGCATGCACTGCGTTGTCAGTTTATTCAGAATGGAATGGATCGCAAATGGATCCGAATGAAGAAACGTAGAAAAAAAAAAGAAAAAAAAAGTGAACTCTCTCTGCATCAGCAATGTGCCCTGAGACGATGAACATCAGCTAGCTTCAGGGTGAGTAGAGAGGGACATTGGAATCTGTTTACAGACCTGCTGTGGTTTAATTAGCAGCTAGTAAATGCATTATTATCGATCTGTGATATCGTCGGAGACGAGTCATGATTTATAGACACATAACACACATATATTTAGAAAGCCAACCCTTGAGAGTTTATAGTTCAAGACTCAAAATTAACCAGACTGTTATTAATATTGAGATATATAAGCTCAAACATAAAAACAAAAACACCAAATATTAAGAATATATTTATTAAATGTATAAAAATATTATTTGAATTTAGGATGGCAACTTATAACCACACCTAAAGTGTAGCCACAACTGTGGTCATGCTACATTTCAATTCTGAGGATGATATCTCGAAAATTATGCATTTTATGATGCCTATTGTGTGACTATGTCAGGGGAGGATTTCAGAGAAGTTTTTTAGAAGGCTACAAGTTTCTCATCAAATAGTTTATTGCCCTCTAAACACCAATTTACATTCTCTGACTAATGTCTGGCGAGTAGAACTGCCCCATTCCTGTTCTATTCATTTAAATCGACTAACCTTTTACACCTTCATTATTCTTTTATCCTTATTCTTTTGTTTGAATTCAGCCATTACAGCCTTTCTTCTGGCATAATGCTTTGCCATCGACTGCTATGTAAATCCCACTACACATGAATAATCCACTTATTATCTTAAGTCTTGTTAGAAAACAAACAATAAAAAACTATTATTGAAACTTTAAATGCGAATTATTTAAAAAAAAATGATTGTATGGAATATTAGAAAGCTCCTGCAGCAGGTGCATTAGCACAGGTGCATTAGCACAACAGGTAGCCTCAAGCTACATGATACAATTTATTAATATTACACTTTTACTAAGAGCTCACTTTAAAACACCATCGAGTATTTGTATCATATTCCGGTCGCGGTTTATTATGGTTTCAATAAAAAAAAACGATTTTGAAATATGTTATATTTTAGCTTTTTATGTGAAGCTATGGGCTATGTTTACCTATACCTTTATTCTTTATTCATATAAAAACACCCCAAATCGCACGAAAATCAAACTAAAAACACACATACTTAAATCTTGCGTTTATTAGCTTCTAGTTTCAGGTGAAGAGATGTCACTTTCGCTTTGTTATCACGGATGTCCAGAATGAGGAAGTGTGGACATGACGCGTCATACAGAAGAGGTCACGATGAACCACGTGAGATGATTGACATGCTGTCAGAGAATGTCTAATAGGAAGAGAATTGGCACTCTCTGCTTACTTCCGGTTTCTGGACTGGCTGCAGTAACACGTCTCTGTCCATGCGGGGGCGCTCGCAGGCGAGAGCAGAATGAATGGAGGTCTATGGCGAAAAACCCTCAAAATCCACTTTTCTCAGGATATAATTTTTTGTCTAGTAATTTGAATGTTGTATTCGAAAGGAGATGCAAAGAAATTACACATTGCTGGGTGTTAGATTTTTTAGAGTCACTTATTTGGTTTAAAAAGTATTTTAAAATGTCAATGACGTAAGAATGCTGACGTCATTAGCAGAATGCTAGCGTGTTATGGGCAACAACAACTCGAAAATCGAAAAGAAATAAGTACTCGTTCATTCAATTTTCGACCTATAACCCATGTTGAACTTGCAAAACCTACAATAAAATCTGAGATTTCTCAACGGCAATCGGGTGAAAGAGACACATTTAGCCGTCTAGCCCCATAGACTCCCATTCAGTCTGCACTCGCCCGCAATCACCTCCAGTGGAATTCTAATGGAACTGCAACCAAGATCGATACAATGGGGCTAATAGGAAGTGCCAAGGCTCTCCGTAGACGGGCTCTGATGCTGTACAGCTAATCATAATCATTCGAGGTCAAATCTGACGCGATTCAGGAAGAAGAGACACACATCTCGCTGTGTTCGGTGTTTGAGCTTTTCAGATCGCATAATTCAGTGGAAAATGAATAGAAATGTTTTTTTCTGTATGGCGAAATAATTTACTAACATGTGATAATTCATATTTATTTCTCAAAATATGCGCACTATTGGACTAATAGCCCTGTCGTATGCTGTATAGTATATGTATTTGAACACAAATAAACCGGAGAAGACGAGAATGAATGTTGTGTGAGTGATTATTTCTATTAAAAATAACGATCGTTACAGATGAATTATTTTGCACTCCTGGCATAAATTAAGAAATTAATGTCACTGCAAACCACTTAAATCATAAACAGTGGTCAAATATCGAAGCTGGAGTCGTAAATCTTTCTTATAATGCTGAGTTTGTCCAGATCAAGTAAGAGTGTGATGTTTTAAAGAGTAATGAATTTTGAACAACGTTAATTTGGGATCACCAGTGATCCTATGACGGGCAAGGGGTTTTAAAGTCTGTGTAGAGAGAACGATGTCGTCTTAGCGGCCTCTAATTTAATAACTAATGATCCTTGCGACAGAAGTGAATCAATCAAAATATCTTAATTCAAGAACCACTATAAAGACAAATCAATCTCTGTTACCTTAAATTATCCGTTTATTACTGTAAAGCCGCTTTGAAACAATCTACATTGTTAAAAGCGCTATATAAATTAAGATAACTTGACTTGACTTAAAAAAAAAGAAGTTTTTTTTGTCCTGACAGCTGACCGGCCCATAAAACACAGATTGGCCCATTGGTTCTTTTCTTGATTGACACTGGGCTGGTCCAATCACATCTTTAAACACCTCCCCCTTTGGGCTTTGAGCGAGCATGCAGTGTGTCAGTGTGTATCTGTCAAAATAGTCTGAGAGATGGAGAAGAAACGCAAGGAATGTGCAGAGAAATAGCGTGAAAGTGGATACAGGCCCTTCAAGCAGACGCTGTAAAATGTTTAAAAATATATGTTTTCTGCAGCAGCAGGACCTTCATCAGCTCCTGTGGCTGATGAGGAGGATAGTGAGGAGGATCAGGAGAGAGATGAGTGAGTGTAGAGCCTGCGGTAAGCAGAACTACTTTCAAAACACTTAGGCTATGTCATGAGTGTAGGAACCCATTACCCAGTTACGCATTATTTCCACATCTGCATAGTTGACGATTACCGCAATTCACTAGAAATTTAATGAGACGCGTTTGTAAACCATGTTTTCTGCCAAAATAAAAGCTTGATGCAGTTTCCATCAAAATAAAAGATCATGTGCTTATCTCTTTCAAGTATAGAAATTAGTACAAAACCAATTATGAAAGTTTCCTTTATTTTTCAGTGCATTTGTTCTCTTACGAGAGATACTCTCGTACTGCGTAGAATACGCTAGGGGAAAATCCTTTTCCACGAGAATACTGAAGCCAAAAAAAATATTCCTTTATTTTTGTATTAATGTAAAACGCGTTGCGGCAGCATACAGACATAGGCGAGGCAGCTCGCGCGCCTATTGGCTGGTCTGCTGGCAACTGCTTAAGCCTATCGAGCGAGACCTAGAGTGACGTCAGACCCAATGAGGGCGCTTCACGCCCTCTGCGTCACGTCCCGCCGAGACGGGCGTGGCTTAGGTCTATAAATACCGCTCGCAGGCATTATTTCTCTGATTTTTCATCCTTCAGCGAAGCAACTCACATCGCTGGATCCGAGAAGAAGCCGCGCTGTTGAAGAAGCACCTCAGCGGGACGAGTCGACGAAGCTGCTGGCCGCGCCGCCTTCATCGCCTTCCTGCTGCGCTATCCAGCGCCCATATCCTTTATTGCACTGTGTGTGTGTGTTCGCCGGCGCGACTCACACTGTCTAAAAGAGCTGCGTCTTTTTCAAGATGCCTGCTTGTGGCTCGTGCAAAGCCACACTCAGCGACGGGGACCGCCATGTCATCTGCGCTTCCTGCCTGGGTCAAGAACATGCAGCTCTCGCGCTCGCTGATGGCGGCTGCCATCACTGCGAGCTGTTGCCATTAGCGACTCTGAGGACTCGCTTGGCACTGTTCAACGAGACTGCGCCCACACCTGCTGTTGTGCCGCGCCGTAAAAAGCGCCGCGCTCAGCGAATCCCGGAGCCCTCTCTCAGCCGTCAAAGCTCGCCGGTGCGCCCGCCTGCTTCTCCGGTTTCATCAGCTTCACTTCCGGACGGACAGCGGCCGCGGTCTGCCGCCGCTTCTGTCTATGACGCTGATGAGATCGACGCGCTGCTACGAGAGGGGGATTCCTGCTCTCTCATAGCATCAGGCAGTGAGGATTGGGCGAGCTCTGAGGATCCCGCCCCCCCTGCCCGTGCTTCTACGGGAAAGAGAGCGAGCATTGAGGCGGAGCTCATGCGCGTGCTCACTCAGGCCACGGCGAGCCTCGGCCTCGAGTGGATTACGCCTGAGCAGCCTGCTCACAACCGGCTGGACGGCTACTTCCTGCCTGGGGAGCGCGTTTCACCTGCATCCAAGCCAGCGCCCTTTCTTCCTGAGCTTCATGAAGAAGTCGCTAAGTCTTGGGGCTCCCCTTTTTCGGCCAGGACACGATCCTCTGTCTCTTTGGCGTTCTCCGCTGTCGACGACGCAAAGAACAGAGGCTACCACTCCCTACCGCCGGTCGAAGAGGCTATTGCAGCGCACTTATGCCCGCCCTCTGCTGGACGGCGTGCTAAGATGGCGCTGCCCTCAAAAGCCTGCCGCACGACGTCAGCCCTGCTCCGCCGCGCTTTCTCCGCCGCCGGGCAGGCCGTGTCAGCGTTGCACACCATGGCCACGCTCCAGATATACCAGGCCGATCTCCTCCGCCAGCTGGACGAGAGAGGACCTGACGCAATCTGCGTGCCGGACTTGAGGAGCGCTACAGACTTCGCTCTTCGCGCCACCAAGTCAGCAGCACAGGCCATTGGACGGAGCATGGCCTCGCTCACCGTGTCTGAGAGACATCTGTGGCTTACGCTCTCTGACATGACTGAGTCAGAACGCACCGCGTTCCTCGACGCGCCGCTTTCCCCTGCCGGCCTCTTCGGAACCTCGGTCAAAGATTTCGCCGATAGGTTCGCTGAGGTGCAGAAAGCGACCCAGGCCATGAAGCACTTCCTCCCGAAGCGCTCCGGTTCTGCAGCAGGCCGTGCGAAACCGTCTGCTCAGAGCTCACAGCCTAAGCCTCCGCCCGCCGCCTCCTCTTCTCAACGCCGCCAAACCCAGAGCTCGAGACCGCGCTCTCGCTCATCCGGCCGCCGCCCCGCCCCGTGTGATCGGTCACATATGCATATCTTATAAATGTGTATCAAACTTTTTTTTACATCTACTAACATGGTAGTTGGATTATGTTATACAGCTGTGGCCAAAAGGCCAAGCATTTTCACTGCTGTCAGTGTCCACAGACCTACATAAATAAAGCTGCTATAAAAAGGCATCTTTGCAGTTTCCACCCGCTGCCCCCAGCAGCACCTGATCCACCACGTCATCCAGCAGCAGCTCCTCCAGTGATTAAAGGAACACTCCACTTTTTTTGGAAATAGGCTCATTTTCCAACTCCCCTAGAGTTAAACAGTTTTACCGTTTTCTAATCCATTCAGCTGACCTCCGGGTCTGGCGGTAGCACTTTTAGCATAGCTTAGCATAGATCATTGAATCTGATTAGAACGTTAGCATCTCTCTCTTAAAAATGACCAAAGAGTTTCGATATTTTTCCTATTTAAGCCTTGACTCTGCTGTAGTTACATCGTGTACTAAGACCGACTGAAAATAAAAAGTTGTGAGTTTCTAGGCCGATATGGCTATATAGTCTCATAATCAAGGAACTTTGCTGCCGTACCATGGATGAAGCAGGCGCAATGATATTACGCAGTGCCTGAAAATAGTCCACAGCTAGGTCACTTCCAACGTGACAGGTGTTACAATATATTCGGTTCCTGAAATATTTAAACATTAGCATCACTTTTTTGACCGTATAGATACTGTAACCAATATGATGAAAAACTATATTGATAAATGCAGCATTCTCTACTTAATGTATTAGTAAAAAAGAGAGAATCCAATAAAAATAAAATAAGCAATAAATGTGGCAAGTTCAAACATGAGGAACACGTTGCATGAAACATTAGATGCTTCCTCCAGCCTCATAGAAACAGTCGCTTCCGCAGTATCCTTGGAAGTCATCAGAGCCAAAGAACCCCTGCATCACACCTCTTTGCCCTCTTCCTCTGTAGCCTTCACCACAGTCTTTGTATGTAGTCTCACAATGGAGACATCTGGATAGACTGTATGGAACCCTGTACAGGTTTCTGAAATGTTCACTGAATGCCTTACAGTTCATGACAGCTGAAAAGAAAAAAAAAAGTTGTCAGCTGACCTCATCATTGTCTTAATATTCAACCATACATAACTGAGAAAAAACAGAGAGAGAGCTGTGATTAACCAAACAGTGACACTAATAAAACTTACTGTCCAACCACCGAAAGTGAGGCTCTCGGCGGAAACTTTCCATGCTCACAATGCTGTTGAAGCACCTGCAGGTGAGGGCAAGGGAGCCAATTGCAACATCACCATCTTGAAGCACAACCTGAACAAAACATATCAATCTGAACTTCTTGTGGTTATAATGATTCCCTTGCATTTTATACTGTAAATTGAGTAATAACAAATACATGCCTCCTGTATGTTCAGGGGTTGGTCAACGGTTGCCACTATGAAGGGACAAATGAACATCAGTAAATGACAGTCAACATTTACTATAAATAATAGAGCACCTCAAACAAAATAAATCATACCAGTTTTGTGTGACTTGTCAGTCCGCCTTCTCTTTCTTTGCTGGATTTCCATGACCGATCTTGATAAATTTATGACATAAAAACACATTAATAATACAGTATATCAAGTTTCATTGCATGAAGATATGACAACTAAAAGTCACACTAACTGTAAAGGCATTTTGCCATGCTTGTCATTATTTTTTAGAAAAGGACTAATAACAATAAAAATGAAAGAAAGAAAGAGTCAAACACCTTGGTGGGAATTTCTCCAGCAAAAGGACAGACCACCATCTTCTTATACTTGGTATGTCTGACTATAGTTGGAAAAAGCACAAGTTTATCCAAACAATTCTTAAAATTACAGAATGTTTTTTAATGAGCTTGGAAAACCCACCTCTGAAAAGTCAAATGTCCCCCCTAAGATGACATAGAGAGCATACTGCAACATGAATTATGTATTAATAACTGCACATGGGTTTAATTCTGACATGGCACCTGCAGAACCAATTGTAGCCATTGATCCTACCATTAGAATGAAGACTCCACAGCTGCAAGACATCTCTTGTCGAGGTATATCCTAGATATAATTAAATTACATATGATATAATTTTCAAAATAAATGAATGCCCCCCAGCCAAAAAGCAAAGAAAATCAACAACACATTAAGATATACACTACAAACAGCCAATCAAACAGGGTTTTTGAAAGATAACTACCCTGCAATTCTACATATGATTACCAAGTAAATTTGAAATAGAAACAGAAAATAATAAAGGCAGAGTTTAACAGGAACTGTCCCGCCTGTTTTCCCATGGATTTCTTCTTAATGCAGGGATGCACAACATTTAATAATATATGACCCTAAAATTAAAGTGTGTTGCAGGTAAAGTGTTTCTTAAAATGTATGCAATGAGAAAAAAGCCAAAAAAATAAACAAGAAGAACTGAACATAGAACAAGAGAACACAAAATTCTGTAACAGGAAAACCTGTATATGGCAATGTAAGTGCCATCTCCAAAACCTGGAGTTTTCAGGGAATTGAGAAAATACAATTCACGCAATTTTGGCTTCATGATCTGAAAAAATGTTTTCACCCATAATATCAAGGAAATAATCAGAAATATGCAGCTGATTTCAGTTTGCACAACAATTGGTATTGTATCGTATGTTTATGTATCGCAACATTAAAGCAGACTCACACACAGCATCCAATGCCCTGGCACCCAGGATGGGAAGACCACAGCATCCTTGCTCATAATTTCAGGCTACATGTATATATAAAAAAATATTTTATAGTATGTTTAATGTTTAAAGACATTACAAATGTTAGTGATCCTAACAGGTAAGTGGTCCATGGGATGTGCACAAATTGGTGGCAACCATGTCACTATGGCATGGCTGTCAACTGGATAGATGTCCACATTCTGGCCGCAAAAAGAAAATTGTTATGAATTGAACAAAATGAATTTATTTATGCTCTCAAACTTTGAGGTTAAACCTGGGAGAGTGCAATCTGTTGCAGCACACAGAAGCAGGAATTCAGCACCTGTGTGAAAAATATCAACATTTAGCTACATTGAAATGGACATTATTTTATTTATTATGATTTTAAGTTTTGATTCATGTTTTTGTCTGTTTCTTACATTTCCTTCCACCTCGCAAAGGTTTGTCAGTGTTATTAAGTCTTTCTGTTTTATGACAATAGCGCCCAAAAGTGCTACTTCATCATCAGCATTTGCAGAACGAACTTGAGCCATCTGTCAAGAGAACAGAAATTTTCTATTATTTACAAAACAGATTCTTAGTAGTCTTAGTCTTCTAAAAGACCTGGCGTTGCACACAGTGAATATTGTTGGCTCTATGATGAATCAGTTGTAAGTTTCTTAGGATATGACTGTCTGAATGCATAAATGAAAATGCAAAATCCAAATTTGAATCATAATAGAGGACTGCAGTAGTGCAATTAATAACTGTTTAGCTATATTACGCTGTGATCGAGTCAGCGGCTTTCCCCAGCAAGCCTTGCTAGGTTTTATCAGATGTAGTCTGGTCATTTCAGGAGCCCTGTTCTCTTTATTTAAAGACACATAAAAGACATAATGATTTGTAAATAGCAAATAAGAGATAAGGTTCAAAGTATACATGTAATAAACTTACCTACAACCAAGCGTCCAAATAAATCAGTTTGGAGGTTTATAGTCGTTTTTGGATGCCCAAGGTCCTTTTGTATTTATGACAGCATGGATCCATTTGTTGACAGCATGGATCCATTTGTTTCCTTGTTTTGCATGTGCAAAATGTTTCTTACAAGAAACATGTGGGTGGTGGGAGACATCATATTCAAGAAATAGTTGTTCTCACGCATTCCAGCGAAAAGTTGTTCTGCAGCTTGTGTGTTCACTCTGCCAGCCAACTCTGGGACAATCTGAATCTTTCTAAGTGTGTCTCGCTTATCCTTACTGTTGGCCTCGTGGAACTTGCCAGATAGTGCATAGTGCTCGGAAGAACCAGTCACTGGATGGCAATTATCATCCTCATCCATCATCTTCTCTTTTATCCAGGGTAGGCTTATAGTTAGGGTTCCACTCTCTGCAGCTGTTATATTGTTTTCTGTAGATTCCGCAAGTCGTCCCTCAAAGGGTGTAAATGGCATTGCTTCTGGCCTCCTTAAGTTGAAATGGGTGGCCAGTCCTCTGGCAAAATCATAAATACAGATGTTTGGGATATGTTTGGGATATGCATAAACATGCATGCAGTATAATAGTCATTACAATTCAAGTCTTGTAAGTCTGGTAAAACATGAAAGCCAAAGAAAGAAAACATCTGCATTGACTAACTTTAGACAATAATACAATATCACTCAATCCTGAGATCCAGAAAGAAAAGAAACGATACTTAATCAGGATAGACTGATGTTCCTGCTACTCTAATCTTTAACTTTGTTTTTCAATCCCTAAACAGGAATTCGATCAAACAATTCGATCAAACAAAGTGTTAACATGTTGCTATTTAAAAAAAAAGGTACAAAAGTTTTATTTTTGATAAGTACAGAAGTGGTGAGGGTGAATGATAATTCATAACTGTTGTAAATGCTGCTTGATAATGGTTTCTGTTTATGCCTCTTTATCTTAAGATAAAGCATTATTTAATTTAGTCGTTTTTCTGTATTATCTAAAACGTTATGTTTGATTTATCTTGTTCGATTGTGATTTGGTTTGGGTAGTTACTGGGGGTAGGTCCTGATAAGCCAAGGGCTTCTACTTATCCCTTTTCGAACAGGTTGATTATTATGCTAAATGTTTTTTTGTTTTTGTTTTTATTGATGGATATTTCATACGTGTTGCTGTTGCTTTTTATTTTATTATTTTTTTAATTGTTCTAAATAAAGATTTTATTCATTCATTCAGGAAGCCTGCTGAAGGACACACAGAGGACTGAGACTTAAGGGAATTTTATGATTCTTTTTAATATTTGCTTTTACATTGCAATTTTTAAACATTCAGTTATATCAGTCATATATGCGTTAGGTATTTAAAGAGTTTCACTTTCACTAGGCAGCATTGTTGATGTAAAGACAATAGCGAAGCAGTATATTGATTAGTAATTGTGTACACACAAGTGACTGAGAAATCTGTATTTACTATTTGATCCAGTGATCCTTTCCTTTCAATAAAAAGAGGACATGAATGTAGAGATAAATGACAGTCAGTCTACATTAATCCGGATACATTTGAAAATGTTTCAGTGTGGATGAGAATCTTTTGGAAAACTCTAAATACACCTTCCGGCACATGCGTAAAAACCTCACTGAGATGATACATTTTTATTTAGCAAAATATCTCAGCATTCACTGATGCGCAACACTCATGGTGCGTTCGAAGTCCTCCTGGGAAGTTCGTATTTACGAAGTGGGAAGTCGTGTTTACGATGGCAGGCGAGTTCAAATCACTTTCGTCTGAGTAAGATGGCGGTTTACTTTCTCTTAATTAATTGCACATTCCTTGTTCTACGCTTTCTAGAAGTAGATTTCAAGAACCTTGCTGTATTTTTGTGTATCAAGTGTGTATTGCTTTATTATGTTTTTAATTTATTTATGAAGCACTGTATACTTTATCGTTACATATTATATTGTTATATTATTAGGGGTGTAACGGTTCACAAAATTCACGGTTCGGTTCGATACGATACACTTGTGTCACGGTTCGGTTCGGTACGTTTTTGATACAGCAAAAAGAAAGAAATGCCAGAGAAACTTCCTTGATTTTTTTTATTTTTATTAAAACTAACATCATAAAGTTTGATATTTTTTTACTTTGAGCAATTCTAGAGCTATAATTGACTCTTATTAGGAGCATATTAAACAAAACAGCTCCTTGGAAAAAATGAAATGTAATATTGTAGTATTTAGAAACAAAGGTTTATTTTAGTTCAGATTAACATTTGAGGGCAGCAATTGTATTCATAATGTCAAAATAAAACCGCCGAAATGTTTCTTGAAAGCATCATAGCCTATTATTCCTGCCAAACTTCCATGGTTGCAGTTAGTGTTACTACAGTAAATCCATGGTAAATGTTGCTGATCTGTGGACACTGGATAGTTCATTCACGGCACAATGTTTCTTCCTGGTTTCCACGTCAGCGCTGTTTGATCCGTTAATAACGGATAAATGTAAATGTTTCTCTGTGCTGAATTCAAATGCTTTCTTTACTGGATCTCTTATTAGCACTGTGTAGTAACAGTGTCGCATGATCATGATCAGCTCGCGCTGCACTGGTCCAAACTGATAAACGGTCCGTCAACCACACAATAACGAGCGGTTTCGTTCCACTTGCATTACGTTTGTCATTTGACGTTGGGCAATGTTGTGGTCGCGCCGGCGTCTCTTACATTATGAGCGTGCTTGCCACGCGCAAGTTGCACGGCGCAACGCGCCTAGGTTTGAAATCACAAAATTTTGGTTGGCAGGAAAAATGGTCCAAATGAACCGTTCGGTTTGAAAATCCGTACCGAAAACGGTTCAATATGAATACGTGTAACGTTACACCCCTATATATTATAATGCTATAATACTGAGTAGGCAATTAGCGTATTTTTGCTGTAAATAGAAAAGCCTGACAATATCACTGCTAAATACTTTTAAAGCTAGGCTACAATATGTAAGTTGATTCTTAGCAAAATAAACTTTGTTCATGCTCATTCATGTGTAATTACTTCAACCAACTAATCAAGTATTCTCGTAAGTGTAAAATCTGGCATTTAGAATACATACGAGCGAGTCGCTCGAATGGCAGCAGCCCAGCCATGTTGCGCCTCCATCTTGAAACTACATTAGCCAAAGAGGGACAAACCTGGAAATTCAAGCTTTGCCTTTCGCGCTTTTATACTCAGTGGCACCGTGACGAATGCGAGGGGAGATGACTTCTGACTGTCAGCACATTTGAAAGCCTGTTTGAGATGGAGGATCACGCATATTATCGAGGACATGTAACATGTAACTTGGCGAGTCGCCAAGAAGCTAAAGAGAGAATTAAAACGACAACGCGAAAGGAAAATCTTTGAATAATACGGCCACCGTAGGAGTTAAAATGCCTTAGGACGGGAGGGGCTAGAACGTAATATTCAGTTGGTAGTCATATACAATTTCACCACTAGATGGGAGTAATTTAAGTATTGGAGCTTTAAGTATTGTCACTGACACGCACACAACTCCTAAAGCTTCCCACTCGTATTTACGTTGTGGTGGCGTTCATGTGCAGATACGATCTTTACGACCTGACTTGAACGCACCAATAGTCACCATTGTATGTTTGGTCTAAAATGCAACTGCTCTGATGTTTTACTGCAGGATAGCAAATGTGAGTGGATTTTCTGTCATCTTTGCAGGACTATGATGTGAAGAGTGTGCAAAGTTACATATTTTAGCAACAGTGTGAAAGTGAATAGTATATAACAGGTACCGATACAACAACGCAATATCTATTGGTACAATTTGCATCACATGATTAAACGTTCGTCATTGTTTTCAAATACCTCCGTTTTGACAGTCCACACTACAACGTGAAAACGGCGTTTTATTATTAATACACTTTGGAGAACATTTTCAAAAAGGTTTGTTTTCATTAATAAAAAAAAACATCTAAGTGTGGAAAAAGGCCAAACCGGAGAGAAAAAGACGTGTTTAGATGAATACGTATTAGTGTGGACAAGGCCTGAATCACTGGAAGAACCCGTGTGTCCTGAGAAAGCATCAAACCCAACAGCAGGACCACAGCTCTGTCCACTTTTTAATATTCATATTGAGGATCAGCACATTCATTGTATTTTGGGGAAACATCTGCAGGAATGTGATTCATGGAAGAGTCGCTCACCAGAGGTACCTGCAAGAAAGACAGGTATGCAATCAGCTTTAATGCTGATTTATTGATAGTTCTAATCAATTCTTGCACATAATAATTTATATGTTTTGGGTCTTTTAACTAGTGGAGGTCAACAATGTTCTTGATATCAACTCTGTTACCACCTATGTCAGCTCTGTTTGTTTAGGTTTTGCTTTAAAAATGTGACATTTTAAAGGATTTCATTCATTTTAACGCTGTGTTTAGAGAAAATCTGAACAGACACTGTTGATATTTTTACTCGAAAACAAAACGTATCTGTCTTATCAGGCTTAAAGTTGAATTAATGAATGATCTTAGGAAAGATTTTGAATTGTGTTATATTTGTTAATTGTATGTTTTTGACCCAATTTGTCTATAACAGAGTTGACAGATTCTTCTGTTAGTACATTGATTTTCAGAATCAATATTTTAAATCTTACAAGGTTAAGATCAGCAAATATTGAAAATATTACATTTAAAGTGTTCTATAAAAATAAAATAATAAAATTCCTATTTTTTGTTTTCTTTCTCTACTTGAAATATGCCCGTGATTCTGGAATGGGTCATGTGTATAAAATCAACACTAATCCAAATAATGGATCGTGAATGAAAAAATATATATATATCATTTACACAAAGTCCCATTAGACTGGTGCTACAAGCTTCTCTTACCTCTGATATGTTAAGACTGTGGAATAACAACTTGGTAAACATTCGGCACCTTTGGAAAAAAAAATACACGCTGCGTTTTATAACTTCTTACTGCAATATAAACTCAATAACATTTGCAGACAGGTATATTATTACAGGTTTATAGACACACCACTGTATTTCAAATGGAAAAAAGTAAAAGACAAAAATCCTGCTGAAATATTTTGGTGTGGAAACTTAAAAACAATTAAATTGAAAAACTACCCGTTTTTCCGTCAATCTGAAATGTCCTAGCAACCACCCAGAAAACCTTAGCAACTGCTTAGCAACCATAGCGGCCACTCAGCTTCTAGCCCTTGTGTTGTGTTCAAAACCCTAGAACATTTGTGATGTTCCCAGTCAAAAATGACCGGCCTATAAAAAGTAGCTTATAAATCACTTGTTATATCTTGCTCTTGTTATGGCTATATCATCACCCAATATTGGATTCAATCTTTTTGTCAACTTGTTTTCTGGTTACGACTGGTTTTATATTTCTATTTGCATCTGATTATTCGTAATTTTTTTGTAAAAAAAGCATTGAATAATTTTAGACATATTAAATAAAATATGAACAAAACTGGCACTGTTGATCACACTAGTCTAATTTAATGTTTCGGCAGGAAACGTGTTTTAAAAAAACTTTTATTTTGTAAAAATAAATGGTACAGAGTCATGCTTGTGGTGTTCCCAGTCAAAAATGACTGGCCTACAACAAATAGCTTATAAATCACTTCTCCGGGTCAAAATGACCCGAACATAACAGGAGGGCTAGACCTGAATGCATCACTCACCTGTGGAGAACAGCAGCAGGCGTTGGCTTTACAGCCAATAAAGATGGTAATGATAAACTCAAGGAAACTGAAAAGCAAGGACACACAAATGATCCGGGAGAGGGGGTTTACCTGAGAAAAAAACTCATCATTAGCACAAATATCAATAAAATAAATGATAATTACTCACACTTGTACGCCAACAATGGTAAAATCACCTGCTCTGATCACATGCTCTGGTAATAATCGCTTTGTAGGACTATACTTTATTTTGATAATTAGTCAAAAAACAAATCTGTTAAATCTGAGTATGTTGCATAGAACTGAATGAAGAATAATATATTGATATTTAATATTATAATATTATATTTAATATGAAATTTAATTGATATTTAATATTATTTTAATATAGGGCTATTTTATGTCCAATTTGTGTGGTAATTTTTCTCTTTTTTTCTGTGTTTTTTAAAGGTCCCGTTCTATGTGATCCCATGTTTCAAACTTTAGTTAGTGTGTAATGTTGTTGTTAGAGTATAAATAATATCTGTAAAATTATAAAGCTCAAAGTTCAATGCCAAGCGAGATATTTTATATAACAGAAGTTGACTACAAAAAACGGCTCACTAGAACCGTAACCTCCGCCCACAGGAACACAGCAGTGTTGCCAAGTCCGCTTATTATAAGCGACTTTGGGCTTGTTTTTCTGTAAAGTCGCTTACAAATATTGGTAGTCGCGGGTTGCGTTTTTTTGGGCTTGTTTCTAAAGTGTAGTTGCTTATTTTGGGCTTGTTCCCAGCTCCATAAAAAGTTGTCAAACAGATATTGCCTATATGTTAAACGTAGTTTGTCTTGCCTGTTCCCTCTGTCCCTCCCCTTTCCCATACACACAGGAGAAAGCAGGGTTGACTCAGATGTCAACGAGTACTAACGTTAGCCAATCAGAGGCAGTCTGTTTTTTTATGGTTAGGAAAACGTCAGTGACGTTTAAATGAAAATACCGGCGAGTCGGAAGAAAGAAAAAGGAGTAAAAGTATGGATTCAACCTGTCGTGGGGGATGACTCAAAAGCACTGTGCAGAGTATGTAGCGGACCTCGAAAATAATTTAAAACAAGTAATAACAACTCAGTGAGTGTTTTAGCGCAATTTTCTCACCTCATGGGATCACAACACTAAGAGATAGTAAATCTTTTCCTGGATTTTTTTTGTGCGTTCCCGAGATTAGACCTTCCTTAACATAATGCCGAAAACCCGAAGTCTCTAGGTGGTCTGGTTGAGGAGTAGATAGAAGTGCAAGATTGGTGCGCACAGACAGAACAGAAATCATGAGTTAACAATCGCAATTTGTCCGGTGGAAAATTGCGCTAAAAATGCAGCACCGTTCTCCTCAATGAGGCTTCCGGACATTGGATTTATTACGGTCTCCAAACACAACGAGTCAAGACAGATCGAGAGCTGTGCTAAAGGTAGATGTAGCTTGTCACACATTCATTAAATCAGCCGATCACCTTGGGGAATTAATTTGCTCAACTTGTGACAAAAACATCAAAATGCACCGCATTATTGCTCTGTGTATGTTCACAGAACATAATAAATGAACAGATAAATAATGTATGTTCACAGAAACATAATAAATAAACAAAAATAAATAAAAATAAACTGTAACGTTACCATGTGTAGGCTACAGTTTTGCAAAACTGCGCACAGTTAACGTTAACCAATCTGTCCACATGGATGTAAATTGACAATATGTAGCAATTAACAGGGGGGGGGGGGGGGGGTCGCTTGTTTTGGGCTTGTTTTTACTGGCCTGGTTGCTTATTTGTCTCGCGAGATCTGGCAACACTGGAACACAGGCGTATTGATGGCGAAATGTCAACAGACGTGGTTGATGTTTATCTAAAATCGGATACCGCAAAAGTTTAATTCGAAGTTGTTAGTTTGCTCTGTCCATTTCACCACGGACTGTTTTTCTAACCTGGAATAATATCAAGCAGACTTCTCTCAGCGTTTCATACTGACGAAGGGGACTATTTCAACTATATTCCAGCAAGCGGTAAGTAGTGATTTAATATGGAAGTAGCGATCACTCTTCACATCGTTCGTTTCTCTTAGTAGGATGAAAATAATCTTACTTAAACTGTGATTAATATACAGAAAGCGATCAAAGAACAATCCCTTTCCAATCGCCCAAGCTATCAATCACACAGCGCGAGTTTATGGACACTTGCCAAAACTCGTTATGAAATCAATGACGCTGTTACACTGCACAACGAAGCTCTTACTGTATTTATATGCCTCATGTTTGCATTGGTGAAATCATTAGTGATAGTGCAGAAACTGCGTTGCAATGATAAGATCTTTCACACGATCAACAGACTGTCATCTGCTCAGTGCTCATCACTGCAACCTTTTATGTGATTGAAATAGATCTAAATACTTAAAAAACTTCTCACGATTCGTTAATCTCGATAGCTGTAATAGTAAAAACGTATAATAGCTGTAATAGTAAAAGTTTTCCAGATAGTTCCACATGTAATGCCAGATATTTCATATGCAAGCATTTCAGCCAATCACAGCAGAGGGCGTTTACACTGAAGTCTCACAGCAGACACGCCCCTTCAAACAGAGTGTTCAAACCAGGGAATGAAATCAGGCTAGGAAATATGCCTTTTATTTCTAAATTATAACAATTTTTGATCTAAAAAACATACTAACATTATAAGGGCACCCCTGGAAACATTATAAAATAATAAAAATAATCCATGGAATGGGACCTTTAACTTAATTAGGCGATTCTACGTTTAAATATTGATGATTACAAGCTTAGGGGAAATGTGATTAATCACAGCAAATTGTGTGATTAATTAGTTGTTTTTTTTTAAGCGATTCCCAGCCCTGATATATATATATATATCATGTGTGTGTGTGTGTGTGTCTTGTTTTAAATCTAAGTATATTGTAACAATACAAAGAGCAAGGTGGAATATTTTACCATTTATTTGTTCTCTGCTTAATGTTAGTTTCACTAAATGTTCAGATTTTATAAAATGATTGTGCATTCATGATTTTTCTAAAATAACTTTTGCTGCTGTATATAACTAATTTATAAAAGTATTTTTGCCATAGATTATGAATATAGCCTTCTCATACTGTGGCACTTTATGTCTTTGCAAATAAATATCTTGCATAATTTGTTTTGATGGAGATGGTTTTAATTTTTCAATTCCTCAGAAAGTGGCCTGTGTGTGAGTGCTCGTGATTCTTGGGTAAGATTCAGTGGGAATCACCCATGGGCGATGCCCCCTCCCCTGTGGAAATAGGCCTGACACCACAGCTGGAAAAAATCCTAGAGGAAACACTGTATAGGTATGCTATACATATATGCATACCCTTCCCATTGGCCTCCTCTGATTTAGAGTCGTCAGGCTTATATAGTGGGTAGCGTCGATCTGTTGTAGTGAACATTATTATACAAAAAATGTCTAGTCAGGCCACCGTTCATCTGAGCATCAAGCAGACATTTCTCTGTGAGATGTCTTCTTCCCTAAGTTTTTTTACTGAGGCCACTGCTCTATCAGGCTCCAGATAAAAATACAAAATCAAGCATTGGCCCTCGTCAAGCCACCTTATACTAGAGAAGTAGTTCTCCTCTCACTTTAGAGAGTCGTTTTTGAGATTATAGCTCTGAACTTCAGACATATACAGTATATTCATATATTGGCCCTCATGGGGCCGCCTTGATATCTGGCTTAGGCTTAGTATCTAGGATTTTTGGTGGCGGTTTGCTAAGCTTTCTCGCCTTAAAGGTGAACTAAGTAACTTTTTTACCTTAACCGAACAGCTTCGGAGACATTGGAATAGTTATATTACTTTTTTCGGGTTGAATGGTGGTCGTCGCGCAGCCCCTGAGCGCCTGTGAGCCGAAAAACCACCCTTGCAACTTTGGGCCGTCAGGAGGTATCGCGTGATATCAGGTCTCGCGATGTAAAGAATTGCTTTATGGTACTGCACATATACACAATAGGGATAGCTCACAGATGAAGTTATTAGAGGCTAGACAGATCACAGAGGCGATTGGCATCTCACAACTTGTACTTTATTCCCCAATCGAACTCGTGTAACTGTCTGTCACCCGTTCTACCGTCCACAGCTTTACTTGATAAACAAAAGTAGGATAAGAATGAGCATCAAACTGAAATAACCCGCATACATGGGGTGTTCGCGGTGCACATACAATACAGACTGCCAACAGTTCAACAGGGCGCGCGCAGCTCTTAAAGGGGCCACACCTTATTTCCACTCATTATAGTTTCCATCCTACTGAACAGGTACCGGTATAGTGGGCGGAAGGGATCAGCTCGTGAGTGCAGAGACGGCCTCTGCGCGAGTGGTATTTACGACAGTAACGTTAAATACAAGTACTCAATGGCGACTCTAGGGGTCGCTGTTTGACAAAAATGGAAAGCTGCATAGTGTGCCTTTAAACCTCTCATTATCTGGGTGTAGGTTCTGTAGGAAACTCAGAATCGAAGACCAGGAGACTTGGTTCTTTCTTCAGCAGGATTCTTTATTGAGAACACGAGCTGTCGGTAGCTGCAGTCATCAAGTCTGACTAAGGGATCTTTACATGGTATCTTATAGGCATTTAGTGGGCAGTCCTTAAAGTCTTGACCTTACACACAGCCTTAGAGATGACCACTAAATCTAATCATCTGAAGACAATAGAGGCAATTACCCCCAACTGGAGATAATGGTATTCCCCAAATTGTATAAACAACACATGGTCACAACAACTAAGACTATGTAAACATTCACACATAGTTCAACTCTCAGTAGGAAGCTCAAAGACTAACAAAACCCCTTCAATGGAAACTATATTGAATCTAATCAGTGAATGGATACCATCATGTTCACCTTGAATGCCCAATACAGTGTAGTTCACCTTAGTTTTCATGTGATGTTATGTAAGGAAGTAGGATCAGCAGATCTTAAACATTTTCTTAAATTTGTAATCCTACAGTTCCTTAGACCATCAGGAATTTTCCCCTGTAAATCTAGTTTTCCTAGTACTAGCCTCCTCTTACTAAAAGAGTCGTCTGGCCAAGGCCCGCTTTTTGCTTTAGGTATAAATGCTAGTGGTGTAACAGGGTAGATAGCAGCATAGGCAAGCAGGTTACCTTCGTTAAGCCTTCCATGCTATATCTATGGCCGTTTTCAGGTCTTTCTCTCTGAAGAGTAAGAAGCATTGTGCTCAGGCCTCCGCCCTTTACAGCATCGATTGTAGTAGCTGGAAGCATGGCCTCAAGTTAAAAACATATGCTATCACCTTTCGCCACCTAGGCTCAGGTAGAGACTAGAGATTTGTACCCCCTCCCATTTGGGATGGTTGAGTATGCTCCCTTAGAGCCAAAGCATTGGCCGGGCAGACGCCCATGACATTCGAAGCTGTAGGCCATACAGTAGGCCTCCTCGATACTCCGGTAGCGTATGATTGTACTCTCCTTGCTTAACCCTCTGGGGTCTGAGGTGTTTTTGGGGTCCTTGAGATGTTCTGACATGCCCTGACATTTGTGCTTTTTTCAGTTGCTTATAAACATAGTAATGGCAAAAAAAAATGACACACTATTTAGCACAAACAGGGCTACCATAATATGTGAGCAATAAGAATGTACATGTCTGCATTTTTGAGAGAATAATGTTTATGCATGGTTATTGAAAAAACTAAAAACTAAAGTTTCTGAAATAAGACCACAAAACACACACTAAATATGTGCCAATAAGACTTTTGTCTAATGGATGTCATCGCCTAGTGTTTTTTCTTCAAAATGATGTGAAAATCACCCTGCCTAATCCTTCACATAACACAATACATTGATTTGAATTTTGCAAAGCACTTTCTGTTTGGAAAGGCAATATTCGAGTGGGCGTCAACGATCATGCATATTTAGTGGTTCACACCTGAGGACCGCATACTTAATGAGCCATTCATTCAGGTGAGTCACTGAGCCACAAGAATGCAAGAGCAACAGTTGGAAGCATCTCAATTCTTTTTTATTTTTCCACATATTGTGCTTGCAATTTGGCCTATAATATCCAAGGAAAACATGTCTAGTAATTGTGCAGTTAATTCTCATACTGTATTTTCAGTTTTGGAATATTTATCCTCTCCCCAAATTTGTCACTAATAAAACACAATAAAAATTATTTAAAGAAAAGGCTTATATTTACCTTTTAATAGTTTGTTTACATCTACCTTGTAAATATTTAAATAAACAACAATTCAAGTGTAATCTTTCTTTGTAAAAACTAAAGTATACATTTTATCATACATATTTCAAAGTTAAGGATTTGATTGATTATTTGATTATTTTTGACAAAAAATTGGCAAATAAAAGCTTATTTGAGGTGGCAGATATTTTACAGAAAAAATGTATAATCTATCCAAAACTAATCAACGAAATGTTGTCTTTCATATGTCTGTAACATAGGTCTTTCATTTTTATTATAAGGAATATAAATGTTAATTTGCAGTTTAATACGTTGCTTATACAAATATATATCTATGTGCATACACACACACATATATATGTGTATATATTTATACACAAAAATTAATTTTATTTATATTTTTTATATACATTTTTTTTTTTCACAAATTGTGCTTGCAAATTGTATAATATCCAAGGTAAACATATCTAGTAATTGTGCAGTTAATTCTCATACTGTATTTTCAGTTTTGGAATATTTATCCTCTCCCCAAATTTGTTACTAATAAAACACAATAAAAATTATTTAAAGAAAAAAATTATATTTACCTTTTAATAGTTTGTTTACATCTACCTTTTGAGGGACATTTTCCCTTATTATTATTCCTCACAGCGCTGCGAGACGGTGTAAACAAGTAATGATCTGAATAAACTTGTGTTTTCTCGAGCTGATATGGGGCTCGAGAAAACACAGCCCCTCACAGGTTTGCGCCGTGGATTCCCGCGAGTCAGACGCGGATACTGTGTTTGTTTTACTGTAGGCTCGCGCAGTCTTCACTCGGACGCGCGCTTCAATCCGTTGTGGAGACTCTCTTTTCGTTCTAGTGAAATTACAAATCAAAATACACACAAACATGTCTCTGCCTGATATACAACCACTGATAAACATAATCTGATTTGATAAAAAATAAATAAAAAAAAACGATATGAGTGCAGATTCGAACTCAGAACCTCTGACACGCTAGGCAAATGTTCTACCACTAGACCACTTGAGTTCACGTATTTACTCGCGCGAAAAGTCGGTGTTTACTCGGCGTGATCAATTCGCTCTTGAAAATGCTGCCGTTCGTCGTCTGAGTTACAATCTTCCTCTGAGGAAAAGCCAAGGTGAGTTCTTCCTCGCTGTCCAGAATCATCTGAAGAGCGTCTTTACCGGAGAAACGAGCCATCCTCTCTAAACGCGATGAACTATCAGTGAATCTGATCTGATGAAACTTCGTGTTTTCAAGGCATTGATCGGGGGGCGGGTGCGAAGCATAGATTACCTAAACTATTTACCATGTGAATAGCGCCGGGGGCGGGGCGGCCTCGGTTCATTATAGAGATAATGAGGCAGAAGGAAAAAACGGTACCTCTCCTTGCTTTCAAACGGATTACATGAGTTGAAAACATTTGTTTTTTATATTAATTACTTCATTTAAAAGAAGAGATTTCAAGCTTCATAAAGACATATATCACGTGCCTGTGTGAGAAGTATTCGCTGAGTTATGATTCATTTTCGGACGCGTTTCAGAATGGACTACACGGACAGAGAGAAGGCAGATCGCGCTCCGTGATTATTTTTCTTAATTTGGCGAAAAGCACAACACTTTGTTTTTATTGTGAGTATACAGAAAAATAATACACATTTAACAGAATCGATTGATGTATGAAACTCCTATGGAAAATCAAAGTCAACAGAGTATTTATGAGTTTCTTTTACACTGATAAAAAAAAAGCGAGCTGGTATCGCCGGCGAGACCGCCGACCTCAGGGGGTTAAAGGATAGATAGCACTTCTGCTGAGTACACTGCCTGTTGGCAATATTAAATACTGTAAGTATAACCAGGCCCACAGAAACTTCTGTGAGAGCACCTAGGCTTCTGAAGGCTAGATCTGCTAACATCCTCGCTATCAAGTAGTTAGGCCTTAACAGGCCTCCTTGAAGGCGGCTCACCAACAAGTTGGATGATAGCGTTTCAGATATTTCAGTATTGATATGTATAGAATGTATTTTTGACCCCTACATTGCACTTAGTTTATTATTTCAGATGCCTTTTTAAAAGACTACAATTGAAAAATGTATATATAGAATTCAGCCCGCCGAAGTGGCTAGTAGGAGTGACTGTAAAAACTGTAAAACGTGACTGCTGAAATACACACGCATTCGGCGCGTAAGATTCCAGCAACAAATAATTTGCCTGTAGAGTCTCGGCGAGTGCACGGCACCAGAGAGTCATATTGATGGCAATCGCAAGAAAATGGATAAGTTGGCTACATAATCAAATCCACAAATATTATACCATTTAAACATTATTAAAAATACAGGCTACTGAGTTACTAAAACAATCTTTGTCAAATAATACACTTGTTTGTTCACAGTTTGAACGTTCTTGTTTCCATTTGTTTCATTTCAAGATCTGAGGTGAATTATCCACTGTTGCTTTTACAGCTACAAAGCTGGAGCACTAAATGATATTCAAAGTCACATTACACGCTTTAAACATTAAAGGAGCTGTATGTAAGAAATGTATTTCACTTAATCATAAAATGGCCCTGATATGTCACTAGACATTAAGAAATCATGTTCATTTCAAACACTTATATCACTGACAACAGTAATCCGGCCAGGATATTGTCATTTAAAAGTGATAGTTGCAGCCCTCAACTGATGTTGTCATTTTGTGTTTTGGCCTGATGCGCCACCCTCCACCTATCTACCTATCTACCAATCACGAAGTCAGTAGTGTTTCGGCATCCGGGTTGCCAGCTCTGCTCTAGTGACCATAGCTGCAGCTCCTTGTAGCAGCCTACCTTCCTGCTGGATCCTGCAGCATATCTGGCAACTTCGAGTCAGGGGGGAGGGGGAGGGGATACCAGTACCAGTTTTGGCCACAATCTTACATACGGTTCCTTTAAATAAAGCACATAAACAGTACCTGAGATTATCATCGCCACACTTTGTGTTTGTTGTTCCAGCGCAACGTCACAGAAAAATAGGAATTGTTTATAAAATAGAATCATCGCGTGTAGTTAGGACACGGTGTTCATGTTAAGCCGTGATTTATGTAAATGATCAGTAACAGTAGGAGGTCTGTTGAATTCTGTTAAATGCCAGTAAGAAAATAAAGGACAAGTTATTGCAGATTACAGCTAGACTTTAATAAACCTACTGACAACATAGGCCTCGTTTACACTGCAGGTCTTGATGCCCAATTCTGATTTCTTATTTGACTTTAATCTCAAAAATGTTTCGACTTTAATCTCGAAATGCAAGAAATTTAGTTTTTTGACAGAGTTTTTTTAAATGTTGCATTTCAAGGCTTCCGTAGACCTGTGTCACATGAGCAAAAAATTGGAATTGGGTCACATTTCACTGACAGTGTAAACGAGGCCTAGTGATATTATTGTAATTACCAGAGGTGGGTAGTAACGAAGTACATTTACTTTGTTACATTTACTTGAGTACTTTTTTGGAAAAAATTTACTTTTAAGAGTAGATTTGAATGTGGGTACTTTTACTTTAACTCGAGTACATTTCTAATGAAAAAAACTGTACTTTTACTTCGTTACGTTGGGCGACGTTCCTCTCGTTACTTTATTTTAATGCAATATGTGTTGTTAAAGGACAAGTTCGGTATTTTACACTTAAAGCCCTGTTTACAGATCGTTTCTGATGAAATAGACCAGTTAAGATTAAAATTTGGACACATGCTGCTGTCCCGAGAATTTTAGGTTTATTTCGCTTTATATATATATATATATATATATATATATGCAAAGGCATAGGTTTGATTTTGAAATTGGTGGGGACGGGGACATCCCCTGAAGCTGAGCTGCATCTGTCATTAAAGGGATAGTTCACCCAAAAATGAAAATTATGTCATAATTTACTCTCCCTCAAGTTATTTTAAACCTGTATGAATTTCTTTCTTCTTCTGAACACAAAAGAAGATATTTTGAAGAATGTCGGTCATCAGACAGCTGATGGACCCCATTGACTAAAAAACCCTCAATACTGGTTACCGACATTCTTCTAAATATCTTCTTTTGTGTTCAGCAGAAGAAAGAAATGCATACAGGTTTGAAACAACTTGAGGGAGAGTGAATGATGACATAATTTTCATTTAAAAGTGAACTTACAGAAATTAACTGTTGGCATATTTGTTTCACATCAATAATGTCCAGTTTGTCCTGTTGGACATGACACACAGCAATACTGTCAAGTGTCACTTGTGCCATTGTTCTGAGCCATGTTTTCAGTCAAGCACTGACACTTCTTTCAGCCTCAGCTGATGAGACGACAAGGGTTTCAACTTCATCAAACATTCCTCTCATTTCAACAAGACCCAATGTTGTGTTTTATGTTTTATGGGGACTTTTTACAGACATAATGATTTTATACTGTACAAACGGTATATTATATCCCCCTCTAACCCTGCCTATCACAGAAAACTTTCTGCATTTTACATTTTCAGCTGTTTTCCAGAAATAAATAAATAAATCCCCACAAGGACAAGTATTTCAGATATTGCCATCTTTGTGGTGACATTTTGTCCCTATAATGTAGTGTTACACACACACTTAAGCATACACATATCTCTCTCTAACGATTGTCAAACTAACGATTGTTCGCCACTTATCCCGCGATTGTAATACAGTAGTAAAAACTGATTTGTCCCGCATTTTTGTGCTCAGAACTGTTGATTTCTCCCTAGCTTACCGCATCTATTTTCCTTCGGAGGAGCATTGCCGCTTCACAACCAGAGCCTCTCACAAATTAGATAGAAAAAACAAAGCCAATCAGTTTAGCGATGTGTGTTAAGCAGGCGGGACTCAGATATTAACCGTTTGTGTACCGTGAATTGCGCATTTTTCTCAGAACGCTCTTGTAAGAGATTTTAATCTAAATAAGATGTTTCCTGATTAAATAAAATAAGCCTAATACATAAAAACCACAAGACACAACCGGACAACAGTGGTTATATATAAATATATTTTAGGTTTTGATCGAAATGATATGTCCCTGTATATATATATGATCCGAAGTAAGTTACTCGCTACTTGAGTAGTTTTTTCATTGGATACTTTTTTACTCTTTCTCAAGTAACTATTAAGATTATTATTTTTACTTTTACTTTGAGTAAATATTTCTATAAGTACTTGTACTTTTACTTGAGTATAGTTTTTGGATACTCTACCCACCTCTGGTAATTACTAAATAAAAGTGACTAGTAAAGTTGTTAACATACCTCTACCACCTTTACATCAGTACAATCATCATCAATGCAGTCGAAATGTATTGAAATCAAATCCAATGGAAGGATAATCATGGAAAAGCCTGCAATTAAAGCACTTGTGATGTTCATTCGAAGTGAACCTTTCACCTATAGGCAGAAATAAAATAAAAACAAATTAATTAGTTAGAAAGCACTTTACCCAGAGTGTTAAAGCAGATCATGAAACAATATATATGGAGCACAATAAAAATAAATAATAAAGTTGCAATTATCGGGTCGACTCATGAAGAGAATACAATTATACAACAGCAATATCCCTCTTCAAATATAATACAATTTTAGTCTGTGATGCAAAGCTGGATTTTCAGAACCATTACTTCTTCAGTGTCACATGATCCTTCAGAAATCATTACTACCGTTCAAAAGTTTGGGTCAGTAATTTCTTCTATATTTTATTTTTTGAAAGAAAGTAACACTTTACTTTCATCCAGTTTTGGGCAGTTTGTTTAGTGTTACATTAAAGGGGTGGTTGATTGCTATTTCACTTTTTTCATTTTAAATACTGTGTAATGTTGCTGTTGGTGCATGAACAGTATCTGCAAAGTTGCTGCGCTGAAAGTTCAACGTAAGCGGAGATATTGTCTTTTAAAAATCAGGAAGTTTAATGCCTACAAAAACGACTCGAATGGGACTACAACGAGATACTTCCCGGGTTTTATACGTAACTAACCCATACATTTACATCAACCCTCCCTCCGGAACATGTTCTGCTGTCGAAGAGGAGGAGTTATAGTGGAGAGCTGTAGCTGTCAGGTCTTCTGTGTTCAGGCTTCCTACAGACGCTGTAGTTCGTCAACAATGGTTAAAATTTAAGTTTGATTATGTTCCTGACAATTACAATCGTAGTTTAGCTCTCTGTGCTGCGCATTTTACGGAAGACAGCTTCCAGAATCTACACGAGTTCAATGTCGGATTCAACAAGAAACTATTACTCCAACATGAAGCAGTTACAGCTTTAAAACCAGAGGCAGCAGTTGTTGGGCCACAACCTGCAAGTAAGATTTAATCATTTTAAATGTATTTGCCTGTATAATTTAAGACGTAATGTTTTAGTTTTATCAAGGATGTAAAAAAATGCCAGCGCTGGCTTTAGTATATGACAGATGCGTACAAACATTTTGGATCCGAATTTGTAATATGTACAAATTTTGTAAACGTATTTTCCATGTATAGCTACTTTATGACGTAATTTTTTGATTTGATCAAGAACGCAAACCAATGCCAAAGCTGTTTGGTTATAGTAGCTAGTTAGTTCGATGTTATTTTGTGTGTATAAGAAACGTGTGCAAACTTCATAAAATTATCGCAACAACAAACTTCAGCTGCTGTTATCATGTAAGAAAACGACAAACTGAGTAAACTACCGGTAAGTTTTGTGAATAGTTAAACGGTTGTTCATTCTATCAATAAAACAATATCTTTAAAAAAAGGTATTACTCAGTCATGTATTCAGTTATATTAAATGTTTAATCAGGGGGAAACCGTATCTCAAAAGCTAACAAACAGCAGTAGCATTTTCAAGTAACAGCGTATGGAAATTCTTTGAGAAAATAATAAAAATAAAAAAAAATTACCATTCAGAAACGTTTAGTAAGAGCCGTGTTTGCGGAGGTTCTGCTTGACTCTCTTCATCACTGCTCTCTGGGTCTGATTCTGGCTCAAACTGATGAGGCAATATTGACACCATTACATTTGACCGGGCCAGGAGCACATGTAACTGTCGCCCGTAAAGGAAATGGGCGTGAAGATTCCGGACGCAGTTTAGCCAATTACAACACACCGGCCGAACTAACCAATCTGAGCTCATTGCCTGTTTCTGAGGGAGTGGTTTCATAGACTCAGGAAGTCAACCGGTCGTTCAAATGACAGAGGAGGAAGCGGCTTACAATAAAGGTGAAATTTATGAAAAATAAGGCGTTTTTTAACAAACGAAACACGAAGACATGTTATATTGCAGCCCATAAACACAATCAAGCAAAGAAAAAAGGCAGTAAACCACCCCTTTAAATAAAGTTTGATGCTTGGACCCCTGAAAATAACAAGTGATGTGCACATACCAAACACAAACTGGAGGAGGCTTCGGCATGGATTTTATTTTCTGCAGCAATGCAGAGTGATCCTGTGATAATGTACTGAGAGGAGAGAGAAAGGATTCTTCTGTTAGAATATTTAGCTTGTGTTAGAAAAGACTGAACTGTACTTACAGTAAGTTGTATATTGTTTGCTTACGATGAGAGATCCCAAATAAGGAATACCACTGAAGATAAAGATGTAATCTGCATGGACTATATACGCGATTCCCAGCAGGAAAATCAGGAGGCCGATCAGTATCTGGACAGTCTGAGGAAGACCAGAAAACAGGCACTTATTGCAGGGGAATAGTGACTCACAGTTATTAGCTGAGCAGGGTTGCCAGATCTGCACAACAGTTTGATAATGTTTGTACTTCTGCTGGATTTTTGGATTTGTTCCCGTACCTTTCCTCCTTCACACGTATAAAAATCAATTATTGAAAGATTTCTCACCCCGAGTGCTTTTGGTTGGCCTTTCAGAAATGCCTGAAGTCCTTGAGGAGCTGAAGCTGTCTGTGTCACATTAACAGTCGCTGGAGCCGTTTGTTGTGGGGCCTGAAACTGGATGACCAGCGTCGACGAGTTTGTGGGAATAACGGTACTAGACATTCTTCTTTCTGAATCTGAAATCGACCTGTACAAAATAAAGACATGTAAAAACATGTGAACAATAAGAATATAAAATAGATGTTCATAAATAATCTTACCAGTGTATTTATTTAAATATTATATGTTCATATTTATTATTACAAACTATCTGTGGTCTTCATATTTTGGAAAAACTTATAAACGCAGTTGTGTCACAGAATTATTGGTAACTAGGATAACTCTTCACAGATATGAGACCAAAGAAAATTTTCCAGCCTTGGCTGGACAATAAAGTGGTATTCTATTCTATTCTATATTATATTATATTACATATGTCTCTTGTTTAAACTGATCTACAGTTGTCACCATCTCACATTTGCCAGTATATTTAAAACAATATCTTAGTAAATCCTAACGTAATATTGAAAACCTCCATATCATTTGAAAGCTTACAATCACTAATTCATTTATCAATTTGCAACAAGAATGGTTCATTCTCATAAAGCATGTTCAGGCCTTTATTTTGAAAGAGCGATGAACATGAAAAAACATGAAAGATTGTTAGAAACCTCAGTTTTTTTCATGCCAAGAGTTCAAAATATAACACCAATCAATTTAATGAGAAAAAGGTCTGTAAATGTTTTAAATATAAAGAAAATTATGATGGATTGTCGATTTGTGATGCATTGGCGAGCTATAATGCACAAACATGTTGTTTTATGCATTTATTCGAGGTTGAATTCAAATCAAATACTACCATACTACTTCTGAATAGGATGTCTACTTCATAAATTGTATGAAAATGATGTAAATATATGGTTCAGATGAGATCACCCAAACCATATATAGAAATGGAGGCGCCCTAACATGGTCAGTAATAGAGCTTGAATGTGATCTAGTGAAAAAGTGTGGAATAGTGTTGTCAAAAGTATCGACTTTGGTACCAAGTCGGTACTGAAATTTTAAAAATGTGACACTTTGAGCTAGCCTGGAAATCCAGACCTAAATCTGAAAGATTAATAGTCTGGCATCGAGTAATGGAATCGCTCATTATGATGGGCGGCACCAAGCATGCATTTGAAAATCTCACTGCACGCAATTGGCTAACAATGCGACCAATCACAACAATACACGGGGTGACATATCCAAAGCCCCATACGCTTAGCTACCAGCGCAGCTAAACGGTAGATTAGACTCTTGCCGTATCCGGTCAGCAAAACAGCAAAAACGTCCTTCTTCCCAAGGAACAGTTCCAGTGCCGTCTTCTGATCCTCTTTTAGATAAAAGCCAAGTCTAACTCGTTCATTGTAGCGGCCAAAGCCGTTTCAAACAAATGTGTTCATCCATAGCTATCCTGCAATGTTTACTAATGACTTCGACGTAGCAGCGCTGTCATCATCTGTTTAGCTCACCTCTAGCCCGCCTATATCAGATACACCGATGTGATTGGTGCAGCTCGGCTACAAGGGCATAGTTAATGAGCATCATTACTCGATGCCAGAGCAACTCGCTGAGCAAATTCACCTTGTGCTCTCGCGAGAACTCCAGGGTAGCTTTGAGCGCTGTTGAATCGTGAACACCTCAGATTGGCCATTGTGTTCACACGCTCATCAAATATGTCTGTGATTGGCTACAATGATCAGCGCTTTAAAAACATGTTGTAAATCTACATCAATGACGCTCTTCAGCGAGCGCTTATACAGATACACACAGGAGCGTTTGAAAGCACCCGTAGTAGACCGGTCCGCTGATAGACGGGTGCTCCCGCTTTCAAACGCTCCTGTGCGTTGAACATTGTAGCCAATCACAGACATATCCGATGAGCTCGTGAACACAATGGCCAATCAGAGGCGTTTACGATTCCGCTCAACAGCGCTCAAAGCGTCACATTTTTTCAATTTTAGTGTTTTGACAACACTAATTTGGAACACAACTTGTTCATATTTTCAGCTTTGATTTTCTTGCAGTTTTATGGTAAAACATGTTTGTAAAATATGTTTGAATTAAAATGTAAATAATTAAATGTTTACATTCTACAATAATCTGCCAAATGTCTGAATTACAACCATTTAAGTTTGGATAGTGATTTTCATGTCTATGCAAAAAAAAAAAAAGGTTAAATCACCAATATATTTTTACGTTTCAAGGTTATATATGTCAAACTTTGTATAAAGATGAGTCTCAACTATGTTATGAAAGATATAGCATTTTGCTTTATGTGGTATGTGTGTAAAATGGCTATAAACAGATTATATGTCATGTATCTATACACTATATCTAATTAGAAAATGTATGTGTTTGTAATGAAAAAATAAGAGTGATAATGAGAGTAATAATTGGCAAGATTGTACTGTTTATTTCAAATAATTTTTTCCCCTATTCACTTGTCTCCCAGAATGACTAGGCTAATAAACACGATAAGTCTAGGGGCCCTATCTTGCACCCAGCGCAATTGACTTTGTACACTGACGCATGTATCATTCCTATTTTGCACCCGCGCAAAGCGCGCTTTTCCCTCCACAGAAGCACGTCGTTAAACTAGGGAAAGAACTTGCGCTCCCTGGGCGGTTCAGCGCAAAAAAGGAGGCGTGTTTCGGCGCAAACGTTCCTTCATGCTATTTTGCAGGTTTAGAAAACAATTGCGCCACTAACCAGGAAAAAACAGTTTAAAGTCAGTGGCGCGTTGCGCATGTTATTCATATGCTATTTTAAGGGCGCATGCTTGGCCATAATCAATGTAGCGTGTGCACAACGCGCATACACTCTCTCATCTACACAGAAGCAGCAGTTTTCATTTTTGCAAATCATACATTATTACGATAGATAGATAGATAGATAGATAGATAGATAGATAGATAGATAGATAGATAGATAGATAGATAGATAGATAGATAGATAGATAGATAGATAGATAGATAGATAGATAGACAATTTATTATAAAAGCATACATCTAGCTTACACATTTACCCAAATTATCATACGCCTTTTTAACCGAAGTTAATTTGGGTGGGTTTCTCCATCCCCAACGTCCCTGACGAGAGTGTTGCTCTCCTTGGCTGTGAACCGCTCCTGGCGCGCACCTGGCAAATCCGCCGTTATTATAGGAATCCGCTTTAGAACAAGCGCGCCTGCTCTTAAAGGGAATGTGAGCTGACGCTCTGATTGGTTTATTTCACGTTACGCCCAAACCACAGCTATGAATAAAGAAGCTACTTCAGACCAACCCATTTTAGATTTGCGCCTGGCGCAAGAGTCATTTATCCCGCCGGGAAAATAGCAACAGCGCCAAGACCCGCCCACAAAGTTACTTGCGCTTTGCGCTTTGACACTTGCGTTTCAGATCATTAAAATAGGGCCCTAGGTGTCCAGTGGACATTGTATGAAATCGCTGTCCTGTTTCGTAACAGAAAATCATATTTTGATTTGAAACCCCATTATGAAATCTTAACACCAATCACATCCACACGCGCGTCCCGTATTATTTTAATATTTTGGCGTGTTAAATGCATACAGTTTTTGCACGCTCTTAATTATTCCTCCAGCAGATTCAATCGATAGAAAACGGAGTTGTGCTTTTGTGCAAATGAAATCTGCATCAGAAAATGTGTAGTCATTGCAGAGACCCGCCCCAAACATGTCCACAATAATGACTGCTGGGTACAGAGCTTCTGAGAGGAATGCCATATACAAAGAGGAAATACTGGACACATCTTACAATATTAACAATCATTAAAGTCACACTTTTCGTCTCAGTATGTTTAGTTTCGGTTTCGATTTGAAGCGTTTTCATCTCGGTGCATCACTAACTCAGTACTCTGTTAATTACCACCTGACAACACAAACTGTACATGAACGAGTACCTGGACGAGCCCAATCTTGTTGCAGTCTTGATCGAAGTTCTTGTGTGTGTTTGTGTCGTCGTGGAAGAAGCCGATCTCGACCTTCACGCGCTGTTTTACACGGACGATAGTAACTCAATTAGAGATGGGTGTGCCGTGCACTTGTTGGAGGCAGAACTGCTGCTGTGACGGGGATAAATGAGGAGTTTTCCTAATTAATGTTATATATTAGTTGTGTGTGTTATGGGTTTCAGGGATGTTTAGATAACTAGTTCACATGTTCACTTTTCTTGAAAATAATTAGCTATTAGAACTATTTTTATGTTTGTTTTCATATTTTAATAATAAAACCCATACAAAAATAACCTATAGGGATCCCTGCAGGATTTCATTTTTTTCTGCAGGTATCCTGCAGAATTTTTCACTTGTGTTGGATGTTCCTGCTGATGGGTTCATTCTAAAACCTGTAGGAATGTCCTGCACATACTACTGTGCAGAACAAGTGGAAAATCCTGCAGGACTGTTGTGCACCTCACGCAGAAACAAAATGTTATCTTGCAGGGTTTTTTTTCTGGGAAATGAAAAATAAATAAATAAAAACCTACATGTTTTGGATTCAGGATAGGCTATATAATGTCTAGAGAATACAACTGAAAGTTAAAATTAGATTTAAGTACATTTCATGGAACTATTTTTGATATATTATGCTCTGGCTGTTGACAGCAATAAAAAACAATGAGTCTTAACAAATAAATTAATACAATTAAGAGCAGTGTTGGGGAGTAGTTAACTACAAGTAGCGACGCTACTAACTTAACTACATTTTTCAGTAGCTTGGCAGTAGCTCAGTTGCTTTTTAAACAGTGTAGCTTTTCCAGTAGCTAACTACTTTTTGCAGCAAGTAGCGGTGTAGCGCGAGCAAAAGCTACATTGCGTTTTGTCGAGCCTGCGCGAATCAGCGCGATGCAAGGATATTCTTCTTCTTGTTAGATTACAAACAAATTTTTTTGCCATTACCACCACCTGTTGTTTAATCACGCATCTTGCGGCTAACGGTTCACTGACGTACAGAAGTGGATTGATACACCCATATTATCTATGATGGAGCAAGACGTGGCGGCAGATTTGGAGGATGGAGAAACAAATAACGTTAATTACCCATGGCCTTATTTGTCCAAGTTCATGTCTCTCAAAGAAACGACAAGTAAAGGTTACACTTTTGTATGCAATCTTTTTAAGAAAATGTTCTACATGCAATTTACGTTGGATGTATATTTTGTACTTGCAATGTTGTATTTGTTGCAATTTTGCACTTTTGACAAACAGTCTGAGATATTTGAGTGTTGTGTGTAATAAAACAATACTCTTTGAAATCATAATTGTATTGCATTGTTTTAAACACTAAATATTTTACTTAAAACATTCCTCAGGCACTTATTCAGTTATTTATAATATGTTCAAAAAAATCTAAAGTAGTTTCAATGTAGCTAGCTACTTTTTGATAGTAACTTGTAGTGTAGCTAACTACTTTTCCAAAAGGGTAGCTTGACTGTAGTTTAACTACTTTAACTTACGAGTAGCTTGTAGCTTGTCAAACTACAGTTTCAGAGTAGCTTCCCCAACACTGATTAAGAGTAAGAATAGACTATAGGCAATTATAAAAATTAACCATTACTCTAAATCATTTCAAAATCATGCATTATGCAAACATCATTGAGACATTTCAACATTTAAGAGATGTGCGTCTGTATACTGTACACTTTTACCTTTTATAATATTAAGATGCAAATCCAGCTATTTAGTCTGTCTTTGCTGATGTCAATACTTGTTTTCATAACATCAATGAAGGCATGACCCTCTCCTTGCACATTACCTACATCTATAAATGATCGTATCAATGCTACAGACCAATGTTTGGTTTGAACTGCATGGTTGATTCTTTTAGATAAAGATTTTGCTCCTTTTGAATGAATTTGCTTGCCATTAACCAGAGCCCAAGAATAAAAACTGAAAGCATTATTTGCACTAAAACCTGATTTTTGAAGGAGATACGACTCTCTTGGGGTTGGCTGTCGTACACGTGGGCATCCAAGAAACATCACGCTAGAACTACCAATACACTTTGGGTGCTTCTCAATATCCCTCCTCGTCTCTTCGCTCCTCCGTCCTCCATCCTATGACCCGGAAACCGATCGAGCTCAGCCATCTTGAAGGACATCTCAATTATCTAATTGCACCGCGAGGAGTCGAGGATCGAGGAGTGAGGAGCTTCCTGAGGAGTCACACAGATGTATCCTATGCGGAAGTGTTTTACCGACTAAACGTGACGCACGTATACATTCTCCTCCCCCTTCACATCGGTCACAGTCATTTTAATTTGTACTTTACCTTTGCAGTTTATATAAACCACACATCTCATATTTCAACAGGGTATCTTGCTTTATTATTATTTATTATGAATTTCTTAAATAACCAAATTTCAACAACATAAGGGCAGATCCTTTGAGCGCTGCTGATGACGCAGTGAAGTGACGCTCGAGTGATCACGTATTCCAATGTGTAAGAAAAGCTTTCATTCGATTCCTCCGTCCTCATTTTCTTTCCTTGCAGCCTTCCCTCGCGTCCTCCAGGGGGTGGAGCTGAGATGCGAGGAAAGGAAACGAGGATGCACAAATAAGAATTGAGAAGCACCCTTTGCCACAATCTTGGTGCCTCCCAACATTTTTTCAACAAAGCTTTTGCTTTGCTGTGTTTGTTCATCATTGAATACAGCAGCAATGAGTCGTGGAACATGCTGGTAAAGGTTAAACATGTTAACAATTTGTTCTGCTACAGCTTGTGTGCCATGAAAGAGTTTCTGAAGGTGTCCATACTGGGACTCATATAAGAAAATACTGTGACTCCATAAAGGACCCCAATTTTTTACGTATGTGTATGTGGACATTATAAGACACATGACACTTAGCATACAGACACTCAAAACGGCCCACAAATGCTATTAAAAGGCCATCAGCTTTGTCAATGTTGTGGGGGAAACTGAATCTTAAAGGAGAATGTTTGTAGCCTGTACTAGAAGTAGTAAATGGTCAAGATATCTTCTGGGTAAAATGCCAAACAAACAGGGAAGGCTGTAAAATAAGAGAAATTGTCTGTATTCTGAAGCTTTCCAATATTTACACAAAGAAATTGAACGGGGTGGTCTTGTTATACTTTTAGGTGGTTTAATGGCAAGTAACCTTCTTTCAATTTGCTCGATTTCTCTTTCCAAATGCAACTTTAATTACAAAAACAAGATCAAACTTAAAACAAAGGCTGGAAACTGGAACATCGACATGTAACATTCAACAAGGGCTTAAATACACAAGACTAACGATTAGACAAGGGACACCTGTGAACAATCAAACAATGACTGTTGTTTGTAATAATGTAATATGCCATGCATGTAATCATATGCAAATCCAGAAACCATGTTAAAAAACATCAGCAGCATTAGAGGAGATGGACCTTTTACACCATGTATGCATGTTCCAGAATCAACAGCTTGCTGAGCATCTTTAGTGTGTCTTTTGTGTGATCTCAGCTCTGGCTCCATTGACTGCAAAGGATACACCCTTGTAAACCCATTACCCTTTTCTACAACTTCACCCTTTTGATAACACCAGTTACAACCATGCTGTCCATTAAAGATTAACTGAACTGAAAGAATCAACGTTGATAACGCGTTGTTTATGACAATTAAAAGTAAATTACACAAAAAATTTGAATTAAAAATATCAATATAGCTCTTTTTTTAAGCAACTCAAAAATTGCGTTTGTTAGTATAAGAACGCTGGCAATTCCGATGACGTCACTGGCATGGTAGGACCTGCGAAGGTATATAGGCAGCTGCAGCTGCAGGTCCTATATACACACGAAAATGAGTAAATTTAATGGCATGGGTATCTGACTACCACTACACGCCAGCCCTACACATTAACTGTAATTATGAACCCAGGCCCGATTTAAACCCGACCATTTTTTAATACGTGGGCCGTTATAACCAGGGCGGCGCCAGAGAATTTTTTAACGCAGGTGCTGAGGGGGTGCTAGATATATTATATATAAATAGTATTAATAAAAAGCAAACAAGGGAAAGACAAGTACCTTATAAAGATATTATTAGCAACCAGCAAGAAAGCTGTAACACGAAAGTGGCTACAATTTGAACCCCCAACAAAGGCTGAATGGCTGGATATTATAACCATTGTCCAGAATATGGAGAGGATGACTTTTGCTTTAAACCTACAGATGGATAAGTATTTGCAGTATTGGGAAAAATGGATTGTGTTTACTAATTCATGACATGTTTATTGATCAATGTATCATCTGACATGTATACTTTCATCAATTTTGTTTAATGTAAGAATGTATAAGTGACCAAACGATTGTTCTGTGTTGTTTAGATGTGATTGTATGTTGTTATGGCTATTTTGTTTCTGTTTTGTCGTTGTTGTTTTTGTTTTGTGCAATTTCAAAAGGAAAAAGAATAAAAATAAAGTAAAAAAAAAAAAAAAAAAAAAACCAAACAAGGGCCACTTAATATTCAATTATTTTAATTATCACAATTAAAGTATTAATTTTATTCAATTGAACAAGCACAACATTCAGCATTCAATCAAATATTCTTATAGATGTATTATTATTAATAATGATGATAATTAATAATTAATAATTTCAACATAATATCTCGTTATTTCGTAATATGTACATAATATGTGTGCGTGCAACAAGCAAGATGTGCATTTGTAAATCCGGTGACGTGCGTGCATTGATTTTTATTAATAAACAGTATCGGCTGCAAAGATGAAGTTGACGATCGCCATATTCGTAGTGAACGCGCCTATAGAGAGAAATGCACATCATGGATTACATGAGAGTAGCCTATTTCTTTTCGTTTTGAATTGTTTCGTTTAAAGACATTTCAAGCGTTCTATATTTCTCATGTCTGTAAGGCATAGAGTTTCGGTTAAGTTAGGATGAGATGCGCTCCAGTTCACGTGCAATGGAAGTGACCACGGCGCCGGCCCCTCCATGATTATATTGTCTGCTATATTTGTTTCTTATTTATTAAATACAGGCAATTCGTTGATGAAAAAATTATTAAAATTAAGATAAAATTTATACAAAACGAAATTCACTTTAAAGAAAGGTTTTCTACAAAACAAAACTTAATGAAGTGGTCAAAATCATGTCTGACCCACTCCATGTCTCTCGATATATTGCTCATCCTATCTTACTCATGCTCTTCACTTTTTTATATTCAATATAGATGAAACACCATTATAATATTTTAACAAATATGAAACTAAATGAGCTTATTTAATGGCTACAACACGTATAGTAGGCCTACAGACTCTCTATTTGTACAAATTGCTGGACATTCATTTACTTCTGAATTTTGTACACATAAGTTGAAAGGCATTTGTTTGTGCATAGTAAAACATATCTGCAACATTTATCAAGTTAACAGATAGCCTAATTGTCCATGCATTTATTAATTATTATCTTAATGAATAATGCAACAAGGATGAAGCATGTAAACTGCGTTGTCTGTTTATTCAGAATGGAATGGATCGCAAATGGATCCGAATGAAGAAACGTAGAAAAAAAAAAGAAAAAAATAAGTGAACTCTCTCTGCATCAGCAATGTGCCCTGAGACGATGAACATCAGCTAGCTTCAGGGTGAGTAGAGAGGGACATTGGAATCTGTTTACAGACCTGCTGTGGTTTAATTAGCAGCTAGTAAATGCATTATTATCGATCTGTGATATCGTCGGAGACGAGTCATGATTTATACAGTTTATATGGTCGGAGTGGTGGCTAGCTTGTGGAGTTTGACAAAACTTTGATTCTCAAGGAAAATGCACACACAGATTAGTGATAATGCTGAAATGTGTATTTCTCAACTCAACAACAACTAAATGATTAATAACACCTATAATGATCAATAAGCCAGAGATTTTTATTCTTAGTAAAAGAATCTTAGTCAAGAGCAGTGAGTGTTTTTCTCTGTTTCCTTTCTTCTTTGATTAACTTTAACGAAAGAGATAATTAGTGGCTACTGTGTACTGTCCCTTTAAGACCAGCCGCTGCTGACGCGGATCTCACACGCGCCTCATTCTCTCGAGTCAACTCTTTACGTTCATCATAAGACTGCTCTTATGTTATGAAGATACTCGACGAATGGAGATGAAGATATTTGTATGGAGATATTGTTCAAGCGCGAAAGAGAACTGTATTCTGGCGTGCTGTCTAGTGCGCACGCACAACCTACATTAATACAAAATCGAGGTTTTGTATTAACAACTATGTCTCTGTTTGTACAAAATGCTGCACATTCATGTGATTCTGGATTTTGCACACACAAGTTGTATTGTATTAGTTTAAATGTAGTGACACATTTGTGGATTTGTCAAATAGATGGGAGTTGTGCACACATTAATAATTAGCACCAGGCCTATTTATTTGTAGTTGTTTGTGTGTGGGTTGTGAAATGCTTAAAAACAGCGAAAATAAAGTCTCAAAATCCATATGGATCACATGAGATTGACTCAGAGAAGACGTCAATGAATGCACGCGTGTCTTTTTGGGCCGATACATCTCATACTTTTTTTCTTTTTAATTTTTTTGGTCTTAACGGCCCATAAAACTTGTACAGTACATCGGCGGCCCATTCATTTTGTTTTGCTTAATTGACGGCGCTGGGTTAAGTGCCGGTGTAATACATTAGTTAAAGGATCCCTGTGAAGGATCCCTTTACCACTCTACAGATAAAGCGTTGTCGGGATAATTTCGGTTTCGCGTATCTACCCCGAAGTGATATAAAATTCTGTTTAAAAATGTTAAGGCCAGACAAGTAGTTTAAGGCTTGGTTTGTAGGGAATTACAAACCTGTGCACATATTCAAATGCGCATAACTATAGAATTCATTCTTGATGCGCACGTGAGCGCCATCAGCGTTTCTCACAGGTTCGCGTTTAAAGTCTGTGTAGAGAGAACGGTGTCGTCTTAGCGGCCTCTAATTTAATAACTAATGATCCTTGCGACGGAAGTGAATCAATCAAAACTAACTTTAGCTGGAAAATATCTTAATTCAAGAACCACTATAAAGACAAATCAATCTCTGTTACCTTAAATTATCCGTTTATTACTGTAAAGCCGCTTTGAAACAATCTACATCGTTAAAAGCGCTACATAAATTAAGATAACTTGACTTGTCTTAAAAAAAAAAGTTTTTTTTGTCCTGACAGCTGACCGGCCCATAAAACACAGATTGGCCCATTGGATCTTTTCTTGATTGACACTGGGCTGGTCCAATCACATCTTTAAACACCTCCCCCTTTGGGCTTTGAGCGAGCATGCAGTGTGTCAGTGTGTATCTGTCAAAATAGTCTGAGAGATGGAGAAGAAACGCAAGGAATGTGCAGAGAAATAGCGTGAAAGTGGATACAGGCCCTTCAAGCAGACGCTGTAAAATGTTTAAAAATATATGTTTTCTGCAGCAGCAGGACCTTCATCAGCTCCAGTGGCTGATGAGGAGGATAGTGAGGAGGATCAGGAGAGAGATGAGTGAGTGCAAAGCCTGCGGTAAGCAGAACTACTTTCAAAACATTTAGGCTATGTCATGAGTGTAGGAACCCATTACCCAGTTACGCATTATTTCCACATCTGCATAGTTGACGATTACCGCAATTCTCTAGAAATTTAATGAGACGCGTTTGTAAACCATGTTTTCCGCCAAAATAAAAGCTTGATGCAGTTTCCATCAAAATAAAAGATCATGTGCTTATCTCTTTCAAGTACAGAAATTAGTACAAAACTAATTATGAAAGTTTCCTTTATTTTTCAGTGCATTTGTTTTACAATATATGGCTATTACTGTGCTATTATTATTATGGCCAAAATGCCAGGACCGATTTTTTTGCCCCAGTCGAGCCCTGATTATGTGTCTACCACCGTGGACATTTGTCCTTTATCCTGTTGTTTGTGGATTTTACAGTGAGGCATATTTCTTTTTGCAGACAGGGATATTGTTCTTTCATATGGTTTTAGATGCCATTTTGTATAGGCTACATTTATAAACACTATGCGGACAAGCTAAGTTATGATAGGGCTATGATGTTTGTCCATGTATCTACACGGTAAATTAAGAAACGGGAAAGTAAAGTAATAAGTTCAAATGCAGTAACTAGTAAAGTAATCTCATTACAATTTAAAGAACTAGTAACTAATTACTTTTACTAAAGTAACTACCCCAACACTGTCCACACATGCATATCTCCTTTGTTGCATGTGCAAATTATGATACACTAATACAAAAGAAAACATTTGTATTCACAAAAATGTCTTTATTTGTACAAATTGCTACACATTCATTCAATTCTGAATTTTGCACACGCAAGTTGAAAGGGATTTGGTTGTGGATAGTAAAACATATCTGCAACATTAATCAAGTTCATTAATAATTGTGCTTGCGCGTGTTAATCATTTTGATACTATATTCATCCCACGTCTAAATGGTGCTCTGTGTCGCGGACGGATTTTGAGCCGTTGCTGGGCGCCACGGACAGACACCGAATGGCACCGCCGGTGTGTACACTCATAGAAAATAATGTGTTCGAATTTTAAAAACGTGTGCTTCCCGTCCGGTGTGCGAACCCCTTTAAGGAGATGTTTTATTTGAAGCCGAAGAACTCCCATAATTTTTTCGGGTGTGGACAGAGTGTTTCACTCTCTCGCTCAGACGACATCCTTCTCATAGTAGCTACGCGGGCGCGCGCTGCGTCGTCTTCTTATTTGATAGGTGTCAGCGGGTGCAATACAGCCACCTGACAGGTCAACCAGGTACAGCCGCTGGAGTATTTACGTGTCATGTTATCATAAGAATCCTATTCATTTTAAACATTGTGGTTATTGGTCAAACCAGATGATCGATGGCTAGGAAAGGCAAAGGTTAACCCTTTGATCCCCTATACCGGAGGGGGCGGGGTAACCCTAAGGTCAAAGGTCACCTGTCAATCAATCATTTTTTGACATTTGCTGTAGTATAGTTACTACTTGTGCCCCCGCAGTGCCATTGTGATTTATTGTGCTGCATTACATCATTTCCCCCACCGTGTCCGATACTAAAATCAGTGCGACACACTTTGCAAAAGGAATTGTCGATGCGGCTTGGAGATAAGAAATTAAATTTCTCCGTCCATATATTGTTAAATTTGCAGCTATATTTAGTTTTTTTCGCCATAGCACCACCTGAGACTTTTAATGCCATTTCTAGTACTGACTCTTGATTCAAATTCCCCTGTCTCCTGTGTAGATATCAACAGCGCAACTGGGTTGTAGGTTGCCAGGTTGAGGTCACAAATTGGTTGAAAATTGTTTAATATGTATTATGTGAGTAGGATGCGTTTCATACAAGATCTGACAACTGGACAACCTTGGAATAATACTGTATATTGATGTGATTATTCATATAATGAGGTTTGGGCCATACAAATTATGGGAGTTTCACGGTATGCTGACAATCTCCTTTGCTATAGTTTATAATATTGAGTTGTCAGTCATATATTTGATTTAATAGACCTTGACATTTTAGGCCTTTTGCTAAAATGCTTTGGATTATTTTTCTTTCTTTTTTTACCCTTTACCCATCAAAAGCCACTGACATAAGTATTCATATCCTTAACTCAGTACTTTGTTGAAGCGCCTTTCTGCATCGAATACAGCCTTGTGTTTTTTGGTATGATTCAATAAGATTCACACACCTGGATTTGCAGATTATTGGCCATTTATCTCTAAATCCTCTGTCAGATTGAATGGATTGGATTGAATGTTGAGCAGCCATTTTCAGGTTTGTGGCAAATAAGCTCAAGGTAAATATGAATCTTTAATTAAAACTCGTTATAACTAATTATAAATATTTGGATCAGTTAAAGGTGGGGTATGTGATCTGCAAAACGGCCGGTAGATTTTGAAAATACACAACTCAAATGGTCCTACCTTCTTTCCTCCAACACTGGTCCTGATTTGCGCGAGGGGCAGGGGGGTATGGTACGACCGTTTGATTGACGAACTTACTGTCCAATGATTCTAGGTGGTCTTGGTAATGATTGGCTGGAGTTTTTCGAGTCCTGCCCGTTCCACAGATTGCTTAATTTTCATTTCAGTGCTTCTAACTCAGTGGCTGTAAGTGGGTTAGGAATAGGATTTCAAGTGATTTAGAAAAAATGGACAAAAAAGAAAATCACATACCCCACCTTTAATAGAATTAACGGGATGTAGCAAAATTAATACCACAATCAACCAACCTGTTTGTCCAGCGAATGCTGAGTATTATTTTTTCATTCTAAGAAATGTTCATTTTCAGGGAATGGGAAATATTTTTCTTACTTTACTGTACAGTACTACTCAGAGCATGTAGTCAAAATCTGCATGATGATAGGACTCCAGGGACATTTAATTTAATATTCAACAATATTATTGATCTGCCTGCATTGACACCATTATATGAGAACTGAACTGAGCTGGACGATGACATCACGGTTTACTCCAGAGCGGCTATATATATTATAAATGAACATTTTTACAACAAAACTGAAACATCACTGAACTTAAGCTGGACGGTGATGCTATTTTCCTCTGGAAACAAACTGTGTTGCATTATTTTCCTGTTATCTCTGAGTAAGCGATTGGATTTCCTTATTCGTGCCTCATTTCAGCTTTATAAGCCATTAGCATTTGAATAAATAAGACTCAGCTGAGGGAGCTCCAGGAAAGATACCTAGCTCAAGTTTATTAACCATTATTTCAGAATATATAAGAAGAATATGAGGGGAGTAACACAGAATGGCCAATGAGAACATACATTACATCATATAGAAAAACATTGTATAACAAGTCCATATTTGGTCAGTTTCTGGCTATTCCACCACACATACATTGGGATCCAGCAAAACCTTTCCCATACAAAGAATATGGAGCTTTGAGTCCTGTCCTCCATCCAAACATGGAGGTCCTCCCCAATAAACCACAGATGTGGGGTGCATTCCTACAGAATAGATTAAAGGCCTACGGCATGCTACAGACTATACTGAGACTATGCTATGTAGACATGCAGGCGAGGATGGTTAAATTAGATATTAGATATTCTAACACTTTATAAAGCTGCTTTGAAACAATCTGTATTGTAAAAAGCACTTTATAAATAAAGGTGACTTGACTTGAGTATGAGCATGAACCACAAACAACATGTGACACGAACAATACTTTCCCAGATAGCAGACCAACACCGAATCAATGTTGAATCAATGTTGAAAATGAACATTAACATTTTTCGTCAGGTTTGCTATTTCAACTCAAATAATTTGATTTCAACAATGAAAAATACAGTAGATCAAGAAGGACATAAAATCAATATTTGTTCCACCTAAATCACTTCTTGAACATCACTTATTGAACATTGAATCAACGTAGAAGAAAATTTTAAATCATGTACAGCAGGATTATATGTCAGTTAATTGTCTTTTTAATTTACTCCTTTCAATCAGAAACCATGAAGAGCTGCAATTAATATGGTTTTTAATCGAAAAGTCACTAAACAACATCTTTCAGTTTACATGCAATTGTATTTATTTATTTAATTAAAAAATGGTGTTGTGACTTTAAAACATAAAGAGCTTTTAATACAATTAATCATAGAATATAATAAAATGGATGACTTAAGAGAAACAGCAACAATTAATTCATTGCTTAGCTGGGTCTTCAGGATATGCAGTCAGTTAGTTCACCTCACCACCCAATCAGAGTCCTTCGTTCATCACATCACAGCCCCATAGGTTAAAGTTATGCAGTCTGTACTGAATACTGAAATTATTAATTCACCTCTCGAGTCTTCTCGTCCTCACAAGTTATGGAAAAGAACCATCATGCATCATGCAACTGTATTTATTGCATTTGTTTGTAAGGAAGGTTAGGAATTATTAATTCATTTCTGTATCCAATTCAGATGTCATTTCACGTGACAAAAGAACGAAAGACTCAGACCCGAAGGCGTCGAAGGTGAACCTATGGGATGTTGGGCATGTGCGGTCAACACAAAATTAATGAATCACTCTCTGAGACAACTCGTTGTTCCCGAGTCATTAAAGATTCGTTCAAAATCAATGAATCGTTCATGATCAACCCATCACAAAGTCAGGCTGGGTTGAGTAGGAGTGAGTAAAACGTGATGTTTCTGAGAGTGGTTTAAAAAGTGTTTTCTTTCTGTGTGGAAGGAATTTTTTTCAGCCATGCGCTAATATATATATATATATATATATACATACATACATACATACATACATACATACATGTTTTTTTCCCTCACTTTGTTAATATTTATTGCACACTTTTGGGACTACTGTATCAGAAAGACTGTCAATAAAAAACATTGCACTGAAGTGCTATTGTGACTAAGCCATCATTTTCTTGTACAGGACCGATATTACCATCATGCCTCGTCACACTGCTTTACAGGCACATCTGTTTTGCACACGGCACTCAAACACAGAAGCAGGAAACAAGAAACAGTTTCAGTTCAGGGAAAGAGAAACTTAACTGTAGTTGAGCTGTTGTGTGTTTGTATCTGTATTTATGCAGTAAAATGGCAGAAGCGAGGTTTTCTCAGGATGAGTTCCTGTGTTCAGTGTGTCTGGATCTCCTGAAGGATCCAGTGGCCATTCCCTGTGGACACAGTTACTGTAAGATCTGTATTACAGGCTGCTGGGATCAGGAGGATCAGATGAGAGTCTACAGCTGTCCTCAGTGCAGACAGACCTTCAGAAGAAGACCTGCTTTAGCTAAAAACACCATTCTGGCTGAAGTGGTGGACAAACTGAAGAAGACTAAACTTCCTGCTGACTGTTATGCTGGAGCTGGAGATGTGCAGTGTGACGTCTGTAATGGAAGAAAACGCAAAGCCGTCAAGTCCTGTCTGGGGTGTCTGAACTCTTACTGTCTGAATCACCTTGAACAACATGAGAGTTTGTTTAAAAGAAAGAGACACAATCTGACTGATGCCACTGGACGACTGCAGGAGATGATCTGCCAGAAACACGACAAGATCCTCGAGGTTTTCTGCCGCACTGATCAGAAGTGTATATGCCTGTTATGTATGATGGATGAACATAAAAACCACGAAACTGTATCAGCTGCAGCTCAGAGGACAGAGAAACAGGTATGAACTTAAAGAGGTCCCATTATGCTTATTTACAGGTTCATAATGTTGTTTGCGGGGTCTACTAGAATACATTTACAGCATTTAATGTTTGTTTTCACCCTCTGTTTGAACACTGTTTTAGATTCTTTAAAACCTGCCTTCTGAAAATCGCTGTCTGTCTGATTGGTCAGCTGGTCCAGTCTGTTGTGATTGGTCTACTGCTTAACGTTTGTGTCTGAAATGTAACGTACCTTAAAATAAAGAAAACATCAATGGCGATGCGGAGGTGGAGGACTCAGTAGCGTTTTCTGGCACGAGCAAACCTGGCAATCTCCCGGGGCGGCATTTTTTGGGGGGTGGCACCTCCGGCACGAGCAGTAAAAAAAAAAAAAAAAAATTCTGCGCCACAAAGCAGTTTTCTATTATCTATCATTTCACTGTGTGGGGAATTGGCAAATTTGCTTGCTGAGAAGATGCTGTGCACAGAAGCTGTTTGAGAAGGGGAAAGGGGAGAGGAGCGCGGGGCGGATGACAGTTCCCTTTTAAACCAGTAGTTCAGTAGTAAAAAAAAAATATATATATATTTTCATCGTTTACTCATGTTATTCAAAACGCTCTCGGTTACTAACGTAACCTCGGTTCTCTCTAGATGAGGGAACGAGTGTTGCGTAAGCTATCTTACGCTACGGGAAAATCCCTTTTCTCGAGAATACTGCAGCCAAAAAGTTATCCTTAATTTTTGCATTCATTTAAAAACGCATTGCTGCACAAGCAGACCTAGGTTCGATGGCTCGCGCGCCTATTGGTTGCTCTGCTGCAACCTATCAAGGGACTGCTCTATGAGGGCGCGGGCGCCCGTGCATGTCACGTCCTGCCAGAATGGGCGTGGCTATGCCTATATAAGCTGAGACAGATAGGTTGTTCTTTGGTTTTTCATCAATGAAGCGAAACCAGAACGTAGCACAAGCACGGCAGGGTTACACAACACTTGTTCCCTCATCTAGAGAGAACCGAGGTTACGTTAGTAACCGAGAGCGTTCTCTTACGAGAGTACTCTCGTGTTGCGTAAGTTAGCTTACGCTACGGGAACCCAATGTAAAACGCTGTGCGTGCTTAGTAATGTCCACACATACATTCCCAAGGGCAAGTGCCCGGGGTACACATAATAGTGGGTAAAATCCAGGCCAACGGGACGTGGGCCTGAGAATATAATATAACCATCCCTGAATAAGGAATGGGTGCTTAGCACAGTATAACAGTCAGGATCGACATCAGTCAGCCTGAACTGCATAGAAGAATGGTTTAATAACTCTTTTCTTCTTCTTTTTTTTTTTTTTTTTTTTCAGTCAGTGGGACATCTGAGCCAGAAAGACAGATGTGAGTGTAGGATTACAGTCAGGAGGGACCTCAGTCAGCCTGATCTGTTGGTCTTAGACCCGTGCTGGCAGCACGCTTATAATATACAGTCTGCGCAGCGCTGAGTCGGGCGGAGCAGTGGATATTACACTTAGACTGACAACAGCTAAGCCTGCAAGGCAGGAACTTCCAGGTTATAAAACCTTATAAATGTAGACGGAGAGGCCCAGCCTGCCGCCATACAAATGTCCTGGAGTGAAACTCCACTGGACCATGCCCATGAAAAGGCCATGCCTCTTGTCAAGTCAAGTCAAGTCAACTTTATTTATATATATATTCACAATACAGATTGTATCAAAGCAGCTTCACAGTATTAAATAAAATAGTACATCAGTTTGTTTCTAGTGTAAAACGTCCACGTTTGGTAATGCTGATCAATAGTATTGTTGATTGATTAATTAAATTAAGTATCCCCAACTCTTGTGGAATGATGCCCAGGGGACAGCAAAGGCCCTTAGACTTATAAGCCAGAGCGATAGCGTCAACTATCCACCTGGAGAGGCTCTGTTTCGACGTGGCTAGCCCTTTAGTGCGGCCACCAAAAGAAACAAAGAGCTGCTCTGACTGCCTGAAAGCAGCAGACCGTTCAACATATATTCTCAGCACCCTGACCGGGCAGAGGAGGTTCACATCGTCCTCACTATCAGATCTTGGGAGGGCTGACAGTGAAATGACTTGTGCTCTGAACAGAGTGGAAAGCACTTTGGGGACATAGCCGTGTCTCGGTTTGAGAATGACTTTAGAGTCGTTAGGCCCAAACTCGATGCACGTAGCACTCACAGAGAGCGCATGCAGGTCACCCACTCGCTTGACTGAGGCGAGAGCCATGAGGAAATCGGTCTTAAATGAAAGATACTGCAAATCCACGGACTGTAGTGGTTCGAAGGGGCCGCCCTTCATAGCGTCCAGGACCGTGGAGAGGTCCCAGACCGGAACCAGAGGGGGCCGGGGAGGATTTAATCTCCTAGCTCCTCTCAGGAATCGAATGATGAGATCGTTCCTTCCCAGTGGCTGGCCACGCCAGTGTTTCCCACACATAGACTAATTCATGGCGGTGCGCCACAGAATCAACACCGGCCGCCACATATTGCGTTTCGTTCTAAAAAAATTTTTTTATGCTATTTAAAACACGCAGCATATTCGTTCAGCTGCATTTTCTTTCCCTGCTCTGCCTCCGTCTCTCTGTCACTCACGCGTCTCTCTCACAAACGAATTTTTGTCTCGCCAACGCCTTATTTGATCGGTGAGTGAAGATGATTACTGCGCTTGCGGTAGGGGCGCATTTTACTGAAAGAACGAGTAGAGAGAGAGAGAGAGAGAGAGAGAGAGGGGGAGGGGGGCCCGGTCGCACGTGCGCGTCTTCAAACTGCCTTGCTCTCTCGCTCCCTCGCGCATATTAATCAAAATCACGATGGTAAAAGATCGGAAGACCGAAGTTTCACATGGAACATTCGGATATTGTTTTCCTGAATTACCGCTGGGTGTGAATTGTGCAAAAATAAATAAATAAATAAAAACTTTTTTACGTTGCTTTATCTTCTCTGAAAAGCGTCCCGCCCATTCAGCTGACATAAAAATACTTTCAATAAACAAAACAAAACCTATCCAATGATGAAACGTTTTCTGTGTTGACAAATCTTGTGCGATGTCCAGTATGACTGCCGGGATAATCACACAACGCGTACAAGTCCGCTAATGACACGTCCGATTCGCGAACTAATGACTCCTTTGAACCGATTCCATTTAATGAATGGTTAAAACAACTGATCTGTCCAACACTGAATCGGTGTAAAACAAATCGGTAAAACTTTACAATAAGGTTCCATTTATTAAACTCTAGTGTAGGATTGAGTGCAAAGCAAATACAAATGAATCTTCCAGGTGATTTGTTCAAACATAATTCCACACAGAACTCAACATGCCAGACCCCAAATCACCAATCCAGAGTCATAAAATCAGGCTCCAGCCAGCCAGTCTCCGCTAACCAACAAAACCCCCAGCTAAGAACTTTATGGCCATGCAAGCTTCAAAGAGAACTAAAGGAAGAACGTGTCAATGTTAGATTGTTTCCAAAGACTGATTGGTTCAGAGATGGCAAAAGCTCGGCGCTCGATCAAGATAACAGCAGGGAAGCTGCTGGACTCCACACAGACACAAAACAGACCCCAGTCTCCTTAAGAACCTCTGAATGACCCAGAGTTTTGAAATCACTTCAAACCACAGAGAACTGAGATTTTACCTAACAATACATAGAATCATCCCAGAACAATTCTCGATGGACTTATAATCAAACATCATGCAACTACATAATTCTATATTGTGTTTGCCATTTATGTGTGTGTCTAATATGCTTAGATCCCATATATAAGTCATGATTTGTTATAACTATTAGATGTTTGAATGAAAGTGTGTCGTGTTTCCTGTCAGTACGATCGTATGTTCTTAATTCAAAAGATGGCTTGATTGAAATCTGTGTAAAATGTTTTGTATTCTTATAATAGTAATAATGTCTAAACTGTGGCCTCTATTCTCTCTGCTAGTAAGGAGATCCCAGATAAGCAATGATTTATGGTAAGAAGTGAAGAGTACGCCGCCTCCTAAATAAAGCCAGTGTCTAATTGGTCAAATCTCTTCCGGAGGTGGGACAAACTTTTGAGTTTAAAATCTTAAGACCCGAGAACAAAGCTCTCTCGTGTGCTCTCTCTCTCAAGAAAAAGTAACCATGTAGACGCGTGGAGACAAGGAACCCAAATCAAGATCAGAAGAACGGGTTCAACAGCTTCATTCAAGCCATCTAACTACATCTCATCTCAGTTCTCTTTCTTTTCTAAGTTTTCCTTTCTTTTCCGTTGTGAGTCTCGGTTCTAAGTTAAGTTTTGCGGCAAAGTTTCGGTCCCGATTCGATGGCAAAACCAGCTTCAGACAAAGACTTTCATCCATGGAACTTGCATGGTTTGTTTGGCTGGAGTGCAGATTGTGGCCTGCCAGCCCTGGGCCGGAGAGGACACGCAGAGCAACCAGGAGAAGGGAGGAAGTTGGAAGAGTTGATGGTTGGATTTGCGATGAACTACTTCAGCAATGAATGAAGAAATTGTGCCAAACTCCTAATGTTGTCCTTGATTCTTTTGTGGTTGAGAGGGTCCTCTCTCTCCTGAATGAGCACATGGCTGGTTGTGGGTCAAGGCCTGCTGCCCTGGGGCATGGTGAGGCCATGCAGGACAGCTTCGCGAACGTACCGAGAAGGCCAAGACAGGGAAGGGCTTGTGTAGCGGCAATTTAAAGCCTGAGAAAGGTCCCACCTCTCAGGGTTGGCTCGACCAATAAGAAAGGTGTAATATCCAAGTGGGAAATTCTTCTGTTGGGAGGATTTATGACTCAGTCTCAAGTGTGGTTAGAACATAGGCCTTGCCGTTTGTGTCCATTTATACTCAGATAGATATAACAAACACACACTGCATTATATGATAAGGAGATGTACACTAAAGTGTGAGTCATTAAATGAGGAGTAATTAGATAGGAGACACGATATATAAGAGATAGTAGTTCTCTTATAAAGCATGCATAAAATAAATATAAATGCAAGAGACAGTATACAAGACATACAATTATCAGACACAATGTTCATTTATAGATCAGTTTGTCTACAACTGAATGCAGGAAAGTCTGTTTTAAGGGCTGTAGGTCTTTCCTATGGCCTCAGTCTTGACCACATTTTTAACAGCAATAAAACCATCTTATCTGATGGTCGCCCTGGTGACTGAGACCTTTTCTGCTCTCTTGCCTTTTTTGGTGGGATATTTCATTCCTAAGACTGGGCTTTAAAGCTTATTTGTTAAATGGAACAAATAGGTATTTGTCTGATTGTCTTAGTCGTTACATCTGGGTGAACTGTCGTATTAAAACTAGGCACTGATGAAGTAATGCTGGCACTTATGATTGAAGCTATAATAACTTTATAATAACCTTAGGGGGGCAGTCGGGGACTAATGTTTAGAGAGTCAGACGATAACTTGAAGTTTGGGGGTTTGATTCCAGTACCGGCAGGAAATGACTGAGGCCCCAATCGCTACCACAGAGAATGGCTGGCCACTGCTACTGTGTTCACTACTCGCTGCTCCTAATGTGTATGCACTAACTTGGATGGGTTAAATGCAGAGGACAAATTCAAAGTATGGGTTACCAAACTTAGCCTTCACATGTCACTTCACTTTTTTCCACTTTTTTCACTTACCATGTAAGATCTTTAACCCCTCAGTCTTACCACTTCACCGATATTGGATTCATATCTGTTTACCTGATGATTAATGTGATGTTTCTCCTGTCATTGGTTTGTCCTTTAGCACCAGCTGAAGGAGACGCAAAGGTTGTTCCAGCAGAGGATCCAGCAGAGAGAGAAAGATCTTCAGCAGCTAAGAAAGGCTGTCGCGTCTCATAAGGTGAGTCTGGAGAAGAAGAGAAGTTTGAGAAGTCTCAGTCAGGACTCAATGAAGCTCACTGTGTGATTGTGATGTGTGTCCTAACAGCGCTCTGCACAGACAGCAGTGAAGGACAGTGAGAAGATCTTTACTGAGCTCATCCGCTCCATTGAGAGAAGCCGCTCTGAGGCAACACAGCGGATCAGAGATCAGGAAAAGACTGCAGTGAGTCGAGCTGAAGGACGACTGGAGCGACTGGAGCAGGAGATCAATGATCTGAGGAGGAGAGACGCTGAGCTGGAGCAGCTTTCACACACACAGGATCACATCCATTTCCTGCAGGTAACAGAGATCTAGAAGAACAGGATCATAGTGGACTTGAGCAAGAGACTCATAGAGAAACATTTCATGACAGCAGAATGAGCCGTTGACTGAAGTGTTGATCTGTGTGTTTGGTTATTATATCATCATCAGTCAGACTCAATCTCAATCTCTTAGGAAACAACAATGTGAAATACATGAACTTGATGGTGCCAGCTTCACCCAGCTAGATTTCCCATCATCTCTTTACTTTCTTTTGACATTTTTTTACTTATACTACATATTGTGGGTAATGTTTACCAAAATCAGATAATCCTTTATAATAATTTTCATAAATATCTGCTGGTAACAGATCAATGAATTTGGCAGTGAATTCCTCAAACAGGAAGTTGATGCTGTGAAAGTGCTATTTGAACTGCTTTTCCTAATCAAATCTACTCAACTCTGCCATGTGACTCCATTGCTGGACTTGATCTGTTACATTTATGTTATTGCCAGTTGTTTGATCATCCAAGAGTTTTAGCTCTTAGCTTAACTTAGCTCTAACATGATATAATGAATATGAGAAGAATGAAGCTGATGCTGTGAAAGAGCTGGTTTGAGAGTTACTAAATATCAACAAGAGCCGCACAAATCTGACAGTAGTGCAGGTTATTGATGAAGTGTGGAGGTGATGAGCTCTGATTTCTGTTTTCTGTAGAGTTTCCAGTCTCTCAAAGCTCCTCCTCAATCTGCAGACGTCAATGACAATCCCTTCAGTTCTCTCTCCTCTTTTGATGGCGTGAGAGAATCTGTCCGTCAGCTGAAAAACAAACTGGAGGATTTCTGCAAAGAGGAGCTGAAGAAGATCTCTGACAGAGGTAAAGTCCTGGAGATTCTGCTCTCAGAAATAATCCTCCATCATCTCATATCATGTAGAAGATCATATTAGAAATGTCTTAAGGAATGGATGCAGGGATAATTTTCTCTTGACATGGTAATCACACTCTTCATGTCTGTTGATTTCCACAGTCACTTTCACCAACATTGTTCCCAGGACCAGGAACGACTTCCTACAATGTAAGTCACTAAGAAAACAAGCAGAAAATCTCACTGAGTGTGTTCATGTTCTTCCTGTAGAAGGCTAAAGAAAACATGACAGAAGAGATTTAGAGTTGATCATGTATTTTTGCATTTCTCAACGGAGAACATCGGGGGGAGCAATGTTTTCAAAAGGGGGTGTTCTAACAACAACAAAAAATGGTCTGCAACATTCTAACAACATGAATATTCCAAATGCATTAGTCAGTAGCGCAATAGAATATAGCACGTTCAGTGTAGACAGAATCACTGATTGTAATGGGTTCTGTGTGCTTTTACTGTCTGTGATTTGGCATCCAGTGTAGACAGTGTGCAACCTGCCAGTTTACACCAATGTGGCCAGAAAAGATCATTTCCATAACAAAGACTGTTTACTGTTTCTTTAAGCTTTTTGTAGCGCAGCTGACAAACTTCCAGTGAAAACAACTTCTGCGTTTAGCATTGAGACACAATTTAACACTTCACTATGTTTTTTTCTTGTTCTTGTTCTCCGTTGGAAAGTATGAATGTGAATGCTTCTTGCTTGCTGATTGGCTGCAGTTTGTGATAATCTATGTAATTAAAGTTCCCTTTCGTAGTCACTACGAGTTACGTGGTAACCTCTCGACCAGGCGGTTGCCAAAGGGTACACTGGGGTTCCCCAGGTGGAGCGTTCTGTCGCGATACAACTGTGTTTGCAGAGCGCTTCCTCCCGTGGTGACCCAAAGCACTCCTCCAAAGCCTGTAGGTTTTCGTCTACTCTGGTGGTGAAATCCTTTAGAGCCTTGGAGCAGGCAGCCGCCTCCTTGCATGCCATGGCCACTCTGCAGGTCTACCAGGCCCAGATGCTCAGGGACATGCACGAGGGGAGGACTGACCCAGGGCTCTTTGATGAGCTCGCTCACCGGGCGACGAAAGTGGCCGCACACTCCCTGGGTCAGGTGATGTCCACTAACGTGGTCCAGGAGAGACACCTGTGGCTCAACCTGGCTGATATGAGGGATGCAGAGCGGGATGCCCCTATCCCAGGCTGGCCTCTTCGGCGGTGCGGTCGAGGACTTTGCCCAACAGTTCTCGACCGCCCAGAAGCAGACTGAGGCAATAAAACATATTCTGACCTGACGGCCCGCTGTTGCCTCCACCCTGCCGTCAGTACAGAGTCCTCAGCCTGCTCGCCGCCGAGCCCTCCCGTGGCTCCCGCACGGCCCCAACAGCAGCCTTCATCCAGGCCGCGTCGTGGATAAAGCCGCAGGAAGGCGCCGCAGCCCCGCGCCCCGCTAAATGCCAGGCTAAGCGGTGCTTCTGAGACGGGCTGCCCAGAGATGGCACTCAGTTCTTTCCAGGAGGTGGTAGCAGGGCCACTCCTTCCCCCGGTGGAGGTTCGGGGAGAATCTTTTGTTCTCCACTCCCTTGCCCACGGGCGGGCAGCACCCTAATGTGGTTAAAGAAAGAATTGACACACAATCTCTGAGCCCCCAGAGGTCCCGGATGACAGTGTGCGCCGCTCACAAGCCTCGCCACACTCATCCCCCTCTGTCACCAGACCCCTGCCAAAGCACGCCACCGTGGAACGCTGGTCCTTCTCTGGCCTCCTCTGGCAGGACGCGGCTAATGACCGCCATCTTGGTTCGGTGTCAAAAAAACATCTTCCATTGTCCAAGACCATTGCTTCATGTTCCATGAAGATATTTTGTAATTTTCCTACCGTAAAAATATAAAAAAATATATTTATGTGAGTGGATGCAGCAAAATGGGATCCATTAATGGACTTTATAGGCAATTTTCTCAATGTTGAGATTTTTTTGCACCCTCAGATTGCAGATTTTCAAATAGTTGTATCTCCGCCAAAATATTGTCCTAGCCTAACAAACCATACATTAATGGAAAGCTTATTTATTCAGCAATTTCAAATAATTTACCCTTGTGACTGGTTTTGTGGTCCAGGGTCACATATAGTCAAAACTCCACTCCAAAATGTTTCTTTTTCGAAGTGTACTGTATCTATATCTAACACACAGTATACAATATCTAACACACAGTGTACAAGGACTCTAATAACGGTGATAATCATAAAACAGAGCAACAAGCAGCAGCAATCGAGCAAACAGCAGAGTGAGCAAAAAGCTGGCGACACAGAGGAGATGCAGGTGCTTAAACAGGGGGATGTGAACATGATGTGAACCGGATTCATAATTCCTGATTCTGATGTGTTTTCTCTCCATCAGATTCCCATCAGTTCACTCTGGATCCGAACACAGTGAATAAACACCTCCGTCTGTCTGAGGAGAACAGAGTGATTACTAACACTGGCACAGCCCAGCCGTATCCTGATCATCCAGACAGATTTGATGTGCCTCAGGTGTTGTGTAGAGAGAGTGTGTGTGGACGCTGTTACTGGGAGATTGAGTGGAGTGGGAGATGTGTGTGCATATCAGTGTCATATAAGAGCATCAGCAGAAAGGGACGGAGTAATGAGTGTCGGTTTGGATATAATGATCAGTCCTGGAGTTTGTTATGCTCTTCCTCCGGTTACTCATTCAAACACAATAAGATAAAGACTAAACTCCCTGGAAAGCCCATCAGCTGTGGAACAGGAGTGTGTGTGTATCACAGTATGACAGAAGTGTGTGTGGATCACAGGAGAATAGGAGTGTATGTGGATCACAGTGCAGGAACTCTGTCCTTCTACAGCGTCTCTGACACAATGAGCCTCATACACACAGTCCAGACCACATTCACTCAACCACTCTATCCTGGGTTTACTGTTTATCCTGGATTGTTATCTCTTTATAATACACCATCAGTGAAACTCTGTTGATGAATCAGAACAGACTGTAGAGAGATTCTACCCATAATGCTTTGAGCTGCATGATAAATCAGTAACAGTGAGATGTTATAGAGTCTCTTACTCTCTCTTCATTACATTAATAACACAGCTGAACTTCTGTCAGTGAAATAACATGTAAGAATAAATGTGTGTAATGAATACTCAGACCGTAAGATCAGTATGTGTTTGAGTCATGATGAGTGACAGTGTGTATCTGTGTGTACGTTTCAACTGAAATTATCACACACAGGATTCATTAAAAATGTATTATTCAATAAAAAAAAAAATTGCCATGTAAAATTGCTAAATGTCAGGTTACACATTTAAAACATATGGACCGAAAATCATATGTTCATACTGTAAACCCTTTAACAGTAAATGTAGCGGCCCTTCAGCTTCGTAGAAAAGAGGCAGAGAGTTATTGACGGGTGCCTTCGATTTATTTTGTTAAGATGCAATAAACTTCATTGCTGAAGTGTTCATTGTCTCGTTTCTTTGTTGCAAACGTTCTCCATGCATCACAACACTGTGTTTACACATTGACTTCATAGCACCATAACAATCGCATCACAGCGCGGTGGCACCGTAAAACTACAAAGAAAACAAAGGAACAATACATAAATATCAAAGCAAAATAAACTCAAACAACATACACAAAATAAACCGTGTTCAAAGAAATCAACAAATGGTACCAAAGAAATACAGGGAAAACAAACTAAACATACCTCGCTCTGCTTGCCAAAGGGATACTAAAGCTTAAAGCTTAAACCATTTTCTCAAGCTGGTTAGCTCAAGAACAACATGACAATACTCTTACTCTGTTTCCTTTCCCTTATATGCAATAAATGTATTCCGCCATCTAGTGGTGACGCAAAGCAAAACAAATTAAAGGGGAAGGCCATTACAGTAAAAGTATAAGCACAATTATTCTAATCTAATCCGGGGTCCGTTCTTCGTACGTCGCTAACTCACTTAGCTGGATTTGATTGTTGACGATTTGGCTTGATCTTGGATTGTTTGGTTCTTCAACGCTCATCCTGGACTTGCTGTCATAGCAACATGTGCGCAAAATTAAAACCTGCTCGGGAGCAGGCTTATTTCATGTTAACAGGATTAGATCCCGGCTTCATAAACGGAGCTGATACGGGAAGTCCAGCGCAGCGCGATAGTGCACTTTCTTTCTGAGATATATATTTTTTTCTCGTGATTCGTGAGATTGTCGTTTTTTGTCGCTTTTATGTTTAAAAAACAGTTTTAGGTTTTTTTTTTTGTGGCATTTCCAAGCCACTTAAGACCCAATGTTGTAGGCTAAAGCAGTTTTTTTTTTTTTTTTTGGTGTAGCAACAATGACATACAGACATCTGCGTTTCAAATTAAGTGAATCATGATGGTGTCGAACACATCTTCTTTGTCCTTAGGAAGACAGCTCTGGTTAATTATTCCCTACGGGGGTATTTCACCAGCGCCCGTGTGACTGGTATCCCCCCAGTTCAGCGTGAACTCCCCGTGACTTTATAGACTCGTGACATTCCAACGCACACACACAAACACACTCTGGACTTTGAAGCAGACATTTTCCACACATGTGATCCAATAGCAATGTTTTTGATATGTATTTTTATGTGTGTATAATTGGCCAGATTATGTCTGAGGTACCTATGCAACGTTATTATGATAATCAAAATCACTATGCTAGTGATTATGAGGAAATTATGTACCCTGTATTTCTTTCATGCAAAAACGTCATTCGAGGTGTCAATGTAATGGGAAAAACATGTCGGAGTCGAATCTTGACTGCAAAGTACAATAATATGCATTTATTCCAGGAAATACCATATTTCTAAATATGAATGCTATTTTCGATCTCTCACATGACAGTCAAAGTAGGCGTTTCTTCACGAACAAAGAAACTTTCTTCCCGCCTCAGATCAGAAGATCTGATTTGCTGTTGTCCCAAAAAGAGGGCGTAAACAGATGTCTTTTAAAAAGAAGAGACATCTTCTTCTCGCTCTCTCTCTCTCTCAACACTCTCTCTCTCAACACTCCCAACTCTTGCTCTCTCGCTCTGACCTTCCTCTCCTCCACGCGCAGCGCTTCTCCTCCCAACGGAACCAGCGGGACAGGCCTTGGTCTCTCCCTCTCTCTCTGGGACGCATGCCCCGCGTCATGTAGAAGCTGCCGTTCTTTTGCAACTAAGTTCCTCCTAGCCTTTCCCCTCCACAAGGGAAATGATCTGAACTTTCTCGGTAACGTTAAATTCAAGTGAGCCTTTACTTCGTCTTGTGAAACGACACTGGAAGACGAAGCTAGACGCAAACCAGCCGGACACGCGCACATGCGCGCCCCCCCTTGTCAGCACCACACTGAAAGAGCACAGAATCTTGCAAGTATCTCTCTCTAAAAAGCTGATTTCAGGTGTCTAGCTCTTAGGTCTGTGAATTTAAGTTACCCTCTATCTCTTCTCTTTCTTTCTTTCTTTCTTTCTTTCTTTCTTTCTTTCATGTCATTCATTCCGATCACGTCATGTTCCTGTTTGTTTAAATGTTTGTTTGTTTTTATTGTTTGCATTTTTACGTACGTTTATATTTGTAGCTCATATAATCTCTAGTTTTACTTTTATTAAAATCCATTTATACTTTTAACTGTCTTTGTGTTTGAAAACCCACCTTATAAAGTCAATGAAATCAAAGATCTAAGCTACAAGCTCGATATTATAGACTACCTTGAGTAGTTTTTAATTCATAAACTCAGAAAGTTTGATGTTCGTGGCCAGAAGATAAAACTTTCTTAGAGTTTTGTAAACAGGGATACTCCTTCTTAACTGTGATAGTCTTACATTTACGAGACCAGTTACAGAACGAGGTATTTCCGAAAATTGCTAAAGTAATGTATATGCGATTTATGAATTATGACCATGAGTTATGATTAGTAATATTTCCCAAATTCCGTATATTCTTGAGCTAATTCGCATTGACCCAGAGTCATTTACGTTACATAGGCTATCATAATTTATGAAGATCATACAATCATGACCATGCCGATAACAGATATGTCACTCAGGCTTCACTAACGTGATTGGTACCATACGCTGATTTCACGCAGCCGCCATTTTGAAATCGAAAGTGAGGCTCCGGTGGGAAAAACCCCGGAAGTAAAGATAAACAACAATGCCTTTGGACTACCAACCTGAAGCTGCTGCCGCGATTTACTCTTTTGGATGTTAATATCCAATATAGGATATGTATATAGTTCATTCCTGCTTCTTTTTTTACCTTCTGAATTATATAAAAAAAAAAAAAATTATTTATAAATGAATTTCACTGTATATAGTCTAAAGTATGAAAGAAATGTATGTACAGTTTTAGAATTGACACACCATCATTAAACACAACAATACGCCATCGCATTCATGACTCTCCTATGATTAAAGGCGACACTTCCGGTTTTCTTCCCACCGGAGCCTCGCTTTCGATTTCAAAATAACGGCTGCGTGAAATCAGCGTATAGACTATAGGCTATAGACTGCCATCAAGGCCTCAATGAAGGGGATTATGTGAACAGAAAGGGGGTTCACAATGTAAATGTGCAGCCCAGTTACTGTTGTGATTCTTAATATTCCAGATTAATAATATTATATCAATTAAAAAAAAGGCAGTGACTAAAATCTTCCATATCACAAATGTGAAAGCAAAATGGCCAGGATCTGTGCATGACTTAAGAATTTTCAGAGATTCACATTTATGCACATTATTTGAAAGTGGTAAGAAAAGTTCCACAATTAAATATCAAGCTCACTGTATTACATACACTTATGCTGATCCTAACAGAACTGCATTTTTTCATAGGTGATTATGACATGTTCCTGCAGACAGGTGTTTTATGACCCCATTCCTTGACCCAAACCAGTTACAATGCAGCTCTAGCCAGGACAAGGGCACACAATGAAATTAACTTTGGCTAACTAAAGGGAAGATTTCAGTGTCTGAAAAGTCTGAGGGTTGCACACCTGACAGGGCCTGTGACATTGTTGCATGTGCCATATTACACAACATTGCCAAAAAAAAAAAAAAAACACTTTTCATTAAATGTTTAATAAAAGACAAATATGCTTAGTTCCTTGAGTTTTATTTCAATTGTTCTTTGTAAAGAAAAGCCAGTGGTCAAGTGCCTGCAACAAGAGATATTAGACACATGCCTCATGCAACAAATAAAAAGGAGACGTTGGCTATACACTGCCCACCTGTAGGCCTATGTCTCCTCTGTCTGTGCAGACTCTTCTGTAGGCCTTTCTGTAGATGTGGAATCCTGCAACTTATATTGCAGCCATAAAGCATTAGGGGTGGGAATCTCTAGGCACCTCACGATTCAATTCGATTATGATTCAGAGGGTAACGATTATCGATTATTAACGATTTGTTTTTGTTTTTTTTACTACTTGGTACTTTTAAATCAAAGTATTTATGATGACCCATAACAAACTTACTTCCAATACTTCCTATATTAATTTTATTAATAAAACAAATGGAAGTGATTTGGCAAGTCAACTGTAAGGTTACATTTGCCAGCATATGTCCCAACATTGCAAAGAACCAACAGGAAAATAAATGTGTGCCTGTGTACTAGCAGCGTACTTGTAGTAAATGAATACTAACTTCAGCATATTCTGAATCTCTAGCATTTAATAATAGACTTCTAACCAACATCCTCTTGTTATTTCCAATGAGCAATATAATCCTTCAGACAAAAAACATTTTGCTGTAGCAAATTCACAAGTTTTCGTTCAAAAATATAGAATTATGTACCAGCAGCTCTCATATAATGCTTGTGGACTTATGCATATTCTGAATAATAAGTAACATACAAAGCCGCTCTTATACACAACTAAATAATAAAGAGTTATGACTTGAAATGTTTGCTGTATACCACAATCAAAAACAGCAATACAAAAAAAGTGAATGAACATCTGCAGTGATCAGTAAAAATGTAACTTTTTGTGACTGGCATTGCACATATTGCAGGGCAGTATAACGTACATATAACGTTAACAGATCGGTTTACAGCATATTGATGTGAAAACTAAACACAGAAAGCAGCTCTCATAAAAAAAAAAAAAAAAAAAAAAAAAGGTCACAATGAAATTGCCAATTTTCCATACGTTAGCTTTTAACGAAGAGGGTGCCGTTTGAATTTGGCGCACAGCCATCATGCGTCTGTTATGTGCGCGTCTCTGTTGTGCACGCCACAGACTGTCCGCGCACTGCACCTCCGCTTTAGAGTTCCGCCTTTTGCGTTCGGTCAATATTATGTTATTAGAAGAAAAAAAATTTTTTTTTTTTAGGAAATCGATTTTTTGACATTTGTGAATCGATTCAGAATCGTCCACGTCCGCATCGCGATGCATCTAAGAATCGATTTTCCCCCCCACCCCTATAAAGCATACAAGTATAGATTAAGTAAAGTTATTTATGCACTTGCAGGCTAGTTCCTCCATATGACAGTTATCTGTGAGGGTTTATTCACTGTCCAGTGCAATGGAAACAAATGGACATTACAAAGTCTTATGGTGTGTTCACACCAAACGCGAATAGAGCGTCAAATTCGCGTCTATCGCGTCTAGTTATACGCTTGACCACTTTGTGTCCATTCGCGCGTCCGCGTCTCTCGCGAATAAAAACATCCCGCGAAAAGGAGTGTCATCATCATCATCTTCAACAACAACAACAACACAGTTTCTTTCTGCCATATGTTTCCGTCATGTCTGAAATAAAAGATATTGCTGCTCTGTACTTGTTGTGGAAGTCCCAAATACGAAGGAAAGCAAAACGCCGACGTGTCTGGGTTCACAGCACCATCCAGAGGCGCACTCAACTCGGTGAATTTCACCGTCTTCTCCAGGAACTGCGCCTGGATGGTCAGGGTATATTCTGGCAAACCGTTTGCCAATCACGTCTAGCAATCGGCAAAGCAAAATGTGGTACACCCCGTTTACCGACACGCGATGAATAACTCGCAAAGCACAATGTTTTTTGCTGTTTCCCTAGCACGGTATCATATGGCGCTTTTCCACTGCATGGTACGGTACGGTTCGGCTCGGTACGGTTCGACTCGGCGCGGAACGGTTCGGCTCGCTTCGCTTTTCCACTGCGTGGTACGACTCGACTCGGTACGGCACGGTTCGCTTTAGCTCGGTTGCTTTTCCATTGCAGTTAGTAGGGGAGAGTGGGGTAAGATGAGCCAGTTTTTACTTATGTGGATCTCCAGGCAAGGGAAATTGAGACAGAAGTACAATGAAGACATCCACTGTTAATTTGGGATGTTGCCTATAAACTGAAAATTTAAGAATGCACCTATGACAAAGAGCCTTGAAAATATGACCTCAGAAAAAAAAGTGTTCATGTGACTCAACTTACCCCAGGCTAGGGGTAAGTTGATCCCAGTCAGTGGGTAAATTGAGCCATCTGGGGGTAAATTGACCATCCTATTTTTCACGTTTTTATGCAAGCATAATAAAAAAATAAAAACTTGCCTCTTTAAAAATAATAATTTAATAATACACTTACCTTTCCAAACAATGTTAATTAAAAAAACAACACACAAAACAAACAAATTTAATTTAAATTTTCCCTTTAATCTTTTATTTGTTTGTATTGGTGAACAATAGTTTTAAACATTCATGTTAAGTGAAGGACTGCCAGCATACCTTTCAGGAGCAAGAAATATGGTTATATGATGTATTTCTTATGCTGGTAATCAAGTAATGTCCAATCACACACACACACATATAAACGTGTTTGGCAGAAAGAACGTCCCTCCAGTGTGTTGAATTTTAATTTCCAATTGTATTAAACAGTTTCACATTTTTGAACTTGTGAGACAAAAAGAACAGTTTGTGAGAACCGCTTGTGAGACGAAAAGAACAGTTAGCGAGAACTGCTTGTGAAACGAAAAGAACTTCCAGACCTCATTACAATTAAAATGACTATTGGACATTCCATCCATCAAGGTTGCAGGGAAATATAAGTTGTTGCTCTCTCCTTGCAGTTCCTCCAACCTTTTGAGGTTTAGGAAGCTTCTTCAGCACATCATTCAGTGGGACAGATCCTACATCATTTTCTTTGAATGCAAAAGTAGCTTTGTCTTTGCCAGTGCTCCCTCTGATTCTTCTGAGGAATCTTGCATTGACTTCATTGCCCTCAAGGCTCTCAACCAAGCCAATATAATGGTAGATGTTGCATTTGGTCGCAAAATTCACAATTATAAAGTCACCAACTGACAGATCTGAGATGTCTGGTTCACTACTCTCATCCTGGGAGCTCTCACATTCAGAAGTGTCATCAAGTGGGATGGGAACATCACTCTCCTCAGAGCTACTGTACACTGGGGTTTTCTTCTTGGTTTGTTTCTTCTTGGACTTTCCTTGTTCTTTGATGTTGGTTACTTGTCTCCCCTTCAGTTTGTTTTTTCTCTTTTCATGTTCCATTTCTATTGCCTGCTTTTCAGGTGTATCAGTCAGGATCCTTGTCTTCACCCGCTTTCTCTTTGTCTGTGCCCTAGGCTGCTGACTTTTGGGAAAGGGTAGAATTTCACTGGGAGACACATATCCAGGTGAGGTGAGGAGTGAATCTGTCCCACACATTGAAGAACATACATGTGAAGGCAACTCAGCAGAGGTGGAGGTTGAAGCCATGGGTGGATCTTCTTCAGAAGTAGACAGCACATCAGGGTTTGGCCTGTCTGACACCATGGATGGTTCAAACTCTGCATCAGAGAAAATATCTCTGTTGTAAGGAAAAATCCCTGTGGACCTGAATCCAGAAGAGATATTCCGTGGTGTCATTGCCGACATGAAAGCCTCGTTCACACATACAGGGATGTGGTATATGCTGGCTGTTTTGCCTGGGTTAGATCTCATCCAACCATCAAGAGCTCTGTTGTAATAGGTTTTGAATGGACCATAGACACTCTTGTCCAGAGGCTGCAGGCGATGAGATGTGTGGGGCGGAATTGTGAGCATAACAATCCCCTTACTCTTTGCTAAATCCAGTGCCCTCAGTGAAATATGGGCCTCATGGTTATCAAGGAGTAGCAGCATGGGATGGTCAGAGGAGCACTTGGTATGCTGAACCAGATGTTCAAGGAACTCAGCAAAGGTGTCTTCATTGATCCAGCCAGATCTGGTGGAGGAACCAATTGATCCTGGAGGTGCTCCTGTAATGAAATGGTCTTTGTATCTAACCCTTGGGAAGATGAACATGGGGGGCACTGCATTCCCAATAGCATTGACTGCACAAACCACAGTCACAAGCTCTCCTCTTTCGGCAGATGTGATGGCCCCCACTTGTTTCTTTCCCTTTTCTGCCACAACTTGCCTTGGTGTCTGCACTGTTGTGACACCCGTTTCATCAACATTATAAATCATGTCTGGAGGGAATTCAAACCTTTAAAAAAATATAAGGGCCATGATGAAAACAACCAGAATCGTTAAACAAGCAATGCTAAAATCATACTAAACAGCCCTGAATACATATCCTAGTAACTGTGGCTGATAAGTAAACACATGCCAATTTCTTGTACAGTAAATGTACTTTACTCTTGTATCTGGCTATAGTTGCCATTAAATTGTATTAATATTATGGAATATATCAATTCTGTCACCTGTCCATCACTTTGGTCAGATTGTCAAAGAACTCCCCAACTGTAGATTTGTTGAAGGCTGTAGCTCTTCCCAAAGATGTTGCTTCAGGCATACGACAGGAGAGATGGTTGCGTACCATAAAGTTCTTGAACCAATCTCGACCTAACAAAATAGAATTAATTCTATTTAGATAATGTAGCATGAAACCACAGACCTTTCCTGTCTTAATTAATAGCCTAATGTAATTTCCTGCACACCCTACCCGCTAGACCAGGGGTGGGCAAACTACGGCCCGCGGGCCACATACGGCCCGTTAGGCTGTTTAATCCGGCCCGTCGAGTATTTAAAAAATTGTCTAAAGATCGCATTCATTTTGCCTCTTTCTTGCAATACTTTGCGTTTTATATATATATATATATATATATATATATATATATATATAGCGTTGCAAATATTTGACAATCGGAATATCAGATATTACATGCCATAGCTAACAAATGTAAAAAAGGAAAAATGACATAAAAGCAGATCATCATTCATTCAGCGCTGTTGTGGCTGCGGTGTGTCACCTAACAAGCTAGACGCGTCACCATGGAAACCAAACAGACCGCGACTTAAGCGCATAGACTAGTAGTCCAGGCGTTTTAAGCCAAAATGGGGGTCAACCGTGAACAAATTGCAACAGAATCAAACTCAACTGATTTTATATCCTCAATATGTCCTGAGTAAGGAAAAAAAAAGCCCCGAAGAATCCCATTAGGGGAAAGTTCCGAAAAAGACCCATATTTAGCCTATTCATACGCCTATTCATTATTTTTCTCACATGAATAGGGTAAAAAATTTTACCTTTAGATATCACCATGAAAATTACTGAGTTGATTACTTATATCAAGACAGACAAAAAATGTATTACAAGTTTTTTTAAATTGTTTGTTAACATGGACAAACGGTGCATAATCTAATTACAGATGTGCTAATTTGCATAAATACCACAACAGGTCTAAACATTGGGTATAACCCAGGTGAAAATGTCTTGTTGAATCTTGTTGACAAATAACAGTAAAATACTTAATATTAAGGTCTGAATGGAACCCATTTAGGCTACCCATGAGCAATGAGCATTAATACATAGAGGCAGGAAGAAGTACTTTAAACCAGCCTTTATTAATTATTCTTGCAGAGATGGGGTTTGGGGCTGTGGGTCCGTGGGACTGTTTCTGGGGATTTACTTTTTATTTTACTTACCTTTTTTCTTCTGCATTCTCCTTACCATTGTCTCCTTTTTCTTACTCAGGACATATTGAGGATACAAAATCAGTTGAGTTTGATTCTGTTGCAATTTGTTCACCCTTTTCTCCTAAAACGCCTGGACTATAGGGCTGCGTCCGAAATCGCGTACTTTGTGAGTAGGTACTACATTTAAATTAGAACGTACTTCGCGACCGTTAAAAAAGTACGTTCTATATAGTATGAATACGGGTAGTATGAATGGAGTCCGGACGTACTACATGCGCCATGTTGGTATTGTCACGTAACATGCGCGGTCACATCAGCGCGAAAATTTAAAGAGCCCATTCCACTGACTGCAATGTTTTTAGTTCTTCTCTCCGCTTTCGTCTGCGTTTTTACGTCGTTCGTGCTCACAATTCAGAGTCGTCGGTCAGTTGCTCGCACACACACACACCTGTGAACAATGACAGAGGTTGATTTTTGGTAAGGAAAAAGTAATTTATTTGCTTGTGATATTACCATCAATGAATAAACGAATGAATCAATAGTATGCGTGTGTTTATCTCTGTCGATTCATTCATGGATGGCAATATCACAGTGTGTGTGTATCTGTATATATATATATATTTATATATATATATATATATATACACACACACACACACACACAGTGAACTGTATGGTAACACACTGAGGTCAGATACAATACACACACACACACACACACACACACACATTCATTCATACGTGTATATATGAAGACTTAAGACGTAAAAGAAAAAAATTCTTCTAAAATGAGCATTTTTATCAAGCTTGTATTATTTAGGTTCAGTAATTTCACTTTAATGACAATTAATAGGTCCTTTTCATTGCCATTAAAGTGAAATAACTGAACATAAACATACAAGCTTGATAAAAATAATCAAACTAGAAGAAAATTCCAGATGGCACTTAGAGGCTTTTACATCTTAAGTATTCATATATATATATATATATGTGTGTAATGTGTGTGTATATATATACACACACACACATACATAAGAAATGGATCATATACATATAATACATACATATTATATTTATAAATAATCCAACACCGAAAACAAGTGTCTTGTCGATTCAAATTGTATTCTAAAATAAACTATGAACACGTTTACAGATTGTGAGCCCTACAACCTACTGCGCCAATTCTTCATATATATTTTAAAGATGGAGCTGACCTCCACCCCGACCTCCGACTTTTACGGTAGTCCATCCAGTCACTGATTGCGACCATGGGTGGAAAAAAAGGCCATTGAGGTGCTGGTGTTCTAGCTATATCACATATTTGAGCTTAATTTTTTACAAATTATTTACTTTAAATTTGGGTAGGAAAAATACAAGTGGAAATCCAAAAATTACCCAAGGTGTAAAGTTCTCATCTTGTACACATGCTTTTAAAGAAACAGATTTTGAATTATTTTAAAGTGATGCCCTACAAATGAGATTGTTAATAAGAAAGTCCCTTTAGATATTTTAGAAACCTGTGAAGGTTACCTTACTGAAGCTGCTGACGTTCATTTTCTTCCATCAAGATGACACTTTAATAAAAAAAGTTTTAAAACTTTTGCTTTTGGTGGTGCTTTAAGCTCTATTATACTACTTTGTGCCAAAGTTTTGTGATTTTGTTTTAAACTTTTGTATTCTGTATCCATTTAAAAGTTAAATAATATACAAAAATAAAGCAAATACATTTTAAAGGTGTCTGGGGTGTGTGGGTATTTCTCTTCAGTGTGGCACTCATATTTTTCAGATATACCTGCAATTTGCTTTTCAAAAAAAAAAAAAACATCTGGAATCTGCCACAAAATAAGTGCACACACAACACCCTTTAAAAATATTAATTACTCCATGCCACATATTAAACACTTTACAACTGACAATCTAACTACTGTAAATCCCTGGGAATTAAGTGTTTTGTAATAAAACTTGCTAAAACAGCATTACAAAATGAACTTACTAACAAATAAATGGAAAGAGAGTGTGTCACATTTGTTTTCTTTATTATATATATTTTTTTAGCAATTATTTCTAAAAGCTGAAGGAATCTTTCCTCTCTCTCGTCGCTCTTTCTTTTCTTTCCTCCCTTTCATTAGCCACTCTCCAGGTGTAGTCATCAGCCCCCTGCAAAATCAACACAGAATTTAACATTAGTGATGAACCATGGTCAATCTATATTATTAAATTAATATGAATGTTACATGGACAAGTTGAGGTACACTTGATAACAGTAGCTTGCTACGTAGCCAACACATACTACATCAACACTGGTAAAGGAGAAATAAAATCGTTGTAAAATAAAAAGATAAAAGTTTTGTAACCCTCTCATTTAACTGAGAAACAACGTCGTTGTTTAAATAAAACAGTGTTAACTAACGTTAACTTAGCTGACAGGCATTAGCTCGTTCTGTTCGGTAATAATAATAATGATTTTAATTCAGCCAATTCACAAACTTGTACCCTCGATTTACATTATTTAAACTTTTAACAAGTCAATCGTTTACTTATATGATGTTAAACGAATACAATTTAACCACAAATAAACAAAAAGTGTGTTGTAAAGTACTTACACTTGAAAACAGCCGCGTCTCCGTTTTCCGCCATTTTCAAATATAACGACGACAACTCCTCTCCCGTGGCATCATGGGATAGTAAAGTGTCCATCGTATGCGCACTTCAGAATCTCGCCGGATGTAGTAGGTCATCCGGGTACTTCTCGCCTACTGTTTTTCGAATTCTATGATTTCGGACATACTACTCTGCTCGCGTACTGTTTTTCGCATACTATATAGTAGGGAAGTATTCGATTTCGGACGCAGCCTTGGTGCACGTTAATGTTTTTTTCCTTTTTTTGAAAACTCACAGAGAAAAAAATGTTTGGTAACCGCTTGCACACATGTTTAGTTTTTCCTTTGATTTGTCTGCTATTTATTTTTGCTACTCTGGATTTGTGGATGTAAGTTATCCTCCTTTATCGCCCGGCTTTCGACTAACGTCTGCCATGTACAGAACCCGGTTTTGGTCATTAAATGTTCTGATCTGCCTTTGCTTTTTATGTTTTATTTTATTATACTTAAAATAAATTTGTATAATCGTTTATTTCGTTTTTTTTTCCACAAATGTATGTCTTTTGGAAGTGCAAATTGATTGCCATATGCAGTTTTAATAAAGTTGAATTAACGTAACCTTCTGTCATTTTTACTCTTCTAAGTGTACACTTAGGTGTTTTGTTTCTAATTTACGGTTAGGCCCATTAAATAATAATAAGGATAAACAATATTTAAAAAGTATAGGCTATAATTATCAATCATCTGACTAATTAAAAATTAACCTCAAAACATAACATGCTAAATGGGGGATATCTAGCATAAAAAAATGTATTGTCAGAATGTCGTCTCTCAGTTGTTGAATTTCGCGCAGACGTTGCCACAAAGTAAATGTGTTTGCTCAGCCCGATCTCATGAAAGTGCAAATACCACGAATTGTATTTGTAGTTCTTATGAAACGCAGTTTTCACGTGCATATGATACGCACTTAAAGGGATAGTTCGCCCAAAAATTTAAATTCGGTCATCATTTACTCACCCTCAAGTTGTTTCAAACCTGTATGAATTTCTTTTTTCTGCTGAACACAAAAGAATATATTTTGAAAAATTTCGGTAACCAAACAGTTGATGGACCCCATTGACTTCCATAGTATTTTTTTTTTCCTATTATGGAAGTCAATGGGGTGTCCATCAACTGTTTGGTTACCGACATTTTTCAAAATATCTTTCAAATTATTTCAAATATTTTTCAAAAATTGCACTCCGCACCCCTAATCCTAACCAAGGGGTTTACAGTGCACAGCATATGCACAAAAAAAAAAAAAAATTTTGGCGTATAAATGGCACGAGAAATTTAATTCGTGGAATAGATACGCACTTTCATGAGATCGTGTTTCATAATCTGCTACTGGGCCGGCCCTCTGTCAAATTTTAAAACCCAGTGTGGCCCTTGAGCCAAAAAGTTTGCCCACCCCTGCGCTAGACCCTTCTCTTTCCAGTTGTTGGGGACCAGGATGTTGTTTTTCTGTGCAAACTGGAATGCCAGTTCACAGCATTTCTTTGGAGTGAGGCCATGGAACTGCTCAGCCAACTTTTTGATGTGATCGGCAAGCTCCTTTTCCCCCTCTTCTGTGAAGACCCTCTTGGCTTCTGCTGTTCCACCGTACCCTACTGTTTTGACTTTCTTTACCTCCTTCTTTTTTATGTATCTCCGCAGTGTTGACCTGTCAATATTTCTGTCCTTCGCCACTGATCTTATGGATTTTCCGCCCTCAACATCAATGGCTGCTCTCTCCATCTCTTCTAAGGGTGTTGAGCCCCAGTTGGTTCTTCTTTTGTAGGTTCTTGGCATGATAGCTTTTATGCAATGTGTAATGTATGGTTAACAGTTGTGTAATACTATATTTAAAACAATGTTATGCTTTAAATTTAACTTAATTTCAGTGCCCTAATTTAGGAGTAAGTTGAACCACTGGTTCAATTTACCCCACATCATCTGGCTCACTTTGCCCCATAGTCACCATTTTGGTAAAAACGGCCTAGCTTAGCAATTCTGGCTAACCTTTAGCTTAATGATTCACATGGTTTTAAATGTTGACAAATCAGCAACATGTACCATACACAACTTTAGACCTAGATACATTTGCTTTGACAAAACAGCTAATATACCTTAAATGCAGAAAATTTACTTCAACAAGCAAAAAAGTGTTTTTGTGGAAAAGACAACTTACCCCTTGTCTCATGTGCTTCTCCTCTTCACAGCAATATATAAATGATGGTGTCCTTCAAAATGTATGGTCACATGACACCAAATGTGTATAGTTGCCTAGAAACCGGGGGTGGGTCAACTTACCCACTGGCTCATTTTACCCCACTCTCCCCTACCGCTTCAAACTGGGTGGGACTGATCATTATAGTTGCCGCCTCTACTGCCATGACATCATCGTAAACGCGCCACATTTCAAACGCACAACACAAGGGATGGTGCTCTTGATTCTCGGCATGTGGATGTTTTTAAATTAAATTAAACGTTCTTATAATGGTTTACTATATGGAAGGAAAATCCTTAACGTGTAATTAAACGTTGCGTTCATATTCTGGGCTCATCTGATTTTTTGTACATAGCATAGCCTACTTTGTTATGATTTTAGTATCATAATGATTAATAAATGCACGCACAATTATCCGTGAACTTGATTTGAACAAATGCCTTTCAACTTGTGTGTGCAAAATTCAGAATTAAATGAATGTGCAGCAATCTTTACAAATAGAGTCTAGGCCTAATGTAGCCTACTGTTTTAGCCTACTGCCATTAAAAAAGCTCATTTAGTTAATGTTATGTTATTTTTTTCCATCTGTTGATTATGAAAAGTGAACAGCACGAGTAGAGAGACATGGAGCGAGTCAGACATAATTTTGACCACTTCATTAAGTTTTGTTTTGTAGAAAACATTTCTTTAAAGTGAATTTCGTTTTGTATAAATTGTATCTTAATTTTAATAATTTTTTCATCAAACAATTGCCTGGATTGAATAAGATGCAAAATAGACAATTTAACCATTGAGGCGCCCGAGCGGCACTTGCATTGTACGTTAACTGGAGCGCATCTCATCCTCAAATACACAAAGCTTGAAATGTCTTTAAACGAAATAATTCAAAACAAAAAGAAATAGGCTACTCTCTTATGTAATCCATTATGTGCATTTCTCTCTATAGGCTCGTTTACTACGAATATGCACGCGTTTTAATAAAATTAAAACTTTAATTGTGATCATTAAAATAGCCTAATTGAATATTAAATATTTTGTGGCCAAGTTTTGCTCATTTATTAATAGTATAGCCTATATATAGGCCTAATTTTATTAAATTGAACAAGCCAAAATTCAGCATTCAATCAAATATTCAAAAAGACTTAATAATAATGTTATTTCAACATAATATCTCGTTATTTCGACATAATGTGTATGCAACAAGCAAGATGTGCGTTTGTAAATCCGGGGACGCGTGCACTGATTTTTATTTATATAGTGTTTTCTGTCAGTGTCTGGCAAAGATGAAGTTGACGATCGCCATATTCGTAGTAAACGCGCCTATAGAGAGAAATAACATTATTATTAAGTCTTTTTGAATATTTGATTGAATGCTGAATTTTGCGCTGTTCAATTTAATAAAATTAAAACTTTAATTGTGATCATTAAAATAATTGAATATTAAATATTTTGTGGCCAAGTTTTGCTAATTTATTAATAATATATATATATATATATATATATACACACACATATGTGTGTGTGTGCCATCAGAAACTACAGCATTGGCTGTTGTCTACTGGCTATTTAAATCTAGCGGGTTTGTCTCGTGCATGGTCTCGTGTCGCAAATACAATGACACTGGTAGTGACGATTCTGTCTGACCAATCAGTGATCTTCAGTGTTTTCACGTCACATTTTAGTATCGGTACGGTACGCTTGGAACCTCAACAGAGGTGGTACCATTTAAAGCGAGCCGAAGCGAGCCGTACCGTACCGTACCATGCAGTGGAAATGCGCCATAAGTGAGCCGTACCGAACCGAGCCGTACCGTACCATGCAGTGGAAAAGCGCCAAAGCGTGCCGTACCGAACCGAGCCGTACCGTACCATGCAGTGGAAAAGCGCCAATAGTACGGCATAAAGCAAGAGGGTTAAGAAGTAAGAGGCGGGGCACCAGTTTAAAAACATTTCAAAGTAAAAGTTTGCAACCGGGCTAATATATAGACCAGTTTTAGTCAAATATTGATTGTTTATTGCTGAATTATGTGAAAAATGTGATGGATTTATAGCGTTTTAGGAAAAAAAGTAGGCTAGTATGGTATGAATTTTTCAACAACAATATTATTTGATGTAATAATCATTGTTCAACATGTTCAGACCATAGACTGTAAAAAAAAATGTTAAGACTCAGCAAAAAAAAAAAAAAACTTTTACTAGGATTAAATGAATATTCACTAAATGTGTGGGTCTAGGTAAAAATAATAATTTCCCTGAAACCTATTGAAAGGGATTTACACTCCTTTAAAATCATTGCATAGAGCATTATAATGTATTATTTTATGTATGTTGTTTAAGTTTTAAATAGTTTTTGTGTTATTCATTTTCTGTGGAGGGGGCACGTTACACGTACGTGTGTGTGAGTGTGTGTTTGGGGGAGGGCGTCTTTTTACCACCTACAACAATCGTAATTTCTTTATACATTTAGAAGCAAAACTTTTTCAAGACGCTTTTTTGACTGTCAATACTTTTAATAACTGCATTGTGATAGTTCCAATTGTGTCCGTGCTTTACTGTCCATTACTATAGGCCTGAAAGTTATCAGCCAAAGTTATATAAAAATATATTTATTTTAAGTTTTTGTCTTTTCCTCACTACGTAGAAGTTTTAAGAATACGAAACATTTGCAGTGTGGTTTTGCATGTAAAAAAATAAAATTTAAAAGTTACTTAAATCGGATAAATAAGCGAATACATTTACATATGCCACCGTATTGTAAATGTCTAGGTCAAATAATACATTTATTTAATTATTTAAGAAATACCATTAATAAGGGCTGTATTGTCATAAACAATATTATTTCCGATTATTTCAGTCAAATGCTTTACCAAAGTATTGACGTAAAACGACCTCTAATCGGCGTACTGGCGCTATCGCACGTCAAATGAATGTAATGTGACGCAAGCAAGGCGGTAATTTTTTCTAAAATTTTTTTTCGCGGTTTCTTGACTTTCTTCGCGGTCCTGACTCCTGCTGCAAGACGCAAGTTAAAGATGGCATCGGGGGCAACAACTTATACACTAAGAAGGGGCAGTTTGTCTGCAGTACTTCGAGAGGATGACATTACAGTGGACAACTTGGCAAGAATTTGCCCCCCCCCCCCCCCCCGAACTTCAGTTAACTTGTTAACTATATAAATTCTAAGAATAATATATAGCCTGAGTTTAAAAATCAAAATCCAGTAATCATGTAGGACTGGAAAACTAACCAACTTTTTTGTTGGTTAAAAGTATGGATTAAATTAAATATGCTTATTGTGTTGTAGGCCTATTTTGATATTGTTCTGTTCCCTTGATTACTCTGTAGGTATCCCAGTCAAGTGTTTACTTGATAAATGATCAAGGAGTTTTAATTTTCCCAACTTCATCAGGATTTTTTAGTTTTATGGATCTCCTGAACGGCGGGGGTACCTTCCAGGTGATGGGTGATGAAACGTGCGGGGCATTACCAAGCCCAGTCACAACCCCATTTCACCCAAACCCTGGACAGAATAGACCTAGATTCAGTTTTTCGAGATCAGCCACAGCCACTGCTACAGCTACTCGCACTCCTGCCCCTAGTCCAAAAATTTACCAAAGGTAAGTTGCTACCTATTTGGTAGATGACGGTTGGTCAGCTTTTTTAAATATAATAAAAACAGACTGGATTATTATTATTTTTTTAGGTTTTCATTCCATGTTTTCACAAAAATCCAATCTTTATTTAAAATAAAACAATTAATGAAACCACAATATGACAGTTACTAACATTTTTCATTTAATACTTTGTGCAACCTATGTTTGAAAAGATAACATCTCTGAGTCGTCTATAATCTGTAATAATACTACAGTAAATGTGTATTAGGGTGTTTCTGCAACTACGGGCACTTTTAAGTCCCAGGAGTGAAATTTTAGATTTATGTTAAAATTTGTCATTTGATATTTCATAAATATAAACGTAGTGTCAAGACACACCTTGACATAAATAATTATGAATAAATAATATGATTTAATGTAAAATTATGAAGCATTTATAGGTCCAAACACCATTTTTGCTCATGTCCCACACCCGTGGTTTCAATGTTGAGATACTTAAAATTAGCTCATTCTTTTACAATATGACATTATTTCAAATGGAATTGTTTAATATACAGATTCATTTACAGAATCTTAAAATTCTTTGTATTATTTACTGATCATTTTTATGATTTTTTTTTACTAAATGTGCCTGTCCCACACTTTTGAGTCCTTACCGCAACAATGAAAAAAAGCTTTTATTATGAAATTTTATCGAACACAAACAAGTCTAGTTTCTATGGAAACAGAAACTATCACTTGAGCACATTGCTGACAGACTGGACTATGGAGGCAGATTAGTCTCAAATATAATTCACGCAAAAAACATGATTCACAAATGCGTAGACAATTTCACGTGCATGAAACCTAATTCACGTACACACAAAAAAAATCCACGTGTGTGAAAAAAAAAAAAAATTCACAAAAAGCAATTCACATGGGCAAAATATAATTATATTCTCATAAAATACATTTCACAAATGCAAAACACAATTCGTAGATATACAACTGTGCACAAACACCTTTGAATGTTTAAAATGTACGAGTGTATCCTTGCATTTGAATGTGCAAATCGTCATTCACGTACGAATCGCCTTAGATATGTGTGTGTGTGTTTGATTTCCTGGCAGCATAACACTAGTAACACAGAGCAGTCGTACTCTTTAGCCAATCAGATTTAAGCTTATCAATCGACCAATCAGTATCACGTGAGGGCGGGCCTACCTACATGTTACGTCATCAGCTTTCGACCAGTTCATGGCTGAGCAGAGGTAAGGGCAGTTAATCGTTCATTTCTGTGTTTAGAAGTTAGAGATCATTTGAAGCAATAGTTTATGAACTGCTGTTTAGTCCACATGTGAATATAAACATTTATTTTTAGTATTGATGGATTTTCAAGTCCTGTCCACCACACATTCAACCTATGATAATGTATGTTATGACGTGCATATATAGGAGACATGTTTTGATCTGCATATATTATGTAGTTTTATTGTTCCAGATTTCCAAGACAGATGATGTATGAAGTTGCAGACAACCAGTACTGTGATCTTACCATTTCTACTGTAATTCTTTGAAAACAGTCATGTTGCAAGCCATCCATTTTGACAGTTGTTTCAACAAGTAGTTGAAGTGATGCATTGTTACTGTATTAATTTGTCTACTGCGGACTATATGTATGTACACGCTTTAGGAATAAAGCCTTGCTATGCATGCATTATTAAATGTTCTTGTAAGAATTAAAAGATTCAGACATAGTTCAATTTGATGTACACGTTTTATTAATTTGAAAGTTTCTGAATCCTTTGGGAATAAAATATATAAAATGACTTGATCATGATTAATGTTCCTGTTACATATGAAGATCATGAACTGACAGTCTAAACTGTGAAGCACAATATTCAGTACAGAGAAATATACGTCTCTTCAGGAGTTGTGAGATCCAGTCAGAGTCTACTTTGCTTTTAGAGTATATAAATATAAGTGCAATACATCAAGTGAAAAGTTAACAAATGAATTGTGTTCAGTCCGGTCATCAGTAGACCTCTCTGTTAGGACATATAAGATTTTGTCCTGATATTTAAAGTACTAAAACCCTATAGTACAAGAGGTGCAGACAGAGGACGTGGGAGATTAAGTGATGGTATTTGAATAGAGTTTACGGAGTAATCTTAGTCGCATAATCTTAATTGCCTCTCTATGATAAGTAGCTTTGTCTTATCAGCATACAATCAGATTTGCCTATTTTACTAGGCAAAGTAAAATTAATGCTTCACAATATTTTCCTGAGACCTTAAGATGACAATAAAAAACCTTATTTAAAAACCTTGCGATGACAATACAGCACAAAACATAAGGAAATGCATGTTGAATATATTGCTAACACTCTACAATAAGGTACAATAACTAAGTTAACATTAGTTCATGTATTAAATAACCATGAGCAATACATTTGTTGCTGTGTTTGTTAATCTTTATTAACGTTAGTTAAAAATACAGCTGTTCATTGTTAGTTTACAGTGCATTTACTAATGTTAACAAGATTTAAATAAAAATTAGTAAATGTTAACAATAACAAAAATTAATTAAAGCTGCAAGCAGCATTTATCGGGGTTCAAGCTATTAAGGCCTTTAAGGGTTTTTAAGCACAAAAGCATCAAAAGTTATCAGGTTTTATTTAGCAAGCATGTAACCACTGACATAATAGATGGAAAAGACCATTTACAGCCAATACAGGCAATGTACCATAGGAAATATATGGTTTTAAAGCTTTTTAACAGTTATAGCGCCACCTATGGTCCGATCTCCATAAAATTTGGCATGCTTGTTAATGATGTTATGTCACATATGCTCACCAATTTTTGTGAAGTTCTGAGTTTTCATTTAGGATTTATAGGATTTTTAATGTATTTTGCCACGCCCATTTTATAAATGACCCTATTACAGCCATCCAAATGCAAAAGTTCAACTTTTTTTCGATAATTATTGATCTAGAGAGTCCAGAGAATTGTCCTAGACTGGTCTGGTTCCGATCGGGCGAAAAACCTAGGACTAGTTCGCAAAAGTAGGTTTTTAACATGTTCGCGAATATTTAATCAACGGTTTGATTGACAGCAATGGTTCTTGAGGCAAAGTTGTTCAGCATGAGCAGATCTATCAAATGATATGCATATTGTGTGGATGAGTGTAACACCACGTGATTACAGAGCCATAAAACTCGTTAGCGCCAACTAGTGGCCGATTTCTTTCAAAATTCTTACAGACCTCTAGGGCCATGAGATGAACATGCCCATCGAGTTTCGTTCCGATCGGCCTCCGTTAACCTTGTCTAATAGGTGCTCAACTTCATTGGCCAATGGCGGCCATGTTTTTTGAGATACGCCAATGTCCTGCACGATGCGTTTTACGAATCCTTACAATTACAATAGGGTTTCAGCATTTCATGCTTGAACCCCTAATAAGAATGAAGGCTTTTTGCCAGTTATAGCGCCACCTATGGTCCGATCTCCATGAAACTCTGCATGCTTCCTCACCATGTTCTGACACATATGCTCATCAATTTTTGTGAAGTTCTGAGTTTTCCTTTGGGATTTATAGGCTTTTGAGTGTATTTTGCCACGCCCCTTTTCTAAATGACCCTGTTACAGCCACCCAAATGCCAAAGTTCAACTCTTTTTTGATAATTATTGATCTAGAGAGTCCAGAGAATTGTCCTAGACTGGTTTGGTTCCGATCGGGCCAAAAACCAGGGACTAGTTTGCAAAAGTAGGTTTCGGACAAAATTTGACATAGCAGAAAATTGTCCCTGCTTACATCCAAATCGGAGATAGCCATTTTGTCCGCCTTGAGCCAAGGATTCCAACGATATAAGACACTTGATCCTGGGACAAACGGTCTAAGAGTTATGAGCGATTTTGAACTTTTGCTTGCTGTAGCGCCACCTATGGGCCAATCGGGGTCATACTCTGATAGGTTGTCCCCAAATTGAGGCCTACCATCTGGCCAGGTTTCACGTCTCTAGGCCTTACGGTTTGGCCTGCACGATGCGTTTTACGAATCCTTACAATTACAATAGGGTTTCAGCATTTCATGCTTGAACCCCTAATAAGAATGAAGGCTTTTTGCCAGTTATAGCGCCACCTATAGTCCGATCTCCATGAAACTCTGCATGCTTCCTCACCATGTTCTGACACATATGCTCATCAATTTTTGTGAAGTTCTGAGTTTTCCTTTGGGATTTATAGGCTTTTGAGTGTATTTTGCCACGCCCCTTTTCTAAATGACCCTGTTACAGCCACCCAAATGCCAAAGTTCAACTCTTTTTTGATAATTATTGATCTAGAGAGTCCAGAGAATTGTCCTAGACTGGTTTGGTTCCGGTCGGGCCAAAAACCAGGGACTAGTTCGCAAAAGTAGGTTTCGGACAAAATTCGACATAGCAGAAAATTTTCCCTGCTTACATCCAAATCGGAGATAGCCATTTTGTCCGCCTTGAGCCAAGGATTCCAACGATATAAGACACTTGATCCTGGGACAAACGGTCTAAGAGTTATGAGCGATTTTGAACTTTTGCTTGCTGTAGCGCCACCTAAGGGCCAATCGGGGTCATACTCTGATAGGTTGTCCCCAAATTGAGGCCTACCATCTGGCCAGGTTTCACGTCTCTAGGCCTTACGGTTTGGCCTGCACGATGCGTTTTACGAATCCTTACAATTACAATAGGGTTTCAGCATTTCATGCTTGAACCCCTAATAAGAATGAAGGCTTTTTGCCAGTTATAGCGCCACCTATGGTCCGATCTCCATGAAACTCTGCATGCTTCCTCACCATGTTCTGACACATATGCTCATCAATTTTTGTGAAGTTCTGAGTTTTCCTTTGGGATTTATAGGCTTTTGAGTGTATTTTGCCACGCCCCTTTTCTAAATGACCCTGTTACAGCCACCCAAATGCCAAAGTTCAACTCTTTTTTGATAATTATTGATCTAGAGAGTCCAGAGAATTGTCCTAGACTGGTTTGGTTCCGGTCGGGCCAAAAACCAGGGACTAGTTCGCAAAAGTAGGTTTCGGACAAAATTCGACATAGCAGAAAATTTTCCCTGCTTACATCCAAATCGGAGATAGCCATTTTGTCCGCCTTGAGCCAAGGATTCCAACGATATAAGACACTTGATCCTGGGACAAACGGTCTAAGAGTTATGAGCGATTTTGAACTTTTGCTTGCTGTAGCGCCACCTATGGGCCAATCGGGGTCATACTCTGATAGGTTGTCCCCAAATTGAGGCCTACCATCTGGCCAGGTTTCACGTCTCTAGGCCTTACGGTTTGGCCTGCACGATGCGTTTTACGAATCCTTACAATTACAATAGGGTTTCAGCATTTCATGCTTGAACCCCTAATAAGAATGAAGGCTTTTTGCCAGTTATAGCGCCACCTATGGTCCGATCTCCATGAAACTCTGCATGCTTCCTCACCATGTTCTGACACATATGCTCATCAATTTTTGTGAAGTTCTGAGTTTTCCTTTGGGATTTATAGGCTTTTGAGTGTATTTTGCCACGCCCCTTTTCTAAATGACCCTGTTACAGCCACCCAAATGCCAAAGTTCAACTCTTTTTTGATAATTATTGATCTAGAGAGTCCAGAGAATTGTCCTAGACTGGTTTGGTTCCGGTCGGGCCAAAAACCAGGGACTAGTTCGCAAAAGTAGGTTTCGGACAAAATTCGACATAGCAGAAAATTTTCCCTGCTTACATCCAAATCGGAGATATCCATTTTGTCCGCCTTGAGCCAAGGATTCCAACGATATAAGACACTTGATCCTGGGACAAACGGTCTAAGAGTTATGAGCGATTTTGAACTTTTGCTTGCTGTAGCGCCACCTATGGGCCAATCGGGGTCATACTCTGATAGGTTGTCCCCAAATTGAGGCCTACCATCTGGCCAGGTTTCACGTCTCTAGGCCTTACGGTTTGGCCTGCACGATGCGTTTTACGAATCCTTACAATTACAATAGGGTTTCAGCATTTCATGCTTGAACCCCTAATAAGAATGAAGGCTTTTTGCCAGTTATAGCGCCACCTATGGTCCGATCTCCATGAAACTCTGCATGCTTCCTCACCATGTTCTGACACATATGCTCATCAATTTTTGTGAAGTTCTGAGTTTTCCTTTGGGATTTATAGGCTTTTGAGTGTATTTTGCCACGCCCCTTTTCTAAATGACCCTGTTACAGCCACCCAAATGCCAAAGTTCAACTCTTTTTTGATAATTATTGATCTAGAGAGTCCAGAGAATTGTCCTAGACTGGTTTGCTTCCGATCGGGCCAAAAACCAGGGACTAGTTCGCAAAAGTAGGTTTCGGACAAAATTCGACATAGCAGAAAATTGTCCCTGCTTACATCCAAATCGGAGATAGCCATTTTGTCCGCCTTGAGCCAAGGATTCCAACGATATAAGACACTTGATCCTGGGACAAACGGTCTAAGAGTTATGAGCGATTTTGAACTTTTGCTTGCTGTAGCGCCACCTATGGGCCAATCGGGGTCATACTCTGATAGGTTGTCCCCAAATTGAGGCCTACCATCTGGCCAGGTTTCACGTCTCTAGGCCTTACGGTTTGGCCTGCACGATGCGTTTTACGAATCCTTACAATTACAATAGGGTTTCAGCATTTCATGCTTGAACCCCTAATAAGAATGAAGGCTTTTTGCCAGTTATAGCGCCACCTATAGTCCGATCTCCATGAAACTCTGCATGCTTCCTCACCATGTTCTGACACATATGCTCATCAATTTTTGTGAAGTTCTGAGTTTTCCTTTGGGATTTATAGGCTTTTGAGTGTATTTTGCCACGCCCCTTTTCTAAATGACCCTGTTACAGCCACCCAAATGCCAAAGTTCAACTCTTTTTTGATAATTATTGATCTAGAGAGTCCAGAGAATTGTCCTAGACTGGTTTGGTTCCGGTCGGGCCAAAAACCAGGGACTAGTTCGCAAAAGTAGGTTTCGGACAAAATTCGACATAGCAGAAAATTTTCCCTGCTTACATCCAAATCGGAGATATCCATTTTGTCCGCCTTGAGCCAAGGATTCCAACGATATAAGACACTTGATCCTGGGACAAACGGTCTAAGAGTTATGAGCGATTTTGAACTTTTGCTTGCTGTAGCGCCACCTATGGGCCAATCGGGGTCATACTCTGATAGGTTGTCCCCAAATTGAGGCCTACCATCTGGCCAGGTTTCACGTCTCTAGGCCTTACGGTTTGGCCTGCACGATGCGTTTTACGAATCCTTACAATTACAATAGGGTTTCAGCATTTCATGCTTGAACCCCTAATAAGAATGAAGGCTTTTTGCCAGTTATAGCGCCACCTATAGTCCGATCTCCATGAAACTCTGCATGCTTCCTCACCATGTTCTGACACATATGCTCATCAATTTTTGTGAAGTTCTGAGTTTTCCTTTGGGATTTATAGGCTTTTGAGTGTATTTTGCCACGCCCCTTTTCTAAATGACCCTGTTACAGCCACCCAAATGCCAAAGTTCAACTCTTTTTTGATAATTATTGATCTAGAGAGTCCAGAGAATTGTCCTAGACTGGTTTGGTTCCGATCGGGCCAAAAACCAGGGACTAGTTTGCAAAAGTAGGTTTCGGACAAAATTTGACATAGCAGAAAATTGTCCCTGCTTACATCCAAATCGGAGATAGCCATTTTGTCCGCCTTGAGCCAAGGATTCCAACGATATAAGACACTTGATCCTGGGACAAACGGTCTAAGAGTTATGAGCGATTTTGAACTTTTGCTTGCTGTAGCGCCACCTATGGGCCAATCGGGGTCATACTCTGATAGGTTGTCCCCAAATTGAGGCCTACCATCTGGCCAGGTTTCACGTCTCTAGGCCTTACGGTTTGGCCTGCACGATGCGTTTTACGAATCCTTACAATTACAATAGGGTTTCAGCATTTCATGCTTGAACCCCTAATAAGAATGAAGGCTTTTTGCCAGTTATAGCGCCACCTATAGTCCGATCTCCATGAAACTCTGCATGCTTCCTCACCATGTTCTGACACATATGCTCATCAATTTTTGTGAAGTTCTGAGTTTTCCTTTGGGATTTATAGGCTTTTGAGTGTATTTTGCCACGCCCCTTTTCTAAATGACCCTGTTACAGCCACCCAAATGCCAAAGTTCAACTCTTTTTTGATAATTATTGATCTAGAGAGTCCAGAGAATTGTCCTAGACTGGTTTGGTTCCGGTCGGGCCAAAAACCAGGGACTAGTTCGCAAAAGTAGGTTTCGGACAAAATTCGACATAGCAGAAAATTTTCCCTGCTTACATCCAAATCGGAGATATCCATTTTGTCCGCCTTGAGCCAAGGATTCCAACGATATAAGACACTTGATCCTGGGACAAACGGTCTAAGAGTTATGAGCGATTTTGAACTTTTGCTTGCTGTAGCGCCACCTATGGGCCAATCGGGGTCATACTCTGATAGGTTGTCCCCAAATTGAGGCCTACCATCTGGCCAGGTTTCACGTCTCTAGGCCTTACGGTTTGGCCTGCACGATGCGTTTTACGAATCCTTACAATTACAATAGGGTTTCAGCATTTCATGCTTGAACCCCTAATAAGAATGAAGGCTTTTTGCCAGTTATAGCGCCACCTATGGTCCGATCTCCATGAAACTCTGCATGCTTCCTCACCATGTTCTGACACATATGCTCATCAATTTTTGTGAAGTTCTGAGTTTTCCTTTGGGATTTATAGGCTTTTGAGTGTATTTTGCCACGCCCCTTTTCTAAATGACCCTGTTACAGCCACCCAAATGCCAAAGTTCAACTCTTTTTTGATAATTATTGATCTAGAGAGTCCAGAGAATTGTCCTAGACTGGTTTGGTTCCGGTCGGGCCAAAAACCAGGGACTAGTTCGCAAAAGTAGGTTTCGGACAAAATTCGACATAGCAGAAAATTTTCCCTGCTTACATCCAAATCGGAGATAGCCATTTTGTCCGCCTTGAGCCAAGGATTCCAACGATATAAGACACTTGATCCTGGGACAAACGGTCTAAGAGTTAAGAGCGATTTTGAACTTTTGCTTGCTGTAGCGCCACCTATGGGCCAATCGGGGTCATACTCTGATAGGTTGTCCCCAAATTGAGGCCTACCATCTGGCCAGGTTTCACGTCTCTAGGCCTTACGGTTTGGCCTGCACGATGCGTTTTACGAATCCTTACAATTACAATAGGGTTTCAGCATTTCATGCTTGAACCCCTAATAAGAATGAAGGCTTTTTGCCAGTTATAGCGCCACCTATGGTCCGATCTCCATGAAACTCTGCATGCTTCCTCACCATGTTCTGACACATATGCTCATCAATTTTTGTGAAGTTCTGAGTTTTCCTTTGGGATTTATAGGCTTTTGAGTGTATTTTGCCACGCCCCTTTTCTAAATGACCCTGTTACAGCCACCCAAATGCCAAAGTTCAACTCTTTTTTGATAATTATTGATCTAGAGAGTCCAGAGAATTGTCCTAGACTGGTTTGGTTCCGGTCGGGCCAAAAACCAGGGACTAGTTCGCAAAAGTAGGTTTCGGACAAAATTCGACATAGCAGAAAATTTTCCCTGCTTACATCCAAATCGGAGATAGCCATTTTGTCCGCCTTGAGCCAAGGATTCCAACGATATAAGACACTTGATCCTGGGACAAACGGTCTAAGAGTTATGAGCGATTTTGAACTTTTGCTTGCTGTAGCGCCACCTATGGGCCAATCGGGGTCATACTCTGATAGGTTGTCCCCAAATTGAGGCCTACCATCTGGCCAGGTTTCACGTCTCTAGGCCTTACGGTTTGGCCTGCACGATGCGTTTTACGAATCCTTACAATTACAATAGGGTTTCAGCATTTCATGCTTGAACCCCTAATAAGAATGAAGGCTTTTTGCCAGTTATAGCGCCACCTATGGTCCGATCTCCATGAAACTCTGCATGCTTCCTCACCATGTTCTGACACATATGCTCATCAATTTTTGTGAAGTTCTGAGTTTTCCTTTGGGATTTATAGGCTTTTGAGTGTATTTTGCCACGCCCCTTTTCTAAATGACCCTGTTACAGCCACCCAAATGCCAAAGTTCAACTCTTTTTTGATAATTATTGATCTAGAGAGTCCAGAGAATTGTCCTAGACTGGTTTGCTTCCGATCGGGCCAAAAACCAGGGACTAGTTCGCAAAAGTAGGTTTCGGACAAAATTCGACATAGCAGAAAATTTTCCCTGGTTACATCCAAATCGGAGATAGCCATTTTGTCCGCCTTGAGCCAAGGATTCCAACGATATAAGACACTTGATCCTGGGACAAACGGTCTAAGAGTTATGAGCGATTTTGAACTTTTGGTTGCTGTAGCGCCACCTATGGGCCAATCGGGGTCATACTCTGATAGGTTGTCCCCAAATTGAGGCCTACCATCTGGCCAGGTTTCACGTCTCTAGGCCTTACGGTTTGGCCTGCACGATGCGTTTTACGAATCCTTACAATTACAATAGGGTTTCAGCATTTCATGCTTGAACCCCTAATAAGAATGAAGGCTTTTTGCCAGTTATAGCGCCACCTATGGTCCGATCTCCATGAAACTCTGCATGCTTCCTCACCATGTTCTGACACATATGCTCATCAATTTTTGTGAAGTTCTGAGTTTTCCTTTGGGATTTATAGGCTTTTGAGTGTATTTTGCCACGCCCCTTTTCTAAATGACCCTGTTACAGCCACCCAAATGCCAAAGTTCAACTCTTTTTTGATAATTATTGATCTAGAGAGTCCAGAGAATTGTCCTAGACTGGTTTGGTTCCGATCGGGCCAAAAACCAGGGACTAGTTCGCAAAAGTAGGTTTCGGACAAAATTCGACATAGCAGAAAATTTTCCCTGCTTACATCCAAATCGGAGATAGCCATTTTGTCCGCCTTGAGCCAAGGATTCCAACGATATAAGACACTTGATCCTGGGACAAACGGTCTAAGAGTTATGAGCGATTTTGAACTTTTGGTTGCTGTAGCGCCACCTATGGGCCAATCGGGGTCATACTCTGATAGGTTGTCCCCAAATTGAGGCCTACCATCTGGCCAGGTTTCACGTCTCTAGGCCTTACGGTTTGGCCTGCACGATGCGTTTTACGAATCCTTACAATTACAATAGGGTTTCAGCATTTCATGCTTGAACCCCTAATAAGAATGAAGGCTTTTTGCCAGTTATAGCGCCACCTATGGTCCGATCTCCATGAAACTCTGCATGCTTCCTCACCATGTTCTGACACATATGCTCATCAATTTTTGTGAAGTTCTGAGTTTTCCTTTGGGATTTATAGGCTTTTGAGTGTATTTTGCCACGCCCCTTTTCTAAATGACCCTGTTACAGCCACCCAAATGCCAAAGTTCAACTCTTTTTTGATAATTATTGATCTAGAGAGTCCAGAGAATTGTCCTAGACTGGTTTGGTTCCGGTCGGGCCAAAAACCAGGGACTAGTTCGCAAAAGTAGGTTTCGGACAAAATTCGACATAGCAGAAAATTTTCCCTGCTTACATCCAAATCGGAGATAGCCATTTTGTCCGCCTTGAGCCAAGGATTCCAACGATATAAGACACTTGATCCTGGGACAAACGGTCTAAGAGTTATGAGCGATTTTGAACTTTTGCTTGCTGTAGCGCCACCTATGGGCCAATCGGGGTCATACTCTGATAGGTTGTCCCCAAATTGAGGCCTACCATCTGGCCAGGTTTCACGTCTCTAGGCCTTACGGTTTGGCCTGCACGATGCGTTTTACGAATCCTTACAATTACAATAGGGTTTCAGCATTTCATGCTTGAACCCCTAATAAGAATGAAGGCTTTTTGCCAGTTATAGCGCCACCTATGGTCCGATCTCCATGAAACTCTGCATGCTTCCTCACCATGTTCTGACACATATGCTCATCAATTTTTGTGAAGTTCTGAGTTTTCCTTTGGGATTTATAGGCTTTTGAGTGTATTTTGCCACGCCCCTTTTCTAAATGACCCTGTTACAGCCACCCAAATGCCAAAGTTCAACTCTTTTTTGATAATTATTGATCTAGAGAGTCCAGAGAATTGTCCTAGACTGGTTTGGTTCCGATCGGGCCAAAAACCAGGGACTAGTTCGCAAAAGTAGGTTTCGGACAAAATTCGACATAGCAGAAAATTTTCCCTGGTTACATCCAAATCGGAGATAGCCATTTTGTCCGCCTTGAGCCAAGGATTCCAACGATATAAGACACTTGATCCTGGGACAAACGGTCTAAGAGTTATGAGCGATTTTGAACTTTTGGTTGCTGTAGCGCCACCTATGGGCCAATCGGGGTCATACTCTGATAGGTTGTCCCCAAATTGAGGCCTACCATCTGGCCAGGTTTCACGTCTCTAGGCCTTACGGTTTGGCCTGCACGATGCGTTTTACGAATCCTTACAATTACAATAGGGTTTCAGCATTTCATGCTTGAACCCCTAATAAGAATGAAGGCTTTTTGCCAGTTATAGCGCCACCTATGGTCCGATCTCCATGAAACTCTGCATGCTTCCTCACCATGTTCTGACACATATGCTCATCAATTTTTGTGAAGTTCTGAGTTTTCCTTTGGGATTTATAGGCTTTTGAGTGTATTTTGCCACGCCCCTTTTCTAAATGACCCTGTTACAGCCACCCAAATGCCAAAGTTCAACTCTTTTTTGATAATTATTGATCTAGAGAGTCCAGAGAATTGTCCTAGACTGGTTTGGTTCCGATCGGGCCAAAAACCAGGGACTAGTTCGCAAAAGTAGGTTTCGGACAAAATTCGACATAGCAGAAAATTTTCCCTGCTTACATCCAAATCGGAGATAGCCATTTTGTCCGCCTTGAGCCAAGGATTCCAACGATATAAGACACTTGATCCTGGGACAAACGGTCTAAGAGTTATGAGCGATTTTGAACTTTTGCTTGCTGTAGCGCCACCTATGGGCCAATCGGGGTCATACTCTGATAGGTTGTCCCCAAATTGAGGCCTACCATCTGGCCAGGTTTCACGTCTCTAGGCCTTACGGTTTGGCCTGCACGATGCGTTTTACGAATCCTTACAATTACAATAGGGTTTCAGCATTTCATGCTTGAACCCCTAATAAGAATGAAGGCTTTTTGCCAGTTATAGCGCCACCTATGGTCCGATCTCCATGAAACTCTGCATGCTTCCTCACCATGTTCTGACACATATGCTCATCAATTTTTGTGAAGTTCTGAGTTTTCCTTTGGGATTTATAGGCTTTTGAGTGTATTTTGCCACGCCCCTTTTCTAAATGACCCTGTTACAGCCACCCAAATGCCAAAGTTCAACTCTTTTTTGATAATTATTGATCTAGAGAGTCCAGAGAATTGTCCTAGACTGGTTTGGTTCCGGTCGGGCCAAAAACCAGGGACTAGTTCGCAAAAGTAGGTTTCGGACAAAATTCGACATAGCAGAAAATTTTCCCTGCTTACATCCAAATCGGAGATAGCCATTTTGTCCGCCTTGAGCCAAGGATTCCAACGATATAAGACACTTGATCCTGGGACAAACGGTCTAAGAGTTATGAGCGATTTTGAACTTTTGCTTGCTGTAGCACCACCTATGGGCCAATCGGGGTCATACTCTGATAGGTTGTCCCCAAATTGAGGCCTACCATCTGGCCAGGTTTCACGTCTCTAGGCCTTACGGTTTGGCCTGCACGATGCGTTTTACGAATCCTTACAATTACAATAGGGTTTCAGCATTTCATGCTTGAACCCCTAATAAAGGCTGTTCACGTGCAGTTCATTATTAGTTCATGTTAACTAATGAAACGTTTTAATAAAGTGTTACCAATTAAGACATAAATACAAAAAAAAAAAAAGTATAAAAGAGAATTAAGAAACAACATGAATTAAGATGTTCGTGACTGCTATCCAGATGTCACACCAAAGGAGAGTAATCCTGATAAAATGCAGGGAAACAAGTGTTAATAATAATTTAACATCATACACAAATGGCAAAAAGACACTGGGTGCTAATTAAAATAGGTCTATTCACTATTTAAAGAACAATCTCGATGGGTATTGACCACAGATGATTGTTTTGCAATCATTAGCGTGATTGTAGCTGTGAGAGCTGTCTGTACCTTCAGCTAAAATACAACAAAACAAGCATCATTCTTCTTCATTTTTGACACGATATGGGACATCTGATTACAACAACACTTGCTTACATCAGTAATAGTTCATAAACTATTTCTTCAAATGATCTCTAACTTCTAAACACAGAAATGAACGATTAACTGCACTTACCTCTGCTCAGCCATGAACTGGTCGAAAGCTGATGACGTAACATGTAGGTAGGCCCGCCCTCACGTGATACTGATTGGTCGATTGATAAGCTTAAATCTAATTGGCTAAAGAGTACGACTGCTCTGTGTTACAAGTGTTATACTGCCAGGAAAGTCTCAAAAACACACACACACACACACACACACACACACACACACACACACACACATATCTAAGGCGATTCGTACGTGAATGACGATTTGCACATTCAAATGCAAGGATACACTCGTACATTTTAAACATTCAAAGGTTTTTGTGCACAGTTGTATATCTACGAATTGTGTTTTGCATTTGTGAAATGTATTTTATGAGAATATAATTTTATTTTGCGCATGTGAATTGCTTTTTGTGAATATATATTTTTTTTCACGCACGTGGATTTTTTTGTGTGCACGTGAATTAGGTTTCATGCATGTGAAATTGTCTACGCATTTGTGAATCATGTTTTTTGCGTGAATTATATTTGAGACTAATCTGCTTCCATACTGGACCACCACACTACCTCACTCACAAGATAACAAAAAAATAAGGTAAACATCATCTTTTCTGCTCTAGTATTTATTGTGCGTCCTTACCATTCAGCTTAATAATTGTGTATTTATAACTACATTTTAAAAATAAATGTATTTTACTGTTGAATTCATGTATATTAAGATGTTAAGATTCAAAACTAATGTGGTAGGCCTTGATAGCTGCCAATTAGCTAAAATATTAGCAAAAATGTCATTTCCGCAACATGTCTTTACCGCAGCAAATTTAGGTGTTGCGGTAAAGACCTTGTGTTGCGGTAGAGACAAATTCAAGGTGTACTGTATATTAAATGACAAATATTCAGTATATTATTAGTACTGAAGTATATATTTGTATATTTATTAGTATATATATATAAACATGCCATTTTTTACATTAAAAATAAAATTTTGTCCTTACCGACTCAAGATGTCATTACCGCAGCACTCCTCTATTTTCATTTTTTTTCACATTTTGATTTGCAAAAAAAATATTTTTACACTTAAGTTGAGATGATTAACACATTGAAATTGCAACATCTGTCATAAAAAATTAATTATGTTATCTTTAGTGTGTATGGAAACAATTGACATCTAAGGTTACTGTACATTTTTTACATGGCATAGAAAAAAACATGAAATTCCCTATTTTGTATATTAATTTTTTATATCAGTATTTACAAAACTGCATCAAATTAGAAAAAGCTATTTAAATATGTAAAAAAAATTATAGAAATTACTAAAGAAAAATGTATAAAATGAACGTTATTGTAACATTGCGGTAAGGACACTTTTTAAGAAGATGACCCGAAAAACATAAAAAATAAACATGTTCCAGATTAAAATCTTAATGACTACATTCTATTTTGTGTAAATCTTTATATGTATTACAGACTGTGATGGTTAAAATTGAAATTCATAGAGGTTGATCTTTTTAAAATTGGGATAGTCAAAAGTGCCCGTAGTTGCAGAAACACCCATTAATACAAAACAACAGGACACAGATGAAGCTACAAATCCAGAAACTAAAATAATTAACCTAAGATGGTGAAAACCAACCAAATCTGACAAAGCATGCAAAGAACATAAGATCTTACTTAAAATTCATCAAGATAAAATACACATTAATGAAGTGTATCAAGAAAGTGTTTAGGAAAAGGAACCCAACTTTGAAAAAGTCCATTAAAACAGATAGATATGACACACAAATACATAATTTTGCTCATGCATACCTGTTGCTGTTCCTGTAGCTTAATTGGTAGGGCATTTGTTAGTAGCCAAGTTAATGGATGTGATACTAAGAACACACATGGTGATAAAATGTGAAGCCCGGAAGCACTGGCTTTGGCTCAAAGCGTCTACCAATTGCAAAAATGTAATGAAAAATATTCCAATAGTACATTGTACGTGTATGTAGAGAAAAAACACATTACAAGAATGTATGAGTCTGGTTTCTTGGTTACATAAATTAACAGTTAGCTGAAATCATTTATTTCTGTTGCAATTTCAAAGCAATGTAAATGTCAGTGTTTAGTATGTATATGAAAAAAAAAAAAGTCAAACACAATGTGTGTGTGTGTGTGTGTGTGTGTGTGTGTGTGTGTGTGTGTGTGTGTGTGTGTGTGTTTTCACAGAACAATTTTCCTTGGACAACTAGAGGGGGAGAAAATTGTTCAAGACAAGGCCCTGATTATCCCTTTTGAGGAATCAGAAGCCTGTTTGACGACCATGGCAGTCAAAGTTAAAGAAGCCCTTGCCATGGGTGCGGATGAAACAATTATTTTAACAGACAGTCAAGGGAACCTACTCCTTGACACCCCTGGGACTAAAGGTTTGTGGTTTTAGGTTAGAATGAACATTGAACTAGTTTATTATGATATTCATTACAACTCATCCACATGCACGTTACAACTTAGTTTATTACCATTCTGACTGTCATTATTCCCCTCTGTCACAGGCTCTTCTTATTGGAAGCAAAGCTCCAGACGCCTTTTTGCCATAAAAGAGGATGTGTTTGCAGAGATGGGGAGAAGAAAGAAAAGAAAACTAGGGTAAGTTTGAGAATGCTCTCACCAGAAGAATGTAGTTTTCTTTGAACTTTTCATATATTCATGCAAATAAAAATCGAAGTACTGTAGCTAGGGATGGGATTCTTCAGAACCGGTGCCCAGTGAATCGATTCTTTGGAACCGTTAGCATGCCTGCTTAACGATTCCGCTTATTGGTTCCGTTCGTTGCAAATGACGTCACACACACGCTTATGTTGTTTTGGTTCAGAACGCAGCAACATGGCATCGAGCCAGAAGCGCTCTAAACTGTGTCCTAACTAACGTTACACGCGGCGCGACACACGATAAAAGGTATATTTTCCATGTTATCAGAGTTTTTGTCCTAACCAGCCACGCCGGGACGATTCTATTTTAGAAACGGATCCTATTTCTTTGACTTCGTGCTGGAACAACAAACTCAAAGTGTGGCAATGATATTATCACTGGTAAGTGGTAACGACAACGTACTGTTTATGTGTTTTTATTTAATGTTAAAAGCGTGTATAATGTGACTGAATATCATTTAGTGTTAGCTGTAAAATCAACAATGGATAAATCACATCAGATCTTGAAATTAAACAAATGGAAACAAAAACGTTCAAACTGTGAAGAAACCCATGTATTATTTGACAAAGATTGTTTTAGCAACTCAGTAGCCTAACCCGAATGAGCTGTTAATATTCCAAAAGGCACAAGCTCTTCCTTGACTGTTTTCAGTCTGTGTTTTTAGTTTTTATGGCGCATAAATGGCAGTTTTTATTATTATTATTATTATTATTATTGTTTATTTTATTTTTTCTCTGGACCAATGAATGTCAAAATTAACAATTTCCTAATTCTAAGGCACTCTTCTTGATAATCTTTCTAGACACACACTAGCGTACATGGCATACTGGTTGAGAAACACTGCCCTAGGCTTTAGATCCCTGGACTTTACTTTGAGAAGTAGCTCACCTACTTTTAGGTTAGTTCTGAGGTTGCTAAACCTAATTTGTGTAAACTCTGTGCTGTGTCTTCTGATCAGATATTAAAGCGAGTTAATACAAACAAACACATTTGTACTTATTCCCTCACTCAATGAGAATCGATAAGGAATCGGATCGATAAGCAATATCGATAAGGGAATCGGAATCGTTAAATTCTTATAAATTCCCATCCCTAACTGTAGCAATTAGTATAGTCCATAGACTGTAATTTTTTATCAATTGACATCTGTGATTTTATGTACAAGTTAGATTTGGACTAGATGTACAAAACAGACCATTAATATATATTTTTTTTACTGAAGAGAATTCTTTGCAGTTCACTCAGCAGAAGTTAGCTTCAACACTCCTTGGCTGCTCTGATCCCACAATCAATACAGTAATATTTATACTTTAACAGAGATCAGTAGGTTATGCCATTCCTCCAAGTTTTATTATTTAGATTTGTTAAGCCAGTGGAGGCATTGAGAAACCGCATGTTTAACTCTTTCACCGCCAGCATTTAAAAAAAAAATTGTCAGCCAGCGCCAGGGTTTTTGACGATTTTCGCTAAACTTTAATGGCCAACAGAATATTTTCTTCTATGAATATATGAACATTCTAACATTCAAAATAATGATCTGAGAATTTGCTTTTAAACAACAACAACAACAACAAAAAAACGATTCTATTTTATCTTAATTTGTTCTTTTTTTTATTGCCACTTGAACATAGGTAGGTTTTGCCAAAAACGCAACATTTTGGACAAAAAAGCTGAGCATTTTATCAAACAAGTGCATTTTCAATCAGAATACATTCAGATGTCGTTTCCATCATATATAAAATCGTTCAGAGCATGCGCACAGGTCTTCCTTAACGTATACCACCAAAAAAGGAAACCCGAAAAAGCGGGTTTTTTAATATATAAAACCCGGAAAATTCTGTGTTTGGCAGCGGTTAAGAGTTAGTAGATGATTGGACATTACATTAAATCACTTTTGATCTCATAAACATAAATAAGTCATTTCAAATCAGGATAACAAGCACATTATGGAAATAGTCTATAAGAATCTGATAGAGAGTATTCTAACCTTTAACATGGCGATGTGGTATGGTAATTTAAACGTAAAAGGGAGAAGCAAGCTGCAGAGAATAGTAAACCTCGCCTCAAAAATTATAGGGACAGAAAACAATTAAGTTCCATGTACGAGGAAGTTCTCAGGAAAAAAGCTTTTAAAATAGCAAACGATCCCTCTCATCCACTCAATAGGGAGTTTGAACTTCTTCCCTCTGCCAGACGTTACAAAGTACCTAGGGAAAATGGTAATATTTTTTAAAATTATTTTATTCCTAATGTAATTCGGACGCTGAACAACACGTCCCGTTGATGTATTGTAACGTAATTGCTACTGCTGTACTGCATTTTGCCCTGAAGATGTCGGTGTGTTAGTCTTGTTGTTCTTGTTGTTTTTGTTGTTGTTGGGTTGATTGTTGAGACCGAAGGCAAATTTCCACATTGTGGACAATAAAATGAAAATGAAATGAAATAAAATATATATGAATTAGTAAACTAATTAACGTGGTTAGAGAAATTTGTTTTACATACATAGTTTCTCATTTTAAACCCATCCGAATGTGCCAAGTCTGTTATTTCTTGCACAATCTCTATACAAATTATTTTACAATTTAGATACTTTTCGGCAAACTCATCACTGTCAGTTGATAGGAATTGGAACTCAAATGTTGTTGAAAACAATGTCTAAATGTGGTTTGAGATTCTTCTGTTGATTGTCTTTCATTTGTTAAAGGCAAGCTTCTCGACATGAGGGATCCGAGCTATCTGAACTAAGAGACAAGATTGAGGAGGTCCTTCTTGCGTCAGAAGGGTTACCAGCCAAGCTCAGGGAGCTGTGCAAACACAGTAAGGGTCTAACAGAGCATCAAAGCGAAATTCTGAGGACCTCATTTAAGTGCAACGTATGCAGAGGCAAGTAATCACCCAGACATCACATGTTTGTAGATTAAAAGAGCAACCATTCTTTGGTCCTTGGGTAAGCACTTTCATATAATATTAACTAGGGCTGTAATCAACCAAAGAAAATCTTGGTCGACTGAAGTCCTGAAATTTTCGACTAAAAATTACGTTGTGGAGAAAAAAAAAAAGTATGTTACATTAATTAGATGCGCACTGTGCTCAGTACTTGTTAGCCTTGTTGTCTGCCTAAATTAATTATAAATAAACAAACTAATAGGCTATTTGCAGTATATTAAATCGTTTTTGACCTAATTATTTTGCACTGAAATGAGTGACGTCTCTGACAGCGGTGCATTACATGCACCTGTGCAATATCATAGCCTGTGATTTCTGAAAACAGTACTATGTTGTCAACTAGTGATATCACAAGAACTTTTGAGGAATGTGCAACATAATTTAGAAAATTATTTTTGTCATATGTTATAGGCTAAGTATAACTGTCAGACACTATAATTTCAGCCGCTCTGCACAGCTCGCACAGAGCGAGGCTGAACATAAGAGCTCAGCTTCGCGGCTGAGACACGAATAGACTTAAAGCTTTTACTCTTAATAAACACTAGTGATGTTACATATGACACTGAAGCTTCGATGCGCGTATCACATAAGCGACACACTTTCTAGTGAAGCCCCGTATCGAGGCGTGTGTCGGTTTACTAGAGTCACGTGACCGATGACAAACGAAGCCTCACTTTCTGTCCAGTCACGTGCGTGTTTCGCTTCGGGTGTCATAAGGCTCGAACTTCAGATCGTATTTAACGAGTCATTGTTGCCTCAGTCTGGTTGATATTTTCAATTATTGATATTGACATTTAATAATGATCCTATCAGACAATGTCCTTATTCATTGTGCGTGTGTGTGTGTGTGTAGAGAAAGAAAGAGAGAGAGAGAGTAGGCCTACATTAAATTTTATTGAATCATATAAGCTTATAAGCTATTATATGTTATTGTCACACTTTAATGGGAAAATGAAATTTTTTTAATGAACCAATCAAACACAAACATGTAAGGCTTTTATTTGTACACATAACATTGAAACTATGGAGTGTGGTGTGGTTGCTTCATCTGCCAGAGCTTCTAACACAGGCTTCTGGCTGCTTTATTTTAAATAAGCACCAGATGGCGCTGTTCTCGGCGCTGTTCTCGACACTCTCGAAGCTTTGAATCTTTTCCCGGAACAGTCAGGGGAAAGCCTCAGTGATTCATGAGGCTTCATTTCCCCATCCCTAATAAACACAAAAGGCACGTCCACTTTAATAAAAAAAATTATATTTATTAAACAAACAAGAGCAGAAACCAAATAAAGTGCGTAACTGAAAAATAAAGCATCTTAGGCTCAAAACTAACACAAACAGTGGGCACAGCGCAATTGCGGGGGATTAAATAGGGAGAAACTAATGAGGGGAACAGATGATAGCGGGGAAGCAATAATGACTAAACGAGGATAACAAGGAGGGTGGGGCTAAATGACGAGACAACACAAGCACATGGCCCAACAAAAGGCCATGTGTTTGCACATGAAACATGGATCTGTCATGATCCTGCCTCAAGACTAAAGATAAACAAGAACTAGATGGCAGAATCATGACATAATCATCCAAATTTTAAACAAAACCAAATAAAGTGAATACAACAACAAGGTAGCTGCACTCAGAACAAATACAAAAATAAATAAATCAAATGCCCAAATCCACAAGTGTTTAAAATTAATAAATGTGCAAAATTATAAAATGTTATTAATGTCCAAAACGAAATAAAGTGCAAAAAATAAATAGAGCATAGGCTCAAAACTAAAACAAACAGTGTGCACAGCGCAATTGCGCGTTAGGCTACAACAAATAAAAATAAAGTGCCCAAATCCAATAATACTTTAAATAAATGTGCAAAATTATAACATTTGATTAATGTCCAAAACGAAATAATGTAAAAACAATTAAATAAGCAAATGGCTACTCACTCACAGAGAGTACAATCAGTCTCCATTCCACACTTTTTTCCACACTGATGAAATGAGCGCGGCAAAAACTGATGAAATGAGCGCGGCAAAAAATCGACCAATCAGAATTTTGGTCGAACCAGACCGTATCGACCAATTAATCGGATAATCGACTGGGACGTTACAGCCCTAATATTAACTATAAATGGTAAATGGACTGTATTTATATAGCGCTTTCACAGACTAATGGCCACCAAAGCGTTTTACATTTTGCCACACTTTCACCCACTCATTCATACACATAATGCCTATAATCTATATGGGCAGTATGTAAGGGACAGTGTTGTCATCTGGTCATTATTACAAAATAAACTCAAAATGGATGATCAGGATCCCAACAAGTGATTTATAGTAGCACTGATGTCAGTTACTTGGATCATTAGTCTGACACTTAGGTGTGGTGTTGTGGCAATTTTTCTCCTTAAACAGCATCACTGCGTAAGAGACACTCTGAATCAAATTGTCATTTTTAAAATGATTTATTCTTGCAAGAAGTTCCCCGTCACCACACAGAAGTGCCCTGTGAAGTGAGTGAGACCCAGATGGGGAGGGCTGTGCACATTTTATACCCATTTCAAGGTTAGCTTCAGTTGCTCTTCCTAGTAGTTTTCCACAGGCCAGGACCCATTACTGCTAGCTTCAATTTATGGCTAGCTGACCCTTCAGCCCACCCACAAACTAGATGACCTCTGACCTCTGCCCAGCCGTTCCCAGTGTCTCGCTCCTTCACTTCAGATGTATAAACATACATAAATTTCATAAACCGAATCTTCTCTCACTACAAGTGAAAGACTCATGACATTCTTTGAATCATCTATATTTTATTAAAGATCAATGAATATCATAAAATTGCTATTACAGTGGTTTCCCAGAAAGGGCTTAGATTAAGCCAGGACTTTGCGTTTGTATTTTTAGGGCATTTAAAGAGGTTTTACAAACTTACCTTACAAAAAAACATAACAGGTTGTGTATATTGAGAAAAAACAATGGCTCGAAGATATGTCAGTGCAAGCTGTTTTCAGTTTAGACAGTTCTGACATACATTATAGTCTGGGACTGCTTAAACCCTGTCCGGGAAACCGCCCCATAGTGTTGTATATTAAAAGATATCTGACTGCTGAATGTCACAAATAACCATCAGCATCAAATGTCACAAAGAGCTGTGTAATAATGTCCTGTAAGTTTTCTTTTATTGCAAATGGTATTTTTAAATCTGATTCTTAATTATGTATGTATAATGTCTGTTACAGGAGTGATGGACAACCCTGTGCTGGCACGCTGCTGTCGCAGTTTAATTGGCTGTCGACAATGTGTCGACGTTATACTGCAGGAGGGTCAAGGGTGTGTTAAATGTCGGTCTGCAATCACAGGAGAATCCCTGGTTGCTGTAGCTGGCCTTTCGGAAGTGCTAAATGTTATCAGGGCCTTAGAAGAGCAATTCAGTTCAGATTAAAATTCCTGCTGTGGTAGTTGTTTCAAATGTTCAGTTGCTGTTCAAATGTTTCATTATAACTCAGAATATAATTGTGGTCTCTTAATATTGTAGCGCATGTTTGAATGCCACCAGAAGCGTTATTTTTAGTTCATTTTTTCAGTTAATATAACTAAAGTATTCCGGCACCGTGCCGGGTCTCCGGTGTGCGGCCGTGAGGAATTTGTTTTTAATAAAACATTTGGGAGACTTGCATGTTGTTTAATATTTTCAAGTCAATTAATTTCACATACCAATCATATGAGAGGGACGCAGCTCAAACTAATACTTTACAAGCAGAGCAGGGGAGGTCCTGACACGCACGTTAGCGTTGTCTGTTAAAGCGTGGAGCGCAAGTTCATGAAGCTTGGGGAGGATGTCCCCACGGGCGTAATTTCCTATGGGGACCGACACTTGTGAAAATCTTCTGATAGGTAACTTCTGAATATTAAATGTAGAACATTCTGTGTAGCTTACTAAAAATGGAAACAATATAGAATAATAAAACATCTCATTCACCAGCTGCCAGCAGCTAAAGTCTCAGGTACCCACACCCATTGTAATCACGTCTAACAGGAATGCACATACAGTAACAGGAAGTCAGTAATGAGCGATAAGACAAAAGAGAACATGCGCTGTGATTGTCCTGACACACACACGATGCACAGAAAGACACGCAATTTGTCTGCGTGTCAGTATTGCGTAACGCTTCAGTATTGCGCTTGATCGACCAATAACAGATTTAAGCAGCTGTGTTTTTTTTAACCGTATTCATTTTCTATATATGACAGACAGTAAAGGTACAAGTAAAAATTACATTTATTACAGGGTTAAAGTGAGGATGGTTTTAAGTTCACTTAAATTAAAAAATATATTTTTTGAAGCTTAGAAAATGTAAATTTAGTAATTTTTTTAGTAAAATTTCATCAATACATCAGTAGCTATACTAATATCAGTGGTACTGGCCTTCATTCATAAAAAGATCCATTAACATATAGCCGAAATTACACTACAGGGCCGTTGAATGCTTGAATCTGATTGTTTGATAAACGTTCTAAAGTGTGCACTATTTTCAGGGAAACGCACAGCTAAAGTAGTTCCAGGCAGGACTGTTCCATATCACTTTGCGTAGTCAACAACAGAAAATACGATGATTCTATATAACGGTAGTATAAGCAAAACAATTGACTCCAGGCCGTTGAATTATTAAACAAATAATGCACAGCCAAGATAACGGCCACTCCGCTTCATGACCTCTGTACCACCTCGGGTGTGCATTATTGTTCTAATAGTTTGACGGCCTGTCGTCAATAATTTTTTTACATAAGTGGTGACATTGAAGATCAATCTTCAAATCCCCCCAACACACACACACAAAAAGGTTCATGCTCAGGTTTTTTTTTTTACTTTAACCCCTCGTAATATAGTATACAGTTCATGCTACAGTATAAAAAATAATAATGCATGACAAGATCAGTTTTGGTAGTCAAGGTAGTGCTACAAGATAAAGCAGTTCTATGCACATCTTCTTGTTATGTTAATTAGGTCAGTCACACAGTCTTGGTAATACCTGTAATGCTCATTTACAGTGTAGTTGAATACATTTCCCAGGTCACAATAAAGTGAATTAAACTCTGTCTCCGCCCTAATTTTGTCCTCTTCAGACTGAAATGGGTCAATGCCAAATGCTGATGGAGTGGTCAAACTGTTTCCCATTTCCTGTCTGTAAAGCTCTGCAGCTTCTGAAGCCCTCGGCAGCAGTTGCTCTAAAATCCTTGACTTGCAGCCATCTCTGGCCAGCAGATTGGGAATGCCTTTGCCTATAAATAGAAACATTTGAATTAGGGATGGGCATGATTAATCGACGATCGATAATTGATCGTTAAGAATTTCGTCGATCACGTTTATTTGTTATCGATTAATCTAATGCAGGTTGCGTTGCGTAGTGTGAGTCTTGAAGCAATGGAATTAATTTTAGCACGGAGGTACCTGTGCATCCCGGCAACGTCAGTCCCCTCAGAGCGGGTGTTTTCGGCGGCTGGACTGGCTGTCACCAGGTTGCGGTCGCATCTGATCCCAGATCATGTCAACATGCTTATCTTTCTCAACAGAAATCAGTAGACTGGTGCAGAAGTTCTATGGGAACTTCATGCATTTTCTCAGATCGGATAGCTATCGGATTTATCAAAACGATTCCATTTACACCTGGTCACATAAATGTGTTTTTGCAAAACGGATATAAATCCGATCTTGAATTCCCGCGCTATATGCATATTTAAATTGTTGCACGTCACCGAAAGCAACTGATATGAGCTGCATTTTATTGATCATCAGCGAAAATGTCTAAATCAAAGACCGCAACAAGATATTGCGGCAACAGCCCTGGTAAGATCATTTCGGTTCTTTACTTTTAATGAAGATGATTGTGTGTTGATGAATGACTTTCACTTTGATTTGCGATAGTTTGCACGTTGACTTGATGAATAGATGCTCATCAGTGGTGATGCGTGTTGAAGTAGCGTCGTCATCAGGGTTCTCAAGTTTTATCAAAAGCTTGGAGTGAGATCACATGCGGTTAGGGGAGGAGCCCTAATGGAGCCCCGCCCCCGCCTGTCCGTCCCCGCCCCCCAATTTTACCCATTGTTCATAATTAACCAGCACAAATTGAAATTATAACAATTGGTAAATCTGATAAATGACAGAGCAATTAATCACATCAAATATACTCTTAAATGTTATATTTCAAAATTACAAATATACAAAAATATAACAAATTGCTCCAAACAGTTTGGAAAAACAAATCTTTTTGCATTTTGAATGTGTCTAGTCGTAATGGTATAATGATTTATTGTGTGGTAGGACATTGTGAACAAATGACATAGTATTAAGGTGTGTGTGTAAGTATGGCCTGGTAAACCTTACATTATGGGGACAAGATGTCCCCACAAGGATGGCAATATCTGAAATCCTTGTTCGTGTGGGGAAATTTTTTGGTCCCCATGAGGAAACCGGCTTATAAATCAAAAAAGTTATGTTTTTTTGAAAATGTGAAATTGCAGTAAGTTTTCTGTGATGGGTAGGTTTAGGGGTAGGGTTAGTGTAAGGGAATAGAATATACAGTTTGTACAGTATAAAAATCATTATGTCTATGGAAAGTCCCCATAAAAAATTAAAACACTACATGTGTGTGTGTGTGTGTGTGTGTGTGTGTGTGTGTGTGTGTGTACACAAGAGTACACACTGCAGCTTATGAAATGTGTTTTGTGTTGTAAGTGTTTGTTGCACATTTTGACGCCTTGATAACATTGATATATTTAATGTTCTGGCCTAAAAATGTTAGACGAGCTTTCTTAATTCCACCTTACCTTCTCCATCACGACATGTGTTCGCGTGATGTTGTTGGTTACTTAGTAACGAACGTACGGCGGCCGAGAATTTTCCGTCAACTTCCGTGTGTTCGCGCCTATGGTTCGCGCATCTATGTAACGAACGCAATCTGGCCGAGATACGTGCTGGCGGCAGGAAACTTCACTTTGTGTGTCTGCGCTCGTATACAACGTTATATATAAAGCTTGCAGGACAACTGGCATTGCCTTTTCAGCGTGAGAAATACACGGTGTGGCGTGTGAGCGTGTGAACTGGTTGAATTGCATGTGTCTCACGGCCAATGCGTGAGACTTGAGAACCCTGGTCGTCATATCTGGCTATAACATGACATATAGCCTATAACACGCTCTCACACGTTTATTTCTTAGCATTTTTGGGATAAGTCAAATTTACATATGTGGTTTCAACAACCAGATGCATTTACACTTGTCCAGTTTCGTCTGGAATGCGTCTCAGATCTCCTCCTGAAGTGGTTTGTGCGATCGGATTTAAATCCGTCTCGAATGCGTTTCGGAGGGCATTTACATTTGGGCTTTTCACGATCGGATAGCTATCCGAATTCTGTTTAAGAACGCGGCTCGCAGCTGCAGGTTCCGCTGTTTTAGAGCACCGCAGGGCATATCTTCAAGTCTACCGAACGTCCAGTTTCACTGCCACAAGTTGATCTTCTTGTAATAAAGATCTCATCGAGGACAAACAAACTGTATTTTTGTATTTTCATTGCAGAAATAATGAATTTCAATATAAAAATATTAATGATTAATCGATAGTCGATCGTTAATTCTCCCGACGATCGACTAAGAAAATTTAATCGAATGCCCATCCCTAAATTGTAAGTAAAAATAAATAAAAATACAGTAAGAAGAACATCCTACCAGTCTTGCAGAGTTCAGGTCCTGCCTTGCACACACTTACTGTAACTAATTGTCAAGTCATTCTGAAGACCTTCATTTGCTGGTTTAGGGTTGGAGGTTAGATTTGGGTTGGAGCTAAACTGTAGGAACTAGCTCTCCAAAACATTGTGTATATATTGGCAGTTAGATTAGAACACAATTTTAGAAGTGATATCAAAGCAATATCTCACATACCTAGAATATTATGGCTATTCCATGCCTGAACAAATCTCTGTACCCCAATCTGGCTGATCTCACATGTGAGATTGGATACACAGTATCTGGTCAACCCATCCTCCATATCCAAAGCCTCCTGGTCAACCATCTGAATGAGTGCAGTCTTGATTGGAAAATTTACCCGCTTATTGACTTCAGGCCATATTCTCTCTACGGTGTGGTTCTGTCGAGTAAAAGAGCATTCCCACAATGTAAAGCACAACTCAAATTACAGTATAAAGTACAAAATACACTTTCATGTTAGTACTTCTGATTTTTAATAAACAATGATAAATAAATGCTGTAGAAGTGTTCATTTTTAACTTGTGTTAGCTAATGCATCCACTAAGATTAACAAATAAAACCTTACTGTTACCAATACCTTACTCAGAACAGTATACATGTCATACAAATGATAATAATAAATAATTCAATCTCACCTTAGTTGATGTTGTCTGGAGGTAAGGCAGTCGTTGCTGGTTATGCCTGTATTCTGACAAGATGTCTTGCATGAAGAGGGTTAGATAAAACTCTCTACCATGGTCCACTCTGACCTGATCCCACATCCCATGGGAAAGGACAGCATTTCTAGGAAATAAAATATAATTTAATTTTGATGTTATTGAGTGTAGCAAAAATATGGTAAGATTAGAGTAGAAAATCTTAGACTTACTTGTACACCTCTTCATAAATTGTTAAATTGTTTTTTATTGGCATGGTAGAATGTCCAACAAGTTTTTTACTAAACCCATCAATGGCTATGACATGGGTCACACCAAACATGCAAAGTTTCTCGTTCTGGTCCATATGAAGTTTGTGACCCACGTACTCAGCATTATATGGGACAGGATTTAAATTACGTGCACCCTGAAACAAAACAGTTTTAATTAGGTTACATATAGAAAGTATTCAGCCCCTAGTTTTAGAAGCACTGGTGTAGAGATTATGGGGTGGTTTCATGGACAGGGTTTAAAGGCACAATATGTAATAATTTTGCAGTAAAATATCCCAAAACCACTAGGCCAATGTTATATATTTTGTTAAGTTGATTACTTACAATATCCCGACGTTTGTACTCCGCTCGTACTGCCATAGTAACCAGAGCCCTCTGATAATAACCAAGGCGAATGACGTGGACAACTGTGTAGTTCGTAATGTCTATCTGCACGCGGTTGTTGTTTCGTTCAAACATTATGGACCATGGCAAGCAGACTTTGGATAAAAAATGACAACTAAAATGAGAATCAATATCAGCGCGCCGTTTTCGAGATGCCGAGAGCTCCACGTCCTACATGTACTTTATTAGACAGGTGAGCACATTTATATAAAACTAATCAATGTTATATAGTTCAACATTGATAAAATGTTAGAATATGATCTGTATGTTATTCTAATGTTGATCTAGCTTACTGCCAGTCTCCTACAGAGAAACTAACACATACATTTCAACACATTTAAATGCAGTTTAGTGTGCTAGTGTAATGTTAGACCAAGTGAAACAGCGCTGCGTTACCTCACAAGTTTAATTCGTCTAATAAACTGACCAGTGAGTTGTAATTCTGCACGTGTAGTTCGGTAGAATGAAATGTCCATATTCCTTTTATATCCGTGGAACTTGCGTCGCGTGTGGAGCTGATAGCTGTCTCTTAGCAATCGCTCCTGCTTCATATCACAGTCATGATAAAAACATTGATGTATTTACTCATCCATAAACAATATTAGATTGGCCGGCTTGAATTTGACGACAACATCCATCATTTTCTAAGCAAGTGTTGCGTCATCAAACTACACCTTTGTTATTGTAAGAGGTTAGCGACCCCTAGCGGTAAAAAAAGTCCCAGACTAAAATGCATGTTTGAGCTGTCTTAACTTAAAACAGCTTGCACTGACATATCTTAAAATATATTATTTTCATTGTTTTGCCTCAAGATGCACACCAATAATGTTTTTTTTTTTTTTTTTTTTTTTTTTTTGTAAGGCATGTTGGTAAAAAACTATTTAAAAGTCCTAAAATATATTTCTAAGGTCTAGTCCAAGCTTAAATAAACCTTGCCCAGGAAACCGACTCTATACACATCCTGCACCCATGTCATTTTCAAATGTAGATTTTATCTCTACTTTTGAAAATTAAAGACTAAATAGACAAAGTTAAAGACTAAAAAGACATTGATGTATTATTATGTAATGTTTAATATATTAAATTGATAACACATGACAATTATTTTTAATGATAATTGTTTTTTTTTTACTATGGCACCCAAGTCTACCTGGCATCGAGCTTGATGATAAGGTTCATGCATCTGTGCTAATGTCCGACCCACTCGAACCTCTGATGCACGAACTCCTTGTGCAGCAAGATAGCCTGTCATCATTTTACGTCCGTAATATGGTCCAGTCTGTATAGACAAATAAGTCAAAATTAACCAATAATAGTCACTTAGATACAAGATGATTACATACATGTAAAGCAATTCATTGCAAAACTCAATTTCTCTTTTTCAAGTAGTAAAAAATATTTCAGATGTTTAGGCATATTTTTATAAATCTTTAATAATAATAATAATAATAATAATGTTTACCGGTAACGTTATATACAATATGCGCCGCCCCAGAATAACGCAATGTGACGTAGGTTCACATTCTCTATAACGTTACAATAACCAATTTTAATTGAACAACTCTCTGTAGCAAATAGTAGCAATAAAAAAAATCTCACCTCTACAACAGCTTGCGAAACCACCAACTCCAACTCGTCTTCGGAGATGCATTTTCTTTTAAGGCCTTTTTCAGAACGGAATTTCCGGACATTTCGTTCGGAATTTCCCCTCTGCATACCAAGCTCTGATAAACGATATGAAATTTCCGTGTCTGTGTGTCCATCTTCATACATGCTCTTTATAACGTCTTCATAAGCTAATAAACTCTTTGTAACGAGCTACCGACTAACTAGACTGTATTTAAATTACGCGGGATATACAGTTTACGTAGTGTCTGCACTCATATGCACTGCGCGCCCCCTTCGAATTTCCGGTAAAATCCAATGGTAGCCTACAATCTTTTCCGGTGTCTGGGCGGAGCTTACTTGAATATTCAGGAGTTTCCTGTTTTGTGTTATTGAAAATATTAGTGTTACTCTCTTCATGGCTATAATCACATAAAGTGATTGTGTCTGTGTTTCAATGTTGAATGAAGTTAAACTTATTTTTTTGGTAGCATAACTGTTGTAGGCTATTCTCAATAGTTTGTACACAGTGAATATAATTTAATGATTAGTGGCCTATCGTTTGTAATATGATGAGCCAACAGACATCATGTTTTTTTTTATTATTTTTATTTTTATTCTAATTTGCATTGATGGTCTTTTAGTAATTTAATTTGATGACTTGATATACTTGGTATGAATGTAGGCCTATCTGTGGTGGCATAATAAAGTTTTAGATTTGTGATTTTTTTTTTTTTAATTTGTCATTTGATAGCATGCATAACTTCAACCAGACATAAGTATTAAACACAATGAGAAAAGTTTATGTTTTTTACATGTATAAATGCATTATGTTAAAGTTTGGGCACCCCTGACAAATCATAATTTCAATTAATAATCATCTGGCCTTTCGAAGCAGTAACTTCATTGGGATATAATTTATATGGAAACAGTAACATTTCAGTTCTAAAACAACATTTATTGAATCAACAGTAACAATGCAATGTGAATCATAACAAAAACAGAGAGGTGCAAAAATTTGGGCACCCAAATGGAATAATTACATCAATATTTAGTAGATCCTCCTTTTGCTGAAATAACAGCCTGAAGACGTTTATAGCCACTGATATGTTCACAAATTCTAGTTGCAGGTATTTTGGATTCTCCCTTGCAAAATGTCTCCAGTTCAGTCAGGGTTGATGGTTTCCGAGTGTGGACAGCCCGCTTCAGATCATTCTATCGATTTTCGATGATGTTAGCCTGGGGACTGGGATGGTCATTCCAGAACATTGTATCTGTGTCTGTGCATGAATTCCTTGGTAGATTTGGAACAATGCTTTGGATCAACTGTTCTGCTGAAAGAACCAACCCTGGCACAACTTCAACCTTTTGACTGATTCTTTAAAGGACTCATAATGTTGTGTTACCTTGGATACCCAAATGCTCTATTATAGTATTTTAGGCACTTCTAAAAAAGAAAAGTGGAAAAAAAATCAACACAGAGCTCCTCAGACCCTTATTTCTAAAGGCATTATTGTCTCGCGAGATCTGATGCGATGTTTTGGCTGTCGTGGACGGTCATTATAATAATGCAAATGAGGGGCGCGTTGATTGGTTGCAGGAAGGAGGGGGGTTGACACCGCAGGTAACTTGAATGTTAAAATGACTCATATGCAAAAAAAAATGTATTTTACTACTTCCAAGCGGTACAAAAACATAGACAAAATACTGCAATAGCTCAATAAATGTGACGGTACTTATTGTTAGTGAAATTGTAATCACAACCAAAGAAAAAAGAAGAAATACACCATTGCCAGATACATTCTTACAGAAGCCCCACTAACTGAAAGCTATTTTCAAACTGCATGTTTTGCATGAGTTTGGCTAATAATGTTTAGTGGTATATTGTTTTCATACTTGCATTTAAACAGTTTTAGCCACTGAGCATGGACTCCTGTACCGTCACTACTGTAGCTGCTAGTGTAAAACAAAGTCGAAAGATGTGGCTAGCATTCGTAGAGTCCATTCCCCGAGTTTACCTCGAAGGTAACGTTACATACAATAGCCGCATTAGCTGTTAGCTGCTATTTGTTAACCACAGTAGAGCAATAAAAACACAGTCTTACCTTTTCAATTTCTGGCAAGTCCCTGATGGTTGGGATGGCACCTTTTCCCAAACGGAGCTTCGAGGCCAAGTTCGCCTGATACTGCCCCAAATTTGTAAAAGATTCCGGTGTAAAATGTTTAGCACACACACCTAACGATACGCCACTTGAAAGAGTTGTTGGGACAGCGTCATTAAAAATGAATTTCCTCCACTGTTCCCTGATAGTTTCGTCCGTTTTTGGTAGATAAAACACATTTGCATGTTGTTTGTGGCAGTCACCCACAGAGCATCTCAGGTGTGCACTCGATTTCTCCATCTTTCTCGAGTCAACTAAACTGAATCTGAGGGGGAGAGGGGGAGAGGGGCGGGCTTCCCGCGGCATAGGTTTGCGGTGTCCATATTTGGTATATCCTCCCCCGTCTTGACGTCAAGAAGGGGAAGAAATCAAAATCTCGTTTTTTCGTGCGCGTGCACGTGGCCTATTTTACAAACCCCGGGGTAAACAAACGCTTCACTTTTAAATATCGGCTTCCCGGTCAGTGTATAATCATTATGCAATCATAACATACATTGATTCTCGTGGAAAAGTGAAATTTCTACATTATGACTCCTTTAACATTGCTCAAGAATCTTCTGATACTGGGTGGAATCCATGCGACCCTCAACTTTGACAAGGATTCCATGACCTGTGCTAGAGTTCTCAACGGGTCGGGTCGGCCCGACAAACCCGACGGGACCCGCGGGTTCGGGCCGGGTTCGGGGCGAAAATATAATCAAATGACTCGGGTCGGGTCGGACCTCGGGCTTAATCTTTTCCAGTCAGTGAAAAAAAAAAAAAAACATTTATTAATCATCGCTGCTGTTCACCGTAAAGAAAGTCTGGCTGCTGCGTGCAAGCGCATCACGGAGAGGGGCGGGGGCAGACCTGACGCCGCTGCGTGCACGCCTTTAGCCTGGAGAAGAAGATGGAGTTGGTGAAAAGTAAACTTGCCTCAGGTGAATTCACCGTCGCTACTACAGCCTATTTATATATTTAAAGTTTATTGTTTCAGTTGTTTGTATTGTTAAAACGCGTGAACATTAAAGGTTGATTTGAATTTCCGTCTGCTGGTCATGATAATACGTGTATGAGAAAAAAAAAAATCCGACGCGGCGTCAGGCCGCGGGCCGGGTTCGGACAGATAATTCATGTTGATGTGTCTGGTTACATCGGGTCCGGGCTTTAAAAGCCACGGGCCGGGTCGGGTCGGGTTGTTATTTTCAGGCCCGTTGAGAACTCTAACCTGTGCTTGCCAACAGAGCCCTATAGCATGGTTCAACAATTTGTACAATAAAGAGCAGGTTCTTCTCCTGTGATGCTGTGTCCTTTTTCTGCCATGCAAAGTGCTTCTGATTGTGACCAGAATCTTAGTTTATCTGTCCACAGCACATTGTTCCTAAATCATTCTGGCTTGTCAAGATGAGCCTTTGCATAACTCAAACAACTCGTGCTTGTTACAGTATAAGCTTTTTTCACATCACCCTTCAATTGAGCTGTGCACTAGTGTACAATAACTATCAGCAGCAATATGTTCTTGGAGCTGCTTGGAGGTGCTATGTGGTTTGTCTGTGACTATTCTAATTCTTCACCTTTGCCTATTTTTTTTTCACATCTTTTTTCACAAGGACGGTTTCTGTGGCCTTCCATTCTGTAACAATTTTTCTGACTGTCGAGACAGAGACCTTAAACCTTTTTAAAAAACTTTGTCTATCCTTCTCCTAATTCATAATGATGAATAATCCTAGTTTTTTAAGTTGTTGAGTTCTTTTGAGGTTCCCATGTTGTTTACCAGTAGAGAATCAAGGAGAAGCACAACTAAATTAGCTACTTTAAATAAAACAATTTCATGATTTGTTGCACTTCTGTTTGCAGGGTAAAGTTTATTGAGCCAATCAAATTTTTTTTGGTGCAGTCAATAGTATTAAGTGACTAAGCATGCAATTGAAAGGGTGCCCAAACTATTGCAAAGCTGATTTTATTGCAATACTGCTACACTTAAGCATTTTTGTCTGAAAAACATCCCATTCTAGCTTACGACAACAATTAAAATGTTAAAATTATTATAAGTGGTTAAATTGATCAACCACAAACCTAAAAATTACTAATGGTTTTTATTTTATTTACAAATGTATATGGAGAAGACATGATTGGCAAAAGTATGAGGATTGTTGTTAATAATATGGTAATTTGACATAGGCTATGCACACTGCTGTGATTGTTCTGTTAGTTTTACATTGCTTGCTCAGTTGGTAAGCAAAATTATCTAAATCCTAAAGTGAAGTGTTATTATTTCTTTAGTATCAAAAACCATTCCCAAGCTTTTTCCCCCAAAAACGATGCATTTAGTTTAGAAAATGAAAAAACATGAACATTCAAAATTATTTTGCACGGTGAATCAGGATTATTATTTTTTTAGGTCCATTTAACCTATATGTAGCCTACACAGAGAGTGTTAATTCAACACTAGGGATTTTGCTGATATTCACAAAGAAATGTTTTAGTTCTATTCTAAAGGCTTTTTAACAATTAAAATGTTCACATAAATAATAAATAGACCAATGTAGTAATTTGCACATTTAATCTAAACATCAAAGATAAAAGTAAATCATAAGAGTTTAAATTTTAATAATATTAAAAAAGAGCTACATTTATTTTAACAAACACATTAACACACAAGGGTCTTGGGATCCCAGACCAATCTAAGTTTGGTCTGCTCATGCAATCCCAGTCACACCAGCCTTTGCAACTGACAGATTTAATCAAATATTCAAATAAAACATATAATAAAATAACATTTACAACAAACATGTATTATTAAAACTGTAAATAGCCTACACTCTCATGTTCAAAACAAAGTGAAAAATAAAACTATATCCTTTGTCTAGCGTAGCTAGAGATATATTTATTGACTCAAGTCATCTTCTTTGGAAAATAATCAAGGTTATTATACACATCACCTGCAGTGGGCATGGTGACCAGTTTGAGAACCAATATTAGGTTTAAATCTATGTTAAAGGACTTTACAATAATATTACACAATGGAGGTGTGCACTTAAATATATTAGAAATTCGACATTTTAAGATATAACGTTACCATATAAGAATGGGACTGTCATGCCACTATCTTATGCCGTTTTTCTCTTTATTTGATTAATAGCTATATTCTAATGTTCCAAATATAATTGCGTTCTAATAATTCAGCTATAAACAATCATTATTTGATTAAATCTTGACTATTAATACCGGTTTGCGTTAACTTTTATTTTGAATTTCTTTAAACTGGTGCCCCGCCTCTTACTTCTTAACCCTCTTGCTTTATGCCGTACTATGATACCGTGCTGGGGAAACAGCAAAAAACATTGTGCTTTGCGAGTTATTCATCGCGTGTCGGTAAACAGTGATAAAGCTTCATAAAAGTGAAGTACAAAAATATTCTACATAATGGTAATTTTTAGTTATATTATAGTCTCTTTTATGAAAGGCACTGTTAAATAAATGGTTGTCTGTTTATAAAAGCAACCAAGAAAAAGGCTGAGAAAAAAAGAAAAGATCTTAGTCTTACACTGTAAAATAATTTTTGCTGCATTAAATTAAGGCCGTATAGTCATTTCAACTGTTAAATCTTGAGTAATGATGAATTGCTTTGACTTGTGAAAGTGAAAACTGATAAACTTATGTTAATGTAAAAATATTTTGCCATGAGTTATTGATCACATTTTTCCCCGAGTGTAGTTCATTGTAATGACATTGTGTTTTCCTCTTTTGTGCACTTTTACATAATACACCAACACTTGTATCTGTTCCCAAGAAAGTGGAGCTGAAATATGTGCAGTAAGTGGACATTTTCTAACTTTCCAAAGGAAAGAAAGTATAACTTTCTTTAGAAGATATTTAGAAGAATATCAGTAACCAGACAGTTTCTGGTCTCATTGACTTCCATAGTATATATTTTTTCCTACTATAGAAGTCAATGAAACCAGAAACCGTCTGGTTACTGATATTCTTCTAAATATCATCCTTCCTGTTCAGCAGAAGAAAGAAATTCATAAAGGACTGAAACAACATGAGGGTGAGTAGGCTATATGATGACAGATTTTTAAAGTGGAGTATATCCCTTTAAGCCTGAGTGGCATATAGGCTACTGTAATCAGCATGGTCATGATTGCATGATCCTCATAGAAAAAATTATTATAGCATAAAAAAACTGCTTTACAACATTGGGTCTTCAGTGGCTTGGAAATGCCACAAAAAACCCTAAAACTGTTTTTTAAACCTAAAAGCGCCAGGTTAACTCTGAATGACACGACAGACAGCACTTTCCATCAAGTTCTCCGCATCTCCAATAGTGTAAAGGAAAGAGCCACACGCAAATAATCTTAGGGCAATGCAAACAGTTTGTGCTGTAGTTAAAGCCCGACTCCAACAAGTCGAAAATAAATGTGCGTTTCCAACAAATTAATAATGTAAACGACAATCTCACGAGTCACGAGAAAAAATATATATCTCAGAAAGTGCACTATCGCGCTGCGCTGGACTTCCCGTATCAGCTCCGTTTATGAAGCCGCCGCAGTCTAATCCTGTTAACATGAAATAAGCTGCTCCCGAGCAGGTTTAAGATTGCGCACCTGTTGCTATGACAGCAAGTTGAAGGGAGTGGATTGGAATCCACTGCTGCTTCAATGTATATGTAATGAGTGATTATAATCAAGGTATTAATCAATACTTTTCCTTCTAAATAGGGACTGGTTTTGTGTTTGAGAAAGGTCTTCAACATGTTAAAACACATAGGGGTCATTTAAGTCTATAGTTTAAGGTACCATTTGTCAGTTAAAGCCTATAGTTTCCATTTAGGATAAAGTGTCCTATCCTGAGAGAAAGAACTTGTTATCTTGATGTTTTGAGAAGACTCTCCTGTTTATAGTTAGAGCCTGGCCAAATCCAACCTTGGAAAAGATGTGTGTCGGGTGTGTGTGTTAGTCTTCTTGCTTACAGGTTAAGGAACCACTGGCATTGTTGGAGATTGACTGAGTTGTTGTTCGAGACATGCTGGCACCCAGCAACCCAAATTTGCGACCTGGAAGGTCATGACGTGCCTGGCTTCAGGGTCTGAGTGTCAGCTGCATAATCTATGGAGATATGCTTCTGTCTATCTGTATATGTGTGGAAAATTACTATGTTTATCAATTTCTTGGCCAATAAGAATCATTCAGCCTGTAAGCAATGACGTAGCTTAGACCTTGGAAATGGTATAACTGCTGTGATCTTTGTAACTGTAAGGGGGGCGGCCTACGAACTCCTGTGTGAGTCTTGAAGCTGACTTCTGCTGATGAAACTGCAAACTATCTTCAGTAAAACTTTTCTTCTATTTTTTATAATTCTGACTCCGGGTCTTCTTTCAAACATCTGGTCCATGGGTCCTAAACTGTTAACCCCTAACAGTAATGGTGGAGGATGCGGGCAATTATTCTTGGTGACACCCCTGGCAAATCAGCAAACAAGGTAGAAAGATTTTATTATTTGGTAGTGCTGTCTGAATGGAAGAGATTGTGAAGGGGGACGGAAGAGCTCCACTCCGACGAGGCGAGTGGAGAGCTTCACTCCGACGAGGAGAGTGAAGATTAATTATACTAAGTTAAAGTATAAGAAGTCGCTGATAGCATTGTTTAAGGTTTAAAGTTAACAAGAGCAGACAGCGCAAGCGAAGCGTGCTCCTGTGGGGGCCCCACTGGGCATTGTTGGTGTAGCAACACCCCAGCAGAGTACGTCCCTGGATTGAAGGTCCAGGGCGCCGCAAACCTACTCCATCTCTTCCATCTCAGATAGGGGATCCCCGAATTTAGTGAATTAGGCAGTTAGGGATACTAACAAAAATAGGGTTGTTTGCCAGGGATGCATCAGGAATGATCCCGAGAGAAAAATAAAAAAGGTGTGACCCAAATTGGCATGGACCAGTATATGTAACTGTCATGTTGGAGTATACTTTGCAGTTTCATCACGCAGAAGCCAAGCTGTGTTGTTCAAAGATTGCCGCCTCCATTTCTGCAATAACTTCAGGTGAGTTTGAACTGTGATTAAGATATTGCAGACAAATTGAGTAACTTGATCAATAACCTGAACAGTCCTGAAACAAATAGTGAGACAGAAGAGAGCAAACGCTGTAAGCAGCTGTGCTCTGATGCTCTGACTTCAAAGAAATGTGAAATTATTAAGAAAATGGGTAATCAGGGTTTTGATTCTGTTTTGAAATTTAAACAAATACTTGACTGGCTACACAAAGAATGAAACTGAAAATTTGTAATTTTTATCCTTGTATTGCTTAAGATAATTACAAAAAGCAAGTAAATGTAATTATGGGTCTGGGATCATTTCCTTGGACAAATGTGATTCAAGTTAAACAGAAACATTGTGAAAACCCCTAAGAATATGTTGAGTGATTTTCTGTGCAGCTTATGAAAATTAATGTGCTGCCAATGATAATGATGAAGATTATGATTTGGCTATTGAATACGCCACTGGTGTAAAAGAATACAGAGAACTGCTTATCACTGCTGTGTTTACATTCCTGATTGGGACACACTGCTTCAAGGGTGTGCAGTAAGTTTGAGCCGTTTGCAAGCTCACAGTGATCAAACTATAGTAAAGGTGTGTGCTGCTGTAGTTGTGGCTGACACATGAACCCACCAGATGACAGAGAGTTGTTTTAATTGTGGTCAGCAGGGCCATTTAGCCCATAATTGTAAATGCCCACTCAGAAGGTAAAAAAAAATAATGTGAAAGTAACAGAAATTTCTGGTATTAATGTGGGTTTGAAATTAGATCAGTGTTTAAACGATGATATCAAAGTTTTCGTCTGAGAAAGAATAAGAGATAAAAACAAGGTCAAAATATTGAAGTCTTAAGGGAATCCTTTTGAAGGAAAGATCTATAATAATATTTTTCATAAGTGAATTGATGAATACAGGTTGATGTAAAATTACAGATAATGACTAAAAATATGAGTTGCAAAATACATAAAATTAACTAAAGGGATGATTGCGTGTTAATGAAACACTTTTAGAAAGGGTTTAGATTATATTGAGAGACTAGTCTCATAAATGATTTACAATGATAACTGCAAAAGATGCATCACAAGCGGAGAGTGCTAGCCTCCTCAAAGTTAGTGTGAATCCTACAACGGGAACTTGACAACTAAAATTGAGATGAAATGTGATCAAATAAGTAAAAGCAGTATTACTGGACTAACAGTTGCTAAATGTAAAATACGTAGAAAGGCATCTGATTAAACAAACAGCTTGTTAGTGTCTTGAACGTGGAGGAATAGTGTTGACCATGAAAGAAATAGGAGCTGATGTTTTGCTTTCAAAAGATAAGCTTGTGATTGGCTGAAACGGCCAGTGCGACAGAGACACGATCTGAGTGGAAATTTGTAATGTCTAAATTCCCTGATGTGGGCAAAAGACAAATATAAAAATTATGTTTATTTGAAAACGCATGTAAATTCTGGCAAAGATGCCTTACGCTGGGCTAGAGTTATAAAATGGTTAAAAAAAGTTTGATTTTAGAAGTTGATGAGAGTGCAGTGTACCAGTCCTGAATGCCTCAGAGTCTCTCTCATTCAAAGTCAGCTAAAAGCTGTTATCTGAGCCTGTGTCATAAGTGATAATAAGCTATTTATAGTGAAGCACAGTGTTTCAGTTTAAAAATCATAGACATGGAGATGTTAAAAGAAATCATGCTACAGGCAGTTCAGATTTCATACATTTAAAGGGAAATTTGTAAATGTTTTAAAAGTAAAACTGAATGACTTTTAAGAAGTCTTAAACAATCAAAGTGACGTTTTTGACTAGTTTAATTCAGGGCCAGTAACTTCTTTGTCTCATTTTAGTCTCCACCATGCAGGGCTGATGACTCCGGCTACAGATGTAACAGTACACTGAATGGACGTTGTGATAACTAAATTCACTGAGTATAAGCTCAGTATTGCGATTTTGCCGATTTGCTGTTATTAACCTGCCTCCCTGTGTTAACACTATTAGGCAGTCCGAATGGCTCTGGTGACTCTTGAGTGTGCCTTTCCTAAGCTCCAGAACTGATTATGTTGAAGAAAATGGTCAAAGATTCTGTTATGGGGAAGAGCGGTTACCAGTGTGCACGAAGTGATATCACTCAAAGACGGGTAAGATTCTCTAGGGCCAGAGGTCAACCTAAGACAGAGGGTCACGTAACAAACACTGGGCATCTCCTGAATGGAGGTGTGTTATGTGAGTTGGTTATGAGAGTGGCGCTGAATGACTGGGAGAGGCCACCAGCGTCAGCATATCATTAAGGGGAGATGGAGCTGTAAGGAGTTACGGCATGTCTGACCCAGAAATGAGAGTTCCTCCATAACACTCACCAGAAACCGCATTCATTTTATGGCTTGTTTTTTAATTGTGACAAGTGCAACTGTGCCAGGGGACAACACCCTGATGGAGATTAAAGATAAAGAGCTAATGGGAATGGGCTTTCAAGAGCCAGTTGAGACCGTGAGGTGATTGTCATTATGTTGTGGAGACAGTAACAAACATTATGGAAGTGTTGATATTGAAATAATATGTCAAAAAGAAAGTTTTAACTCCTGAAGGTCGTTAGACATGGTGGTGGCTAAAGATGAAGACAGCTTTTGTAGATTCAAGAAAAAGTCTGGATAACTTTAAAGGTTAGGTGAATTGAGTATTTAAAATAAAGATAACCTTAGAAATGCTCATAGCATAATGTATTTTAGATTGTTGTAATGGTTCTAATTTGAGTTAAACATTTGTATTTTAACATTTGTGAACTATTAAGGGTTCTAGGCTATGATTAATTTAGCTACAGTCTTAGGAGGCTGTTGAAAAGATTACCGGTATTTGTTTAATATGATATTTAATATAATGATAGAGACTGTTGTGGAGGAAGGGATGGTACTCTGTCTGTCTTTCTGTTATTGGCCTGCTAAAGCAAGCTAAAGCAAAATAATGATAATGAACCAAAACAACCCAGCTGACTTTTCTAAAATCAAATGAATAATGAACAGAAATGCTTTGAAACTGGTTAAAGGCGGGCATACACTGTGCGATTTTCGTCCGATTTTGAGCCGAATTCTGACTCGTGCGACTCTTTTTCGGGTCGGGCCGATTTTCAGCTTTGTCGTGCGTCGTTTGTCGTGCAGTGTTCGTGCAGTGTACAGGGGGAAACGAGAGGCGATTAACCTCTCACGACCGGCAATCGGATGGTCGGATGAATTTCTGGCATGTTAGAAATTTTGGTCGCTCCTCGTGACTATATCGCACAGTTGAAGCAGAGCTACGAACCGATTGCCCTAAACGTAGTGTTTTTTCCCTCACTGCGCCTGCGCGAAAAGTTTCATCTGCAGCAACAAAAAAAAAAAAAAAAAAGAAAGAAAAGGGAGATAGGCCTATTTAAGCTCTGTAGTTCAAAGCTACAAATTACTGTTGCTTACCTCCAGTTCGTGTTGCAAAATGGATTAACCATTACCCACTTCTTCCAAGCCACCTGCGATGTACACTTTGCCTCTTTTATTGTTAAAAAATGTTTTTGAAATAAAGCTGTTTTTAATTTTCATTGATGAATTATTGCAGTGGTCGGACATAGACTGTTAATAATTAATTATATGTATATAATTCATTGTAATCGACCTAAATGTTTTAGACAATTTTCAATGAGGAGAAGTAGCCTAAGCTTCTATGTAATATTTTATTATCCTCACAGCGCGTTGGTTATGCGGTGATGCGCTATGAAATTGTTGCGTGGCAATTTAATTATAATAGCCTATCACTTTAATAATAAAAGTAGCCTTCCCTAATAATAATAATAATAATAATACAATAATACTAGTCTACTAATAATTTAATATATAAATTGGAAATGCTAAATCTTCTTGATATTGATAGCTGATGCTTGTTTTGACAATATCTCTGGATAGGCTGATATCGTCCATAGGCGCAACCCGGCACGAGGATTTATCGCGCTGATTCGCTCATATTTCACACGTATAGTGTGAGCAGTCAAGTCGCAGCTCGACGTTCGGACCGTACAGTGTGAGCACATAAATCCTGAGCTTTGGCTTTACATCGCATGCGATATACTCGTTCAGTGTGAGTAGGTTCCTTGCTGAAATCGCACAGACATCGCACAGTGTATGCCCGCCTTAAGAGACTATGTAAAATTAGGTAAAACCGAAATTGAAAATGAGCATATGTGTGTCTAGAATGCATGTGTGTGATGGTGACTGCACTTCATGTCTTGTATGTGTTAGTTTGTGGTACTATTATTTCCTGATTTTGTGAATATTGTGTCATTAACCTCTGGAATGAGTGTTTTATCATTACAGATGGGTTAAGTGAAAAGACAAACTTTAAAGAAGCTGATAATTCTGAGTCAATCTGATGAAAAGACGATACAGAACATGGGACGAGCTTTAATTGGATTGGTTTTCCAGCTCTGTCTGCTATTGGTAATTATGACTACTTTTGTCATTTATGATGTTGATCTGAATTACTCTCTGGATTAGTATTTATGTAATTTGGAATTGTGAAGTTGAAGATTGTCATCCATTATGGGGTAAAAACTCTTGTCTAAATTCAACTGAGGGTCTAAATTTAAATAAGACACCTAGGTAGGATCATAATGGTAAACGTAAAAATAATAGACTTGATGGCAGAGAGACAAAGTGACACATTGGCAAAGTCACTATCCAAATTATCCAGAGAGAGCTCCCTCATTTTTATGAAAGGCCGGTGGGCGAACAAAGGAAGAGTGGATATAACTTCTAAAAAGGTTTTATTTTTCAATCCATTAAATGGATGTATGACATTAGATGTCTAAGAAAACTACAATTTAGATAATAAAGGTTAAAGGAGAAAGCAGCTATATGGCTGTCTTAAGGGTTGAGATTCGAGTAACATAATATTTTGGTTTGTGAAAAACAGTAAAGATAAGTGAGACTGAGACAATACTGATAATATTTTGGGGGATTTTCAGACTAACCTTTTGATAGAGGAATACTGTGAGAAGTTGTTATAATGAAAAATAAAATTAAAATTAATGTTATGAAAACAAGGGTGTTGAATAATTAATAAAATACCATGATTTCTCTAAAGAGGGAACTTTAAGTGTCACTAGGCTGACAGCGGTGAGAGACTCTGTGGTAGAGGGAAGTAAAAAACAAAAAGGTTGTTGTATGAGACGTGTGTGTGGGGATCGTAAAAAACAATACTGTACTGGTTAGTGAGGCATGTAGGGAAAAAGGGTAAGATGAGAAGAAATATAGTAGAAAAATGTATGTTATGAAAATACAATTTCTGATAGAATTTATGGAACTATTTATGAACGCCTGTTCAGTCAAATTAAGTTGAAATGGTCTGAAAAGTGAGTTTCAGATAAAAATAATGAGGCATTGAGTATGATCAACAGAGACTGACGTGTTATAAAGATAAGGAATGAACAAAAGTTTTATTAAGCAGAATGGGGAACAATTCTATATTTTAGTGGTAAAATAATGATTGAAATGATGATATGAATTTGTTTTATTTTATTTCTATTTTTGAAAAAAAAAAGTACAAGATGTTACATGCTATGTGACTGTAAACTGAAGGATGAATTCACTAGAGACTTAAAGTACTTGGATTATGGGTTATGGATTATTATGGGTCTTAATTATTATTATTATTTTTATTTGTTGTTGTTGTTTATTTTCAGTATGACAACCATTGTGTTTTGAACCTAAAGGGTCTATAATGGGGTAGTGAAAAGAATGGATTAACTATCTTTTTCAGTTTATTATAAAAGGAATTGGAAATTATAGTTTTATGCATGTATCCTGGTATTTATGATTATAGACAATGTCTGTATTTAGGATCTGAGTAGTGACTGTGGGTCTAGCCCATGCTAGGAATACAGCAACAGTGCTTGCTTATTTAGCCCGGCTTCCAGAGAATAAATATGTACTTTTTTGTATCAGTTAAGTTGATGATAATACCAAATTAGCCAAGATGAATAACAGCTGTGTAAGACATGTAAAGACAGCTATGTCAGCAGGTTCTGGAGATCAATAATACTATGTGGGACATTATGTAAATGTTAAGTCCTTGAAAGGAAAAATATATTGTTTTACAAAAAATGTTTTAACTTGACAGAGGAGCATGGGTCAGAAACCTAACATTTTGAAGCAGCCTTTATGGAAAGACCAGATGTGGTGTTTAGGACCCCACATTGGTCTAAAACGGGGGACTGAAGGGAGTGGATTGGAATCCACTGCTGCTTCAATGTATATGTAATGAGTGATTATAATCAAGGTATTAATCAATACTTTTCCTTCTAAATAGGGACTGGTTTTGTGTTTGAGAAAGGTCTTCAACATGTTAAAACACATAGGGGTCATTTAAGTCTATAGTTTAAGGTACCATTTGTCAGTTAAAGCCTATAGTTTCCATTTAGGATAAAGTGTCCTATCCTGAGAGAAAGAACTTGTTATCTTGATGTTTTGAGAAGACTCTCCTGTTTATAGTTAGAGCCTAGCCAAATCCAACCTTGGAAAAGATGTGTGTCGGGTGTGTGTGTTAGTCTTCTTGCTTACAGGTTAAGGAACCACTGGCATTGTTGGAGATTGACTGAGTTGTTGTTCGAGACATGCTGGCACCTAGCAACCCAAATTTGCGACCTGGAAGGTCATGACGTGCCTGACTTCAGGGTCTGAGTGTCAGCTGCATAATCTATGGAGATATGCTTCTGTCTATCTGTATATGTGTGGAAAATTACTATGTTTATGAATTTCTTGGCCAATAAGAATCATTCAGCCTGTAAGCAATGACGTAGCTTAGACCTTGGAAATGGTATAACTGCTGTGATCTTTGTAACTGTAAGCGGGTCGGCCTACGAACTCCTGTGTGAGTCTTGAAGCTGAACTTCTGCTGATGAAACTGCAAACTATCTTCAGTAAAACTTTTCTTCTATTTTTTATAATTCTGACTCCGGGTCTTCTTTCAAACATCTGGTCCATGGGTCCTAAACTGTTAACCCCTAACAAAGTCCAGGATGAGCGCCGAAGAACCAAACAGTCCAAGATCATGCCAAATCGCCAACAATCAAATCCAGCTAACTGAGTTAGCGACGTACGAAGAACGGACCCCAGGGGCCTGTACCATGATGATAGTTTAACAAACTCGGGGTTACAGGATTGGTTTTGAGTCGACAAAACCAAACCGATGCGATCAGGCTTTATTGGTACCATGATGCAGCTCATCAACTTTCTCTGTCAACCCAGGCTTTGATAAGCTATGATTACTCCACGCACGCGTGCACATACCAAAGTGACGTTGGCACCGAACAACCAATCGCGTTCGATATGGATAGAGCGAGAGCAATATATTTTTCCGCGAAGGAACAAGAAATAATTCAGAATTATGATGAATTTAAATATGTATTTCAAGCTCGAAACAATACGGTCTGCTGATTGCGTTAATGTGTAAGTTAAACAAATACGTTCTATATTCATGTAAAATGATGTATATATTTTAGCCTATTTTTATATCAAAAATGTGCATGTATACTAAGAAAGATTAATATTCATTGATTTTTAGATGCAACACTAACTTCAAACGTTCTTGACAGCAGATTAAGACAAAATATAAAAATATAATTCAAAAAGGTGAGTATTTACCACAACCTTTTATTATTTTTGTGAACATTTTATCACAAACACTTGTTTGCAGCAAACAGAAATAAAGAGTGAAATTCAGAAAACCAGAATACACTGGCGGAGGAGTTGGCTCTGAGTAGGCAATAAGGGACGGACGATTATAGATGTGATTACAGGTGCTGTACAATCTGACCCTGGTGCTGGCTCCTCTTAGCAAGTAACACTGGGTAGCCTATGTGTGCATCAGCCTACATTACTACTTTTTGAAGTTTTAAATATGGCTGACTGTATGTTTTGCAGTAGAGGGAAATACAGTGTCCCTGTTGAAGCCAGCACACACACACACAGTCTCCCACACAGAGGTCAGTATGCAACAGACAGAACACCAAACATAACCTGCTTTACAACAGTTATGCTTTACATTGGCCTATTTATTAGGGTGGAGGAAATGAAGACACTCTGTCTGTGTGTTCTCAGACAGTTGCTGATGTGAATGCACTGGGCTTTTTACTATGGCAAACATTTGAATGTGTGGCATAAAAAAGAGACTGGCCCTTACACATCTCTTTTGTAGGATTTTACACAACCTGCCCCAGAAACTGAGGCCTCTACCTCAATGGGCTTCAGAACAAATGTGTAAGGATTTAAAACCCTCGACATAAATTACAGTCAGTCCTGTGTTTGTAGGAAGTCAAGGAACTTTTTGTGATTTGATGAGCCTCCAGAAAACTTGTAATGATCATGTTTGTGGTGGAATTATGTTTCAGGTGGAAACAGACTCAGTCAGGGCCCTGTACGAAAGGAGTCTCGAACTACTGCACACTAAAGGAGACTTGAACTAGACTGCACACTAAAGGAGTCTTGAACTACTGCACACTAAAGGAGTCTTGAACTACTGCACACTAAAGGAGTCTCGAACTACTGCACACTAAAGGAGTCTTGAACTAGACTGCACACTAAAGGAGACTTGAACTAGACTGCACACTAAAGGAGTCTTGAACTACTGCACACTAAAGGAGTCTTGAACTACTGCACACTAAAGGAGTCTTGAACTACTGCACACTAAAGGAGTCTCGAACTACTGCACACTAAAGGAGTCTTGAACTAGACTGCACACTAAAGGAGTCTTGAACTAGACTGCACACTAAAGGAGTCTCGAACTAGACTGCACACTAAAGGAGTCTTTAACTAGACTGCACACTAAAGGAGTCTTGAACTAGACTGCACACTAAAGGAGTCTTGAACTAGACTGCACACTAAAGGAGTCTTGAACTACTGCACACTAAAGGAGTCTCGAACTACTGCACACTAAAGGAGTCTTGAACTAGACTGCACACTAAAGGAGTCTTGAACTACTGCACACTAAAGGAGTCTTGAACTACTGCACACTAAAGGAGTCTCGAACTACTGCACACTAAAGGAGTCTCGAACTAGACTGCACACTAAAGGAGTCTTTAACTAGACTGCACACTAAAGGAGTCTTGAACTAGACTGCACACTAAAGGAGTCTTGAACTAGACTGCACACTAAAGGAGTCTTGAACTACTGCACACTAAAGGAGTCTCGAACTACTGCACACTAAAGGAGTCTCGAACTAGACTGCACACTAAAGGAGTCTTGAACTACTGCACACTAAAGGAGTCTTGAACTACTGCACACTAAAGGAGTCTTGAACTAGACTGCACACTAAAGGAGTCTCGAACTACTGCACACTAAAGGAGACTTGAACTAGACTGCACACTAAAGGAGTCTTGAACTAGACTGCACACTAAAGGAGTCTTGAACTAGACTGCACACTAAAGGAGTCTCGAAGTAGACTGCACACTAAAGGAGACTTGAACTAGACTGCACACTAAAGGAGTCTCGAACTACTGCACACTAAAGGAGACTTGAACTAGACTGCACACTAAAGGAGTCTCGAACTACTGCACACTAAAGGAGACTTGAACTAGACTGCACACTAAAGGAGTCTCGAACTACTGCACACTAAAGGAGTCTTGAACTAGACTGCACACTAAAGGAGTCTTGAACTAGACTGCACACTAAAGGAGTCTTGAACTAGACTGCACACTAAAGGAGACTTGAACTAGACTGCACACTAAAGGAGTCTTGAACTAGACTGCACACTAAAGGAGTCTTGAACTAGACTGCACACTAAAGGAGTCTCGAACTACTGCACACTAAAGGAGACTTGAACTAGACTGCACACTAAAGGAGTCTTGAACTAGACTGCACACTAAAGGAGTCTTGAACTAGACTGCACACTAAAGGAGACTTGAACTAGACTGCACACTAAAGGAGACTTGAACTAGACTGCACACTAAAGGAGACTTGAACTAGACTGCACACTAAAGGAGACTTGAACTAGACTGCACACTAAAGGAGACTTGAACTAGACTGCACACTAAAGGAGTCTTGAACTAGACTGCACACTAAAGGAGTCTTGAACTAGACTGCACACTAAAGGAGTCTCGAACTACTGCACACTAAAGGAGACTTGAACTAGACTGCACACTAAAGGAGACTTGACTCGAACTAGACTGCACACTAAAGGAGTCTTGAACTAGACTGCACACTAAAGGAGTCTTGAACTAGACTGCACACTAAAGGAGACTTGAACTAGACTGCACACTAAAGGAGACTTGAACTAGACTGCACACTAAAGGAGACTTGAACTAGACTGCACACTAAAGGAGTCTTGAACTAGACTGCACACTAAAGGAGTCTTGAACTAGACTGCACACTAAAGGAGACTTGAACTAGACTGCACACTAAAGGAGACTTGAACTAGACTGCACACTAAAGGAGACTTGAACTAGACTGCACACTAAAGGAGTCTTGAACTAGACTGCACACTAAAGGAGTCTTGAACTAGACTGCACACTAAAGGAGACTTGAACTAGACTGCACACTAAAGGAGACTTGAACTAGACTGCACACTAAAGGAGTCTTGAACTAGACTGCACACTAAAGGAGTCTTGAACTAGACTGCACACTAAAGGAGTCTTGAACTAGACTGCACACTAAAGGAGTCTCGAACTACTGCACACTAAAGGAGACTTGAACTAGACTGCACACTAAAGGAGACTTGAACTAGACTGCACACTAAAGGAGACTTGACTCGAACTAGACTGCACACTAAAGGAGTCTTGAACTAGACTGCACACTAAAGGAGTCTTGAACTAGACTGCACACTAAAGGAGACTTGAACTAGACTGCACACTAAAGGAGACTTGAACTAGACTGCACACTAAAGGAGTCTTGAACTAGACTGCACACTAAAGGAGACTTGAACTAGACTGCACACTAAATGAGTCTTGAACTAGACTGCACACTAAAGGAGACTTGAACTAGACTGCACACTAAAGGAGACTTGACTCGAACTAGACTGCACACTAAAGGAGTCTTGAACTAGACTGCACACTAAAGGAGTCTTGAACTAGACTGCACACTAAAGGAGACTTGAACTAGACTGCACACTAAAGGAGACTTGAACTAGACTGCACACTAAAGGAGTCTTGAACTAGACTGCACACTAAAGGAGACTTGAACTAGACTGCACAAGGAGTCTTGAACTAGACTGCACACTAAAGGAGTCTCGAACTACTGCACACTAAAGGAGCTGGACTGAGCTGAGGAGGCTCCAAATAAAATAAATAAAATTAGAGATCAAACAGCTGGATCAAACTGATCTCAGTATGTGAACTTATTTAACCAAGTAACACTTAAGTATGAATATTTATTAATGCAACTTTCTCTTGCTCTCTTTCTCCCTCCCATCCCACAAAACCAATAAAACAGTTTGAGACCTATCTGCAGTTTCATTGTGCTTTTATTAAGTGTAATATTGTATGGTAATTGCATCTACATCTGCACCAGCTGAGTGGTCAAGTGTGATCGGGTCAGTTTCATCGGGGAGAAGCTGGTTTTGTGGTGGTTCTCGCTCTGTTCTACTGGTGGCTATATTGTGCAGAATGGCACATGCAGCCACTATCTGTGATGCCCGCTCTGGTGACTCTTAAGCACCGAACACAGTTGAAACGTGCCTTTAGGAGGCCAAAGGTCATCTCGATCTTCACTCTGGTTTTACTGAGGGCCACACTGAAGCGGTGCTGTGGCCCTGTCTGAGGGTCATGATAGGGGGTTATTGTGTAGGTTTTTCTATCTCAGTTCAAATTAACAGTGTTTTGTACTGTACCAAATTTAACTTGCTTTCCTCAAAGCGCTGACACAACACCGACTCACGGAAAATTCTTGGTCATGCACTGGAGCCAGCCCATTTGGCATCCAAACTTGTGACATACGTTCATGATCACCACAAGTCGTCTGCAGATGAAATGTTTAGTAGATCATTGTTATATATGTTAATGTTACTATTAATTTAAAGATTCATCTCACAGAAAATAATCATCTGTGAAGTCATCAAAGGTGAAGTCATTGCAACAGACTGGGAATAAGTTACGTCACCTGTATGTTTCTTTGCTCACAGCTGATTGGTCAAACTTCAGTCTGAGATCTTGAATCCAGAACATAACCTGCCCCGGAGCAGGTTAGCCGTGCAGCGTAAGATACCATGGCAACGAACACCGATTAAAGCCGAGCTACGTTCATAGTACCTAAAACCCAGGGTTGGCGGAAACTAAACTGAAACATAGTTGGCTAGCCACCTAATCCGGCTTCATGGTATAGGCCCCTGGTCAAAAGACATCCTTTTATCGAAAACATAAACAAAAAACACATAAAAAAGACATCAATCATTTGTAAATGAACAATTTTGTGTTAATTCTACCTAAATGATACATTTAACATATAAACACGTGTGTATAACTTTGAAAGAAAACGTACCTTCTTAATCTTAAGGTCTGTCATCCCGCTTTCTGTTTTGAGTGTCTTCGTTCGGAGAGAGCCAACAACAGCCAATCGCAACAGGAGGACGTCATTCACGGCATAGCAACCAATCAAAAGATTTTCAGGTCTGAGCCCCGGCTCTTAAAGTGTTAAAACTGACTCGTGTGTGTAAAGATTTCAGCTGCGCGCGTGTAGAAAAGAACTCGAGCTTGTAGAACCTGTCAGGACTCGCGGCTGTTAGTTCTGCTTGCGACTTGTTAATTTGTGCGCACAATCATATTTTTTGTGCTCCAGTTTGGGATTTGAGACTTCTGCATGTTTACATTTCACGTGCGAGCTTTGTCACGTTGCTCACACTGTTGCAATTCACTTGCGCGCTGTGTTTATGCGCTTGCGCTGTTTTGTCCACCATTTGACGCCATAGTTTCCTGTAGTGCACCCTGAGTATCCACTTTGTGGTATCGTCTGTCGAGGTTCATCAGTCTCCTGCATCTTATCTGACCTGAGTATTTTCTCTGTCTAAATAAACTGTCTGTTGCTAGTTGCACTTGGATCTTGGAACTCGTTATTGTGACAGATGATGTCCGGATCGCATTTGTAGCACTAAGAATGTAAAACGGGACAGATATCAGGTAAAATAGTTTTATTAATCGGTTTGTGAGTTTATAGTGATAACAGTAACTGGTGATCGGTTGAAATCTAGTTCATGAGATAGACTTAGTTCATGAGATAGACCAGGGCCGTCGCCAGAACAAACCAAATGGGGGGGCATTTAATTTTCATAGGCACACTTTTTGTAATGATCTGAGACAGACCAAAACAACAACCCATATTAGGCTCTAACTAAAATAGACCACAATAGTCTTGTTTTGTTCAATTATTCAAATAAAATACTTAACCTTATGATCTCAACGTCTCTGTTTATTTTCTCTTAACATTTCCACATTTAGCTAGTAGCCTTTTTTTTTTTTTTTTTTTTGCATTTTTCGTCACATACACAACACAGTGTCATCTAGTGGCTTTCTTGAGTAACAGGCACAATCAACGTAGGCTAACGTATATCTGATACCATGAAGACACAAAGGAGCAATTTTTATTATTATACAAGCGAGCTGTGTATCGCTGTAAAATAATCTGATTCGGTCCTTCATTTCCAAGATCAATGGCTTGCAGCTTTGGCCCAGTCACAGCCACAGCGACGGCGATCACGTCACTAGTAGTAGGCCCATTCATAATTACACCCGCTGCGCTGTGAACTTGTCTCATTAGACAAATTCTCCATTCCTACCATCTCATTAGCTCCAGAGTCGTCTCCACACACGTTGTTGTTGGTCAAAGTCGTCTTTGTCAACAACGAATCTTTAAACCACTTTCTTATATCCATAGCTTTGCTGTACAAAACCGCCAAAATTTGATTCTGAGATCGCATGCATATGCTTGCTTAACTAAATGAATTGCATGATTTATTTATTTATATATATATATATATATATATATATATATATATATATATACTTACACACAACTGCATATTGTAATTTGAATAAATAAAACTACTAACACAAAAATAACATATTGAAAGGTCTGCTGCTGGAGACTTGCCATTGGCTGTTGTATTTGAATAATTAATGAGGTAGGTCTTTGCAAGGTTTGGGCGCTGTTTTGGGATGTTTTAACAGTCATTTATGAATATAATTATATTTCAAGTTACGTTCTGTGTAATAATGCGTTGAATAATGAATTTTCTGAATCATTTCTGAAGATAATGTGTTATGCATTTCTAGTGTTACCGTTGAAGAGATTACTGTTCCTGTGAGCTAAGTTCTGCTGAAAAAATTAGGATAGAGAGTGAAAATTATTACAATCGCAGACATTAAATATCGAACATTTAATGCGAGTATGCTGTATTATTTTGTGCATTACATGTATGGGGGCACAATAAGTCATTTGGGGGGGCACAATAAGTCATTTGGGGGGCCAATGAGGTGTTGGCTCATGTTTTTGTACAAATTACCACATATAGGGCAACTTGATGACATCCTGCAAAAACAAATCGATAAAAATGTTATTTTTAAAAGGAAAACATTATATTTCACTCTTTTCTAGGCATTGTGAAATTAAATATGCTTAAGTATTAAGTAAAAATGAGTACTGACTATTCACTGTCTATGTCTGTCTATGCTATATGTCGTCTTCCATGTCTATGTATCTGTTCACTGTCTATGTGATTGCCCACATGACTCAACTTTTGTCTTTGTCCACTCAACTTACTCCTGTCATCTGTCCTTGTCGTTTGACTGTGTCGTCTTGCGTGTCAATGCTGCATGTGTCATGACTGTGTTTTTTCATTCTGTCGTTGCTATGCGTCGTTTCCCTCTGTCGTTACTATGTGTCGTCTTCTCTCTCTTGCTTCATATTGTTGATTTGTGTTGTTGCTATGCGCCGTGTCACTCTATCGTTGCTTTGTGTTGTTTCATTCTGTCGTTAGCAAGAGCTAACGTTAGCTAGCAAGTTCCGGCAGTTGATGTCACGCAATCCCAGCATGCACCAGTCAATATCAAAACACTGCCATCGGAGCTGAGCCAGAATTAAATAGATAATTTATTGAGCCCAAGGGGAAATAATCTGCTGCCTATTTCAATAAACGCCTTGATTCGGCATGGTGGATAGCTGCTGTGCGCCGGGATGCCAGAACCATCGGAAAAAAGATAACGGATAGCATCTTATTGGATTCCTAGCTAGCTAAAGATCCCGAGAGAAGTAGTAAATGGATTGCTTCCATAAAACGTGCTAGAAGCAGACGGAACCAAACCGAGCGATGGGAGCCCACAAACAATGGATTTCGGTTATGCTGTAACCACTTCATATCAGTAATTATAAAATTATTACAATACAAAAATATAATCTGTATGCTAAAAATATATTTATTATATTTATATATAAATGATAAAAACATCTAACATGGCCACTTCTAACGGATTTAAATTGTGTTGCAGACTTTGAGGTGTTCCCTGGCGTTTTGATTAAACATTCAAATTCCGCATAAACTTCGACTAATAGCTCTTGCTCTGCTGTGGAGAAAAGCTGGGGCGCGCTCTTTGGCCACGGTGAGCAGCCAATAGCAGCGTTGCTGATCAATGTTTCTACTATCGATACATATCCCCTTTTAAAAGGAACGCATGAACGCGCAATTATCTCACTAACTCAATCCAGCGATACTAATCATAAACGGCAGGTGTGTTCGAAGACCCTAATTAGCCAGATCATGATTAGCACAATGATATCATCTAGGATGTGTCTAAGCAACGTACGAAGAAGGTGAAGGAATCTAACGTCAACAAAGAACTTGAAAATTAAAATATTAAACTAGTTCAAGTTTAAATGTATTTAATATCCTCCCAGTACCCATACAGAAAAAAAAAAAGATTGAAATATATTTTAAAGTGTCAAAAATATATGTGGCATATATTCCAAATACATTGAAATATATTTGCATTGTTGTTCACTTATATTTATAATTTTGAAATATATTCTGAAATATAACAAAAATATATAATGTTAAGTGTGAAATATATTTACATTTATAATATGTAATGTAAAATATATGGTCATAAAATGTTTAGTTTGCTAAAGAAGGGTCGAAAATGTCTATATGAAAACATTTTTCAGTAGCTTGACAGTAGTTCAGTTGCTTTTAAAACAGTGTAGCTTTTTCAAATAGTTTACTTGACTATCTACTTTAATTTACAAGTAGCTTATCAAACTACAGTTTCAGAGTAGCTTCCCCAAACATTGTCAGTTTGTTCTGACAACATCCTTTCTAAAGGTTTTCCATAAAAATGATGACCAGTCTATCTATATATCTTTCAATCGATCAAACACTCTAGCTTTTTAAAAAAAAAATACTAAAGCAAACCTTAAAACCTTTTTTAAAAGTTTCAAACTTATACATTTCTAACTTAAAGCTGTTAAAACTACGTCACATTTCCTGGCCCGGCTTTTTCAAGGCAATGTCAAACTTTGATTAACTTTTTTATTTTTATTTCTTACCTTTTGAAGCATCTGCCGCAGTTCCCAGTCATCTATTTCATCAATGTCCACAGGAAGACTGGGACAACGGGAAATGAGACTATACAGTCTTTCTGAAAAAAATGATGGTGTAATGCCGGCATGAATGACTGACACAGCCAACATCTTCCCAATAATTCTGTACTCGCCTGCCAGCACAGCTGAAAGACAAACAAACAAAACAATTTCACAAATTTACAAAACCCATAACAAAACAATTTTTTTTTTTTTTTTGCCAGTGAACATTGTTTTTTACCACGAGACACCAAAGTCAAATTCTTTGATTCGTCTGGACCACAAAAGTATTGGCTGTTTTCCAGCTCCACATTAAGCAGTCGGAAAAACTCCCTTGAGGGCCCTCCATCATCCACTGCTCCTTCTCCGGTGTTTTCAGCGTCACTGAATACTACATTCAGCTTCTTTTATGTTGAAAAACTCAGGCGACTGAATGCTCTTAAGGCACTTGGTAAGACGGTGTCTCTCATTACATTTATTAAATTTGACATAGGTGCAGGTCCAGCTGGTTCTCCAGCCTCTGCAGTACAGACACCAAATCTGGCCTGTCAGGAAAGAGTTACATTTTACAAACTTATTTATTCAGTTAGTAGACATAATTAAAGTGATACTTCACCTATGCCTAAATCACTTTAACTGAATTGCATTGAATGTCACAACAGTTTTGGTGCAATGAATCAGTGAAAATTGGAGGCCTGCAGTGGGTGAGCACTTACTTTTGAGACCCAACAAAAACCTGAGATGTTGCTGCTATCACTTTACTGAATTATGTCAGATTACACATAGAATAACCTTGACATTTATTTGCGGTGTTAATTGGTACTTACTCGATGGTGAGAGCCTCATCCAATGTATCATTACTGGGTAAAGTCACGGATCTGCCAAGGAAAGTAGCTTGCAATCAGAGAGCAACTACCACGATTTAAAGAAATGTTAGTTTTAAACATTAGCACTATAGGTTATAGTACCAAAAGTAGTGTTGACTTTGCTAGCAAATGGTGTCATTAAAGGGGGGGTGAAACACTCAGTTTCAGTCAGTCTCATGTTAATCTTGAGTACCTATAGAGTAGTATTGCATCCTTCATATCTCCAAAAAGTCTTTAGTTTTATTATATTTATAAAAGAAAGATAGGCTGTACCGAGTCTTTCCGGAAAAAAAACGAGCGACTGGAGGCGTGCCGTGTGGGCGGTGCTTACGCGCCGATAGCTAACAACACACAGACATTTGGAAAGACAGGCAGATTTATGTTTATCCAGGATGAAGGTTAGTGCAAAGTGTAGTGACTAGAGATTGTGGATATAGAGAGGTCTGCTACAAATTTTTATCTGCCAGTGACTAGGCGGCGTGAATCTCTCCAAGGCAGTGTAAATATACTACACAGACCAATACTACGCTAAAGGCAAGTTTGTTGTTACTGTTTGATGGCAAAATGGGTTTAGAATTCTGATCTCACTTCCTAAAGTAGCCATGCAACAGATATTTTCATTTTAGACCTCTACTTAAAATGTTGCATTTGCCACTAACATCCCTTTAATAAGTCTTCCAGACTGTGTTTACATGGTTAAGATAATACCTACCTGTAGTGACTGATAGATGGCCAAAAAAAGCTCTGCATCATCATCATCCTCATCATCATCATGACGATCACCCCTGAAACACAAATAGCCCATTAGCTTAAAGAATGAACTATCCTCTATCCATGAGTGCATGAAATCATAATTTATGAAAATGTAACATACTCTGATGAGTGTGAGGAGAATACACCACATCACTCACTTTTGTTGCTGAAAAACAAACATAGCAAGCATATTAAACCCAGTTTGTGCAACAGGACTGCTGTGACAGAAGGATTTATTATAACAGTTTGTTAGCGATGACATTGATTTCATTAACTTAACCAATGTTAGTTTGCTACCAAGGTAGAAGCATTCAGGGGGAAAAGATTCAGAAAAAATATTCTGTCAGAGCATTACACTTAAAACAATAACAGCGCTTAATGATAATATTGTGTATGGTACAAAACAAAAAATAAATATAGCTGCAAGCAGCAATACAGGGGCCAAGCCCTTCAAGGCACAGCCAGTACATCAAGCACAGCAAGTACTGTAAGCACAGCAGCGCAGCAAGCATTTAAGCCGTAGACACCCATTTGGAATGTTTACAAATACATAATTTATCATAATGGAAAATAAAGTTGGACTTATTACACTCCCCTGCGGTGTCCCGTTCTTTACAGTATATTGACTAGATAACTCTGCTCCTATCTTCAACTGAATAGTTTTTTCATTCAAAAAGTCCATAATCCAATTAAATATTCTTCCTCCAATACCCATTGCGCTGTGTTTTCTTCTACCGAAATAGCATTTGTAACGGCTGCATTACACTCTAGCATTACAGCGCCGTAGCGGTCAAATCGTGATATTGCAGGCCCTAGGTCACGTGAGATCAAACGACTACTCGACAACAAAGATATTTGTCCACAATATTTTATTGTCGACATTGTCGACTAATCGTTTCAGCCCTAGATATGTTAATATGACACCATTTTCTGACTTAACTTTACTTATAGTATGATCACTTTCCATTTGCCTAATTTGTCTAGCCAGTAATTTATGAGGTTTTTCACCAAATTCAAAAAAGTTTGTTGCGTAAATAAAAATCCCCTAGTTATACGATCTGAAAGAATCTGATTGTATCTAAATCTTAATAAGAGGATCTTCTTATAGATCTCTATGGATGGATGCACTGCATTTTCTTTATCCAATCTATTAATTTGTTGTTCCAGATCTGCCAACTCAGCCCTTTTCCTTTTCTTTCTAGCAGGATGAAAAGAAATAATACAACCCCTGATATATGCTTTCATGGTCTCCCACAGTATTGAGGGGGACGTTCCAGGAAGATCATTCATCTCAAAGAAAAAAGAAATTTGTTCGCTTAAAAAATTACAAAATTGTGGTTCCTTTAAAAGCTGTGGGTCCAGTTTCCATATCATATCACAATGAGGCAAGTTAGCTAGATTTAAAGAGAATGAAAGAGGAGCATGATCTGAAATCACTATGTCATTATACACAACCTTACTGGCCAGTGGCACCAATTTAGCATCAGCCAAGAAATAATCAATTCTAGTGTATACATTCTGAACATTGGAATGAAAAGAGTACGCTCTGTCTCGAGGGTTAAAAATTCTCCAAATATCAAACAAATTTGAATTATTACAATATTCCTTCATGAAAATGCTGGAATTAGAAGGTGGTGCTCTACGGGATGGTGATCTGTCCAAATAAGGATCTAAAACTAAATTTAGGTCACCTGCATTGAGTAAATTAGTTTGCAAGATGTCAGGGATCTGAGCGAAAACGTGTTTAAAAAATGAAGGCGAGTCTGTATTAGGACCATAAATATTAACCAGTGTTATGGGTAATGAATATAAATCTCCAATAACAATTAGATATCTTCCCTCCTTATCTGCGATAGTTATCTTATGGATGAATGGTGTGCCGTTTCTGAAGAGTATGGCCACCCCTCTTGATCTAACTGCACACGTAGCATGTTTGACCAATCCATCTACATCTTAGTTTGATGTATTCATTTTTATTTAGGTGCATTTCTTGAAGAAAAATGATGTCACTAGATAGCATCTTTAGGTGTGCCAAAACTTTGCCCCTTTTAACGTGATGATTTAAACCTTTAACATTCCAAGTGACCATAGTAAATTGTCTCCCCTTATCCCGCTGCGTTAAGTTATCCTGCGTGGTGTAGGCTCATACAATATGTATACAAGCCCTATAAATGTGACATGTATGGTCATATACAGAATATAGATATCCCAAAACAACCCTCCCTTTGACATACTCTTGCCTATACTAGGAGAAACCTTCAAAGTAAGGCGCGACCCCACTAAGCAAGTTACGAAAAAAACAAAACAAATCACAGAACAGCAATAACAATAAAACAATACAATAATTTTTATTTTAAATCGCTATATCAAAACTTTATTTTTATATTTATATACTTAATAATTTGTGACTTGGCATGTTGCTTATTTCAGCTACAGTAAGCTGCGTCTGTTGAGGTGGTCTGTAGATGAAATCCAGTTGACTTGCACGTCCACAGTGGTGTGTTTGGTGCACTGAATGTAAAAATCGTCTTTGTAGCCTGAAAAGTAGAGTATGTAGATGTATTGTGTGAGTACATTTATATGGGAACAATAAGAAAATGGGTAGTCAATTCTGTATATTTATTCATGATTAAATGGCAGTGTGAAATGTTTAGTAAAGTTTTTGCTAAACTATAGTCATATTCATAAAATGCAGTAGTTCAACAGTCGTTTTCCAGTCGTTACTTAAAAGCTCATTTAAAGCAGCGCTATGCAGCTTTGCCGATTTCTTCGCTGTTTTCTCGCTTTTTGCTCGCGGGTTTCTCTATAGAGCTCCCCCTACAGCTTCGGAATAGATGTTTGACAACACTGTCGTCAAAACTCGTTGGCGACTCTCCCCCCTCCCATCTTCTCCCGCTGGTCATGTGCATTTGTTTTCAAAGAACCCGGCGAACGCACAGAGCCATGTCCACTGAGGTGTGTATGATACACAGAAGGCTAGCATTTAAATGTTTAGATAGTGTATGTGTGCAGTGCCATAAAGCAATTCGTTACATCGCGAGACCTGATATCACGCGACACTTCCTGACGCTGAGCCCGCCGACCCAAAGTTGCAAGGGTGGTTTTCCGGCTCACAGGCGCTTGGGGGGTGCGAGAAGACCACCATTCAACCCGAAAAAAGTCATATACTTATTCCAATGACTCCGAAGCTGTTCGGTTAAGGTAAAAAAGTTACTTAGATCACCTTTAAAGTAGTCTGATACCACAGCAAAAATGTAACTGTTATGGATACGCGAAGTACGACGGAGTTCGCGCTCTATCTGATCCACTCTGTGCGTGACACACACTGTCTGTTTCAGAGCTAAAATAAGTAAATATAATAACGTTCCTCGAAACACATGAGTGCTGAACCGCGATTGGTCCACGGATCAACTACGATCCGTTTAACCCCTTATTGAAAAGGTACAGTTTTGCAGAAACGATTATAAAAACCCACTGTCTAATGATGAAGAGAAAATGTAAATTATTGGATCAAACTGTCGGTTTCTTGATAAAGGAAAAAAAAAATCGTATGACCTTCAAAGCCAAAACATATAAGTTAGGCCTACGTGCTTTTAAGGGGGTAATTATAATGTAACTTTTTAATAGGTTTATAAAATATGAATTTCTTCTAACCTAGCCTATGTGTATTCGGTTAACAAACAATTAAATTATACATAATAGTTTGCATAGAATAAATTATTATATAATGTTGATAAATAGCCTAAAATAGAACACGTACTTACCAATTGTTTTCTGGCGTTGTTCAACTTGACCGGAGTCTTGTTTCTCAGTATGCAGCTGTGTTTTTCACAAGTTCACACTTACATATAATGAAGGGGTAAAGTTTAATGCGTATTTGGCGTGCTGTCCGGAGGGAGGGCTCCGAGCTCGGAGTTCGGCCCGAACCCAGAGTACTCCCCCCGTATGTAAGTGTTTAGGACTAGAAGCGTGGAGAAGGGGTGGTGGAGGGATGCTGCAAACTGTCAATGGAATGAGGTGAGACTGCTGAGTATATATACACACCTCTTACCATTGATTGCTGAGTGCTCTCCACTTGTGTTAATTATCTGAACGTGTTCCTCCCGAACCTTGTTAATAAAACATCATTTCTGGTGTAAAAAATACAGCCTGGTGGTATTCTTCTCTCGATGTCTGGACAGTTGCATTAAAATATCTATTGTTTTTTTTGACGTTTTTATCGGAGAAACCGAATGAAGGTAACCAGTTATTGGGGTGATTTAAGTGCTGAAGTTGAGATTGAAAAGGCACAGTCCAGAATGCATAAAACAGTCCATGTCCCAACAGTCCATGCAGAGGGCCAATCCATTCAGTAGATATTGCATTGATATAGTGTACACACTCATGATTGTAGTATATAAAGTTGCAGTGCAAAATAATTCCACATTTAACAACACCTAATGTTGATAACTTAATTATCATAGGGTTAGTGCATATTTAGGTGTCTGATAGCCTGGGGGCAGGTAATATCCCTGAATCATAATGTTCCTGCTAGTATCTTTTGCCTGATGTGTGAGGAATGAACAAGCAATGTTCTGGGTAGGAGTTGTTATTATTCAGGGAGGGTGAGAGATAATGGAAAGTTCACAGATTTTAAAAACAAAACAAAACAGAGTGGTCTCCTTCCTGATCTTCTTCTGACTCTGGACTACTAAGGTCATATTCGTCATCAGTGTCCGTTCTGCATTCTGTGTCCTGTATCTGGAGGTCATCAACTATAGCACTATAGGTGCTCACAGCTTGTTGGCATAAACTCTCCAGTGCAGAGGACCTCCGCATGAGGACACTTTTCAAACCAGCTGCAGCATCCTCTGACATGTCACCAAAATCTGTAACATACATAAACATAAGAATTACAAGTATTGTTCCAAGATTACAGCATGTAGAACCACACATGACAGAAAGATGTTACTCAATTTCTTTTTTTTATTTCTTTTCTTTTTTTATTTGTTGCAAGAAAACTTAAACACGTAATACAATGACATTTTATTGTCATATGCATATAGTTAATAGATGTAAGAAATTCATTGAAATTGCATGTGTTTGACATCCAACACAGGGCTGTGTTGAGGTGAGGATAGGGCAAACAAAGTGTGAGGGTGGAGCAGAGTGGTATGACTATTATGGTTGTGGGAAAACACAAAAGAAAAAACAAAACTTGTGCTTTTCCACAAGTCTCTTTTCCTTTGACTGGTACCAGATCCACTTGACTCTGGTTCCAACAACTTTTGGTTCCACCTCTGTTGAAGTTCCAACAATGATGTGTAAATATTGGAGATTGCTCTGTGGTCATTGTTATCGCTTTGTTATAACATCATAATGTTAACGTTCTGAGCATGCCCTCAGCAGCTATCTGTCAGTGTTAGTACGACAGGACGGCTGATAGAGTAAATACTGCTATTGTGTCTGTAGTGTGACGAACTCAGAATACTGTTGATTTTATCTGCTGTAGTGATTGCTGTTACCATACCTTTCCACGTTGGTGATGCTAGGGTAGTTTAGTTCAGTGTCGCTATATCAACCAGTTACATGAAATGGTACTTTTATGCAGTGGAAAATTAAATGTTTGAAACCAAACCGAGTAAAGTCATGTGAGGTGAGTTGAACTGGTACCAGTCAGTAGAAAAGGGACTATACATATTTTGGTGAGAAAAAAAAAAATCCAAATTTGACTTACAGCCCATTCTGATGTTCTCTTTCAGCTTATCCTCTCCCTTTATCTCCTTACGGAGAGACGTGATGTGCTGAGACATCTCCTTCACCAGGATGCTCTGCTCCTCCTCAAGGTGTCTAATTAGCATCATTTGGTCAAAAAGAGATCGTTTTAACCTGAAGGAGTGACCTTTAGGTAGACGGAATTGATGGAAATATGAAAAAGTGAGAGAGAGAGAGATTTTCATTGCAATACCGTAGACAGACAGACATACATTTTAGAGAACATGTCAGGACTACCATTCCATCCTCACGTCTCTCCCAAGGCAGGATGTAGTCCTCTGTCAAATTGGAGGCCAACTCCTCATCAATTGTATCCTCTGCAATAGCATTGTACAGCAGGCTCTTTTGTTTCAGTTTTTTTTTTCTTTTTCTTTGTCTTGTCTGGTTGCTATCTGCAAAGTGAAATAAGAAAACTATCTGGAAAACAGTTTTTGTTTGTTTGCATTTGCAATGGGCCATATGCATATCAGTCAACCAACCATCTGACGATAGAGGTCCTGCTTCTTGCGTAGCAGGGCCACTATGATGCTCTCTATCTCAGCCCTGAGATCATCTGTTGCTCCCTGTTCTGTTGTGCTCCCTTGCTCTAAATAGGTTACACAATTAAGCGATTGTTTCATTTAAAAATTTCTGATCACCTTATGTAGTTCATATTTGAACAAAGTAATTAAAAGTTGTATTTGTGAAAAGTCTGAGCGCTACGCATGATTTCCCTGTGACTGCCCACTGCTGAACATCTCACACCCGCTGCTGTGCTGTTTGTTCAGTGCTGTCATTCTTCTGGCGGAAATCACTGAGGCTGGCAGTTTCCAGCTTTGCTCTCTCGGAGATCTTTAAATCACACAAAAATTAAAAAATATCATGCAAGCTTTCAGCCAATACTGGGATCAAGAAATTCCTTCATCTACAGTTTATAAATCAATGGATGAATGAGCTTATTACAAATGGATGGACTCCAGCTCTGCTGTATGTTGTTAAAATGTATGTTGTGTCAGGCAAGAGGACCATTGGGAAATGTCCTTACTTTGATGTATCTGCGGGCCAAGACTTTGTGAAGGTTCTCCGTCTTTTTTCTGTTCCACCCCATGGCCTGTTGAGTGAGCATATTCTCTCTCCCTGATTGAAAAAATAAATCTGCATGCGTGATTGGATCAATTTACATGGGAAAGACCTTTGCAGTTAGACACAACCTAACACAGCAAGGAGAACAGGAAAATGACATTTTAGAAGTCAGAAATACCTCATCATAGCGTATGGTTTGTAATGTGTCATACCAACCTGCCTTTGTCATGTACTTTGTGACAAGAGCTGCCCTGGAGAGAAAGCTGTTTACCTAGATAAAAAATACAGAAATTAACGTATTCCTATATTACATTATGTAACTTTTTAATAGGTTTATAAAATATGAATTTCTTCTAACCTAGCCTATGTGTATTAACAAACAATTAAATTTTACATAATAGTTCACATAGAATAAATTATTATATAATGTTGATAAATAGCCTAAAATAGAACACGTACTTACCAATTGTTTTTCACTGACAGCATGTCCATACGACTTATGTGCCAACAATGATGCACTTCCTTTGTAGACTCCAAAATTCGGGCGTCCCTGATAGACTGCCCAGCCTTTGTAGGATGCGTCTGTCCTGATAGTTTTACGGCAACAAAATGCCCCTAGCTGGACTCCTTAGCCTCATCCACGGACGCAGAGCACAAAAAGGTGAGAGCGACTATGCGGAAATGGTGGCAGTGAGGTAAGATCCCTTGGCTTTTGATCCAACACTAGAATATGGACTCATGTGGTCTCAACACTCTGCTGCCATAAAACTCATTAGAGTAATGCGTGCCGAAAAGAGCTGTTTTCAAGACCTTGAAACCTCATGATGGAGGTCTGGAAGAAGGGGAGAGCCTTACGGGGCTGGGATGGGGTGCAGCTGGTCAAAAATCAGTCAAATTTTGGGCCGGCTCGCTGTCCCATTCTAGCCCCAGCTTGTCTACAGCACGAGTAATCACATCCAATAACTCGTTGTAGGAAGGGGAAATGCGTTTCTCCTTTTCGCTTCGAGGGAGAGAACAGCACAATTCGCCCATGAGCTCCTCAGAATCAGAAGCCGCTGTAGACAGCACATCATCATCAAACACAACTGAAAGAAATCGAATCACGAGCTTCCGGGGTAGGCCGCAAATCATCATGAACAAAAAAGTTGGAATCCCAGTCATCGTTAGAAACCCAGTCATGTTTTTGAATGGTCGTGCTTTATTCCCTCATTTTCCCCTGAGACGGGAGTAATTCGGATTTCAGTGTTGCAATTCCTGCTTATAATGATGTAAAAATCATAATTTAATGCTGTTAAAAAACAAAATGACCTAATTTAATCCCATAATGCACCATAATGGCCAAAGTGCCAAATGAATTCCTACGTCTCACCAGAAGATGGCGCCCGCAGCTGAATCATCCAACCATTTTCCAACCCGCTGGTCCAATGTGGCTACAGCATAATATCATACAGGTATAAAATAATTTTTAATTGATTTTTTAATTAAAGTATTATTTCACCCCAAAATGAACATTTCCTGATAATCTACTCACCCCAATGCCATCCAAGATGTTCATGTCTTTCTTTCTTCAGTGGAAAAGAAACTAAGGTTTTTGAGGAAAACGTTTTAGGATTTTTCTCCACACAATGGACTTCAATTGCAAGCAAAATGTTGAAGTCCAAATCAATGCAGTTTCAAAGGACTTTAAAGTGCTTCAAATGGTTCTCTTCAATCCACGCTGAGGAATAGGGCCTTATCTAGCGAATCGACCGGTCATTTTCTAAAAAAAACAAACATTTATATACTTTTTAACCACAATTGTTGGTCTTGTGCTGGACTGCACAAGTTTTTTTATTCTGCTATTTATTCCATTCAATTTAAGGCGCAGACGAGGCGTAGACATCACACAGACGTCACGTAAATCACGTATGGCAGTGAAGTGTGGTGTCATGTTACGTATCATTCATGTGCAGCAGTGAAGTTATTGTTTTTTTCGCTAACACGTATTTAACACGCTGCTCAACACGGCTCAGTGTCTTTAATATGACACTGCAACATGCACTCGTCTCAATGAACATGACACTTGCGTCTGTCTTATAACGTGACGTCTCCGTCTGTGATTTATATATAGCATATTATATTTGTGTGTGTGTTATCACAAAATATTGCAAGCATCAAAGAAAGAAAAAAAGTGACCATCATATCATGTCTTTTTTTCTCTCTCTCTTTTTTCTTTTTTTCTTTGATGTTTGTGATTATACTTTGTATGATATTACAGGTCCCCCTGTATAATGGTCCTTTTGGTTTCCCCGATCTCTACTGAGTAACTAATTACATCTACACCCAGAGCCGGATTAACGCAAAGGCAAACTAGGCACGTGCCTAGGGCCCGATTGGCGGGATGGGGACCAGACAGAGGGACAAAAATAAAAAATAAAAAAAAATAAAATACAAATAAAATAAAATGTACAAATGTCCTATCTACAATTTATTTAAATATTTATTAATTAACTAAAAATAGTGACAATGTTTATCTTAACCATAGACTGTCAAAATATTGGAGATTTCTCTGCATCACAGAGGAAATATGGAGACATTAACCGAAGCTTAACCAAGGAACATTTCTTTAGAAAAAAGCTAAATGGAGAAACCCTGTCAAGAAAATGGTTAGTGTACTCACCGTCTACTGTCTAGTGATTAATAGTGTATAGTGTCTAATAGTCTAGTGTGTTTCTTTGTTTGTAAGAAACCTGTAGGATATATTCCCAGTACACAAAGTTTGGCACAAAGTGGTATTTTAAGATTAAACAGTTCTGACAAACAGTTTATGACATCCTTCCAGAACTTCTGTATATCAGAACATTCCCATAGACAGTGAATTAGAGTTCCTTTATAATTTTGGCATTTTGTACATATATCAGGAATATTGCTAGATCATTGATTCTGACGAGTCCAGTAGCATTTCTTTCAAAATGACCAAAGAGTTTCAATATTTTTCCTATTTAAAACTTCACTCTTCTGTAGTTAAACCGTGTACCAAGATCGACGGAAAAGGGGCTGCGTCATATCATTACGCCTGCTGCACCCATGGTACAGCCACACAGTTCCTTGATTATTACGCCGGAATGAGAGTAGTTCCTAGCCATAAAGGCTTACAAAATCACAACTTTTCATTTTCCGTCGATCTTGGTACACTAATTTAAATATAAACATAGATATGAGTCATTTCTATGAATCAATAAATAAAATGTAATAATATTTAATGTACTTACCAACTAAGCTGCTGTCACATAGCCGCAGTGAGCACGCTTCAGCCAGCAGATAGATCTCTCAACTGCGCATGCACGTCAATAACCAATCAGACAATCGCCCGCCATTTCAACTCGGCCTATGGAAACGCTCTCATCACTCCAGTGTGACTGTACATGTCTTCAAATGTACTGTTGTACTGTACTCTGACATTACAAACCAGGACAGATACTTAAAGTATTTGGTGTGCCTTTAAATATTGCTGCTCAAGGGACTGTATGGATGTGCAACTTATTAGATTTATGTATTTGTAAATATTTTTATGCAGTGTTTTTTCATTCTGTTTTTAAAATACTATACCTTCAACTCTGCAGATACAAGAAATGGAGAGTGGCTCGAGGCGACACAGGCTAAAGCCTATGCAAGACGCAGAAGACCACATTAAGTCAAGAACTGACAAGCCAAATCTTGAGCAGCAATACATCCCAAAATACTGTCCAACATGATGCTCATTCACATCACATGTTTTGGAGCACAGCGGTAGAGTTACACTCATGTGACATTGCAAATCTCCGCCATCATGAAAGCTTATTGTTTGCATGTGTTTTAAAGCCTTGCCAGTTAAACTCTTTATTCACACGCTGATCTAACATGCGCCTTAACTGTCAAATACCTGCAGGGTTTCCATAAACACCATAGTTTAATCTTAGTTAATCTTAATTGAATGTAAACAGTTACGTGTCAGTATATTAGATCACTGGGTTGTTCATCTATCTATCTATCTATCTATATATATATATATATATATATATATATATTTATATATTAGGGGTGTAACAATACACGTATTCGTATTGAACCGTTCGGTACGAGGCTTTCGGTTCGGTTTTCGGTATGCATTTTCAAACCAAACCGTTGGACCATTTTTTTCTGCAGACCAAAATTTCGTTATTTCAAATGTAGGCGCGTTGCGCGTGGCAAGCACGCTCATAATGTGAAAGATGCCGGCGCAACCACAACATTGCCAAACATCAAATGGCACACGTAATGCAAGCGGAACGAAACTGCTCGTTATTGTGTGGTTGACGGACCGTTTATCAGTTTGGACCAAAGCAGCGCGAGCCGATTGTGATCAAGCGACACTGTTACTACACAGCGCTAATAAGAGATCCAGTAAAGAAAGCATTTGAATTCGCCACAGAAGTAATAACATCGCTGCGAGATCTAGTGAGAAACATTCACATTTCTCTGTTATTAACGGATCAAACAGCGCGTGGAAACCAGGAAGAAACATTGTGCCATGAATGAACTATCCAGTGTCCTCAGATCTGCAACATTCACCATGGATTTACTGTAGTAACACTAACTGCAACCATGGAAGTTTGGCAGGAATAGTAGGCATAATGCCTTCAAGTAACATTACGTCGGTTTTATTTTGACATTATGAATACAATTGCTGCCCTCAAATGTTAATCTGAACTAAAATAAACCTTTGTTTACAACTACTACAATATTACATTTCATTTTTTCCAAGGAGCTGTTTTGTTTTATATGCTCCTAAGAAGAGTCAATTATAGCTCCAGAATTGCTCAAAGTAAAAAAAATCATACTTTATGATGTTCATTTTGTTGGTAGTTGTAGAACAGGTTACAGTGCAATGTTAAAATGGTAAGACAATGAGACTCTTATATTAAATATGTTTTTTCATCTTTCAGGACGAGGAGTGTTCACCAAGCAATTCATTTTAAAAGGGGATTTTGTGGTTGAGTATAAAGGCCTATTCACACAGGAACAAGAATCCTCTGGAGTGTTTCTTTTGACTTTCCATGGCAAGGAAAAATGAGTTGGTAATTCATTTTTATCCTTGATTGATACTTTGATAATGCATTCTAATATATGCATAACATAATGGCAAAAACTTGCAATATAGGCCCTGTCCCAAATGGCACACTTCATGCTCACATGTATCTTGAGGGCTTACAATGGCTGCCGCGTGTCCGTTAAGTCCACAAGACCGTAGGGTGTCCCATTCTTCATTTGCTTGTGAGTGCCCCCTATGCGTCCTCGATTTGCACTTCTGTTGAGCCTGTGAGCTCCACTGCAGACTTCTACCCAACAGTCAAAGCGGAATTACATCATGAAAGTGTGGACTCGGAGGAAGAACGCATGGGTTTAGGGTGCCATTTGGGACAGGGCCAATGTTAAACATGTTTAGAGTAGTTTTTTTTTAGAGATGCACCGATTGATCAGCTGGTGACCAGAATTGGCTGATTTTCACATGATCAGTCTGACATTTTCAGCATGCATGTTAATCACTGAGCGCATTCACACCACGAGCAGGAGCAGCGCATGAACGTCAAGCAGGAGCGTCGCGTAAGCAGCAGTGAAGTGGGGTTTCGGCACGAGTCTATTTGTGCTGCGCTTCTCACTCTCAATTAAAGTGAAAGCACACTTTTGATGGACAAAATACAGTGAGGAAAATAAGTATTTGAACACCCTGCTATTTTGCAAGTTCTCCCACTTGGAAATCATGGAGGGGTCTGAAATTGTCATCGTAGGTGCATGTCCACTGTGAGTGACAATCTAAAAAAAAAAAATCTAAATTTAATTTTTTTTTAAACTATTTATTTGTATGATACAGCTGCAAATAAGTATTTGAACACCTGTCTATCAGCTAGAATTCTGACCCTCAAAGACCTGTTAGTCTGCCTTTAAAATGTCCACCTCCACTCCATTTATAATCCTAAATTAGATGCACCTGTTTGAGGTCGTTAGCTGCATAAAGACACCTGTCCACCCCATACAATCAGTAAGAATCCAACTACTAACATGGTCAAGACCAAAGAGCTGTCCAAAGACACTAGAGACAAAATTGTACACCTCCACAAGGCTGGAAAGGGCTACGGGGAAATTGCCAAGCAGCTTGGTGAAAAAAGGTCCACTGTTGGAGCAATCATTAGAAAATGGAAGAAGCTAAACATAACTGTCAATCTCCGTCGGACTGGGGCTCCATGCAAGATCTCACCTCGTGGGGTCTCAATGATCCTAAGAAAGCTGAGAAATCAGCCCAGAACTACACGGGAGGAGCTGGTCAATGACCTTAAAAGAGCTGGGACCACCGTTTCCAAGGTTACTGTTGGTAATACACTAAGACGTCATGGTTTGAAATCATGCATGGCACGGAAGGTTCCCCTGCTTAAACCAGCACATGTCAAGGCCCGTCTTAAGTTTGCCAATGACCATTTGGATGATCCAGAGGAGTCATGGGAGAAAGTCATGTGGTCAGATGAGACCAAATTAGAACTTTTTGGTCATAATTCCACTAAACGTGTTTGGAGGAAGAAGAATGATGAGTACCATTCCAAGAACACCATCCCTACTGTGAAGCATGGGGGTGGTAGCATCATGCTTTGGGGGGGGGGTTTCTGCACATGGGACAGGGCGACTGCACTGTATTAAGGAGAGGATGACGGGCCATGTATTGCGAGATTTTTGGGAACAACCTCCTTCCCTCAGTTAGAGCATTGAAGATGGGTCGAGGCTGGGTCTTCCAACATGACAATGACCCGAAGCACACAGCCAGGATAACCAAGGAGTGGCTCTGTAAGAAGCATATCAAGGTTCTGGCGTGGCCTAGCCAGTCTCCAGACCTAAACCCAATAGAGAATCTTTGGAGGGAGCTCAAACTCCGTGTTTCTCAGCGACAGCCCAGAAACCTGACTGATCTAGAGAAGATCTGTGTGGAGGAGTGGGCCAAAATCCCTCCGGCAGTGTGTGCAAACCCGGTGAAAATTGTATCCGGCGACTCAAAACGGGGGTTGGAGGTAACGGAACAAAAAAAAATTACACTGCCTACGTAGCTTCTCTGCAGGGACAGCGCCAGAGAATTTTTAACGCATGTGCTGAGTGGGTGCTAGATCATTGACGGGGAGCTGCGCAAAACTTGGCCACTAAATATTTAATATTCAGTTATGTTAATGATCGCAATTAAAGTTTTAATTTTATTAAATTGAACAAGCGCAACATTCAGCATTCAATCAAATAGGCCTATTCTAAAAGATGTAGGCTATTATTAATAATCATGTTATTTCAACACAATATCTCGTTATTTCGAAATAATATGTGTGCGTGCATCTGTAAATCCGGTGACGCGTGTATTGATTTTATTAATAAACAAGTGTTTTCTCTAAAAGTGTCGACTCGGCTGCAAAGAAGAAGTTGACGATCGCCATCTCCGTGTGAACGCGCTTATAGAGAGAAATGCACATAAATAAGCCTAATGGATTACATAATCAGAGAGTAGCCTTTTTCTTTTTTCGTTTTGAATTATTTAGTTTAAAGACATTTCAAGTTTTGTGTATTTGATGTATTTGTCATGTCTGTGTGAGGCATACACTGGGTTTCGTTAAGTTAGGATGAGCTCTAGTTCACGTACAATGCAAGTGAGCGCGCGGGCGCCTCCGTTATATTTGTTTCGTAGGCCTATTCATTAAAGTCCCTGTAAAGTCAAAATTAAGTATGTGTTCTGAGTTTGTCATACCACCGAAAAATGTGTTATTAGCCACCCAGCCCAATTTCAATGATTAAAAAAGCCGCCAAGTAAATAAAATAAGCTATCAAAATCTCGAAAAAATGAGCAGTAGTCTCAGCTCTCAAACGCTGGGGGCGTGTCCGCTGGCTGCGCTGAAACCACGCCCACTCGCGGGAAATATGACTCGCGCACAGCTCGTGCATGTCGGCGCGACGGGAGGATGAAGGCCGAAGCGGACAGCGGGAGATAGTCGGTTCGGCCCCATTCACCAGTAACAGCGGATTATCAGTGAATTACAGTTGTCTCCAACGAAAGTAAACTATCCTGATCTCTACAGAGGCGGGTGTGGTGGTGATCATCAGCTCTCCATCAAGGTAACGTTAGCTCTTCACAAGATAAATCCACCTCTTCTTAATATGATCATTTTTCGGAAATTTAAATAAGGACACCGATCTGTTTTCTAAGTGATTGCATCCAGGGAATACGCATTTACATGACGAAGGCATAGCCAGAGCCGTGGGCATAGTAGCTAGCAAACTGTAGGCTGTCTGATAGTAACTCGCGATTGAGCGATAGGCTTAGTGACTCCGTGCGTCATCAAGTAGGGGCCCAATCAAGCTCAGGGGGTCGCAGTGCGTCATCGAGCCCCCGTTTTAGCCCCGCCCAAAAATTCCGGCTCACAGCAAGGGTGAAAAACTGTTAAACGGTCTAACTCCACAATTTAGTACTTCACAGTTCTCAGTCTTTGTAACATGTTTTAGCAATACATTTCTAGCACTTATAATGTGTTTAGAATTTTTTTGTAGAATTGCCTTTACAGGGACTTTAAATACAGGCAATTGGTTGATGAAAAATTTATTAAAATTAAGATACAATTTATACAAAACGAAATTCACTTTAAAGAAAGGCTTTCTACAAAACAACTTCAACTTCAACGGTCAAAATCATGTCTGACCCGCTCCATGTCTCATATTGCGCATCCTATCTTACTCGGTCGTGCTATTCACTTTTCATAAATCAACATAAATGGAAAAAAAAATAACATTATAATATTTTAACAAATATGAAACTAAATGCGCTTTTTTAATGGCTACAACAGTATAGTAGGCCTACATACTCTCTATTTGTACAAATTTCTGCACATTAATTTAATTCTGAATTTTGCACACACAAGTTGAAAGGCATTTGTTCAAATCAAGTTCACGGATAATTGTGCGTGCATTTATTAATCATTATGAAACTAAAATCCTAACAAATAGGCTATGCTATGTACAAAAAATCAGATGAGCCCATAATATGAACGCATTTACACGTTAAGCATTTTCCTCCCATAGAAAACCATTATAAGAACGCTTAATGTGGCTTAATGCAGATTAGAATGTCCCCTTATTATGTCGAAATAACGAGATATTATGTCGATACTAGGCTACTGTGTCCACCGTGGTCTCCTTTTTGATCAGCGGAAACGATTTTTGCTTGTTTGGGATCTGACTGGTCAGCGTATTTGAAAAAGTTAAGCAAACTTTCCTGTCTTTTTGACATTTTTCCCCTGAGTGAAACGATCGAGGCTAACAGCAATCTCAACTCGTACAACAAGCGCGCAAGTCATGTGTCACAAACATTGAACACTACACAAACAGTAATTTTATTTTTTTTCATTTAGGCAATTAATTTTAGTGACACAGGAGGTGCCGGATCCAATAAAAAAGGTTCCGGATCCAATATCGGAGGTGACGGAACATGTTCCGGCGTGTTCCGGCTCAAATTAAGCCCTGGGTAAAAGTATATGGTGGTTTATAAAAACAAAACAAAAAGGGAATTGGCTAAAATCGGCAGGTCAAACTCAATAAGGAATCGAAATCGGCCTAGAAAATTGTAATTGGTGCATCTCTAATTTTTTGTTTTTTTTTCTTTCTCCAGAAGATGAAGTTCGTACATGTTCATCTTCAAACATCATTGTCATGTTCTAATATTTGTCATTTTATTTATAATGATATGGACCTTTTTTATGCAGCATGGATGCATCTGAGGAGGATGTCAGCCTGGGAAGGCTAGTAAATGACAGTAACAAACCTAACTGCAAAATGAAGGTTGTAACTGTCAATAACAGCCCACACTTGTGCCTTTTTGCTATTTTGGATATTTTTCCTGGGGAAGAAGTCACCTACAACTACGGACCATCAGAATGGCCGTGGAGATCTCAGGCAAAGAATGTTCTCCCCCAATATGCAATAGAGCATTTTCTCAAAGTATTTTCAAAGAATCTAGACAATGTAGGATTGTTGTTGTGTACACATTTGTCTTTATATTCATTAGTTTGCAGAGTAACATTACTATCACAGCTTGGATGTCTGAATAACATTTACATGAAGAAAGATTTCCTTTACATCAAACTTTGCTTCAGTGGTCTGAAAGTTTGTTGATATTGATTTTTAGTGGACCTTGAATTTAAATTTTACTTCAAAAGTGATGTGCGCGCGCGCGTGTGTGTGCTCGCCTGTTTGGGAAGTCAGTTTAAGTTTCAATGGAGTAAAGCCTGTTTATGCCATAAAGAAAAGGAAAATCTGTCAAATAAATTTTGTTTTAAAGAAATGTTCATTTAGGCAAGGCAAGGCAAGTTTATTTATATAGCACATTTCATACACAGTGGCAATTCAAAGTGCTTTACATAGAAGAAATTAAAATAATAAAAAGAATAAGAATAATTAAAACAGTTTATACAGATAAAAATAAAATACAGTACAGTTCAAACAGTCGGACGAACATTGGCACAGTGCTCATTCATTAAATGCATAGCTAAACAGATGTGTTTTGAGTCTGGATTTGAATGTGATTACTGTAGGAGCACATCTGATCTCTTCCGGAAGCTGGTTCCAGCTGCGGCTGGCATAATAGCTAAAAGCGGACTCGCCATGCTTAGAGTGAACCCTTGGTATTTCTAGCTGATATGATCCTAGTGATCTGAGTGATCTGTTGGGTTTATATTCAGTGAGCATATCTGCAATGTATTGAGGTCCTAGGCCATTGAATGATTTATATACCAGTAATAATACTTTAAAATCAATCCTAAATCTAACTGGGAGCCAGTGTAAAGACCTGAGGACTGGTGTGATATGTTCATATTTTCTGGTTCTGCTCAGAATCCTGGCGGCAGCGTTCTGTATGAGCTGCAACTGTCTTTTTGGGAAGGCCAGTGAGGAGTCCATTACAGTAATCCACCCTGCTGGTGATGAAAGCATGAACAAGTTTCTCTAAGTCTTGTCTGGAAACAAAGCATCTAATTCTTGCAATATTTTTTAGATGATAGTATGCTGATTTAGTTATTGCTTTGACATGACTACTGAAACTAAGGTCTGACTCTATTGTCACACCAAGATTCCTGACTTGATGTTTAGTTGTTTGACCCCTAGAGTGAAGGTATGCGTTCACCTTGAGAACTTCATCTTTGTTTCCAAACGCAATGACTTCAGTTTTGTCTTTGTTTAACTGAAGAAAGTTTTGACACATCCAACTGTTGACTTCATCAATGCATTGGCACAGGGAGTCAATGGGGCTGTAGTCGTTAGGCGATAGGGCTAAGTAGAGCTGTGTGTCGTCTGCATAGCTGTGGTAAGAGATTTGGTTCTTTCTCATTATTTGGCTCATTGGGAGCATATACAGGTTGAACAGGAGTGGTGCAAGAATTGAGCCTTGAGGGACTCCGCATGTCATGGATGTCCACTCAGACTTATGGTCTCCTATACTCACATAATAACCTCTCCCATCTAAGTATGACCTGAACCATTTTAGAACTATCCCAGAAATCCCCACCCAGTTTTCCAGTCTGTCAAGAAGTATGTTATGATCGACAGTGTCAAATGCAGCACTGAGGTCGAGTAGCACCAGCACTGATAATTTGCCTGAATCCGTATTTAAGCGAATATCGTTTATTATCTTTATGAGCGCTGTCTCTGTGCTGTGGTGCGGTCGGAAACCAGATTGAAAATGGTCAAAGGATCCATTCAAGCTCAAGAATTTGTTCAGCTGATTGAAGACAACTTTTTCAATGATCTTGCCTATGAAAGGAAGATTTGAGATCGGTCTATAGTTGCTTAATATGGTCTTATCTAGATTGCTCTTTTTCAGGAGGGGCTTGACAACTGCAGTTTTCAGGGAGTTTGGAAAACTCCCAGAGAGAAGTGAGGCATTTACCACTTCTAGAAGATCTGCTTCTAAACTGTTTAACACACTTTTGAAAAACGATGTGGGAAGTGTGTCGAGAGCGCAGGTTGATGTTTTAAGGTGCTGTACGGTTTCTTCCAAAATGTTGCCATTAATTTCTTTGAAGTCAGACATAGTAACTACTTTCTCAGGTGGTCTGATCTGTCTGACCCCAGTGCAACTCAAGGATGTGCTGATCACCTTTCTGATATTATTGATTTTCTCAGAGAAGAAAGAAGCAAACTCACTGCACTTGCTGTCTGAGAGCATTTCACTGGGAATCTGGCTTGGGGGGTTTGTCAGTCTCTCTACAGTAGCAAAAAGAGTGCGTGTGTTGTTTAAATTGCTGTTTATAATATTTGAGAAGAAAGTCTGTCTAGCTTTGCCTAGTTCCATATTGAAAGCATGAAGGCTGTCTTTGTAGATGTTATAATGGACTACAAGTTTTGTCTTCCGCCACATGCGCTCTGCTTTTCTGCATTGTCTTTTCATATTTTGCACTGCTGTTGAGTTTCTCCAAGGTGCTTTTTGTCTGCCACTCTTCTTCCTGACTTTCACAGGAGCAATATCATCAATTACACCTTTAACTTTTGAGTTAAAAGAATCAAGGAGAAAATCAACAGAGTCAGCAGATATGCTTGGTGTTAAGGATATAGCCTTCATAAATAGGACACTAGTGTTCTCATTTAAGCATCTCTTCTTGACAGACACAGATCTAGCTTCAATGGCAGGAGAGATCAATATATCAAAGAAAATACAGAAATGATCAGACAGTGCTACATCCTTAATAACAATCAATGAAATGTTTAGACCCTTACTGATAAGTAAATCTAGAGTGTGTCCGCGATTGTGTGTGGGTCCATGTACATGCTGAGTCAGATCAAAAGTTTTTAAAACAGTTTTGATTTCTTTTGCCATATTGTTTTCTGCATTATCTATGTGAATGTTAAAATCTCCAGCAATGGTAAAACAGTCAAACTCTGAGGTAATTGCTGATAACAGTTCTGTAAAGTCCTCAGCGAAGGCTGGAGAGTATTTTGGAGGCCTGTAAATAATGATGAGTAAAATGCGTGGAGCACCTTTTAACACAATACCCAGATATTCGAAAGAAGGGTAATTCCCAAATGATATTTGCTTACATTGATAGATATCTTTAAAAAGAGCAGCTAGACCCCCACCTCTCTTAACAGCTCTGCAGACACTCATAAAAGTAAAGTTAGGAGGGGCTGCTTCATTGAGGATTGTTGCACTGTAGCTGTCTTCTAGCCAGGTTTCATTTAGAAGCATAAAATCTAGGTTGTTTGTGGTTATTAAGTCGTTAACTAGAAGTGATTTATTTTTAAGTGAACGAATGTTTAAAAGTGCTAACTTAACAGTCTTACTTTTTGTCCCCACATCAATCTTACTTTCACATGTAATAGGCAGCAGATTAGATGGGTTTGCTGTACGGCTATTGAAGGCCTTAGACTTTCTATCATGTAATAGAACAGCAATAGAGAAAGATACAGGCACACTGGGTTCCCGCTTGTTTTGTAAACATTTGAGAAAGTTACTGTTATCAGAGCGGGCACCCGACACATATCACTGAGAGCTGGTATCAGTTGTTTTTGGTTCACCTCGAGCAGAAGGAGGAGGGTGTGGGCCCTGGCGTTGTGGCAGAGGCCGAAGAGCTCTCACAGGAGGGGGAGGGCGAGCTGGGCCCGCAGGCTTTGGTGGTAGCGGTGCCTGTCGTTTTTTGGTTGTTATCTGGGGGCTTGCAGCAAAAGAGTGGGATAGTTTGGTTCCAGCATACACCAGTTCTTCCATTTTCTGTGAGAAGCACAGTAGTGGCGTTGCTGGAGAGAGGGAAAAGGTGTCTGGTGAAAGGGGCTGTTGCTCTGGTGTTATAGGAGGCTGTGATATGCTGTCCTGGCTTCCCTGGCTGTTTTCCAGGAAGTCGTCCTTGGGTGCTGAATCTTCGAGCAGCTCTAATATGTCTGTCTGTGGTGAGCTCTGTGGGCAGGGCTCAGCTGAGATTGAGTCCGTGAGCAGAGGTTGTTGTGGCGGAGTGGTGTTATCATTGTCCTTGTGTGATATGTCAACCGCATGTCCATTTTGCTGCTGAAGTGAAGTCCCATGGTCATTCATACTGTGTCCAGGTGTGTGTGTGCCGTTCACATTGAGTGGATTGGAACACATTGCAGAAGGATGATTGAGGGAGAAGTAGAAATTGTCCTTTAACACTCTTGAACCAAGTTTGTTTGGGTGGTGGCCATCCCGATGAAAAAGTTGTCTCTGACTCCAGAAAAGATTGAAATTGTCAATGAAGTTCACTGCTTTTATATTGCAGGTTTTTTGCAGCCATGTATTTAGCCCAAGCAACCGTGAACACCTGTTTGTTCCTCTTGCTGGGAGTGGTCCACTGATGAATGTTTGAACTTTCAGTCTTTTAAGTGTTTCAAAAAGTTCATTGAAATCCTTCTTAAGGAGTTCTGACTGCTCTTTATGAATATCATTCTTCCCCACATGTATGATGAGTCGATTAGCAGTCTTATGTTTCATCAGAATGTTCTGAAGTTCCCTGTTTATATCAGTTGTTGTTGCTTGTGGAAGGCAGCACGTAGTTGTATCCCTGCTGCTAATGTTTCTGATTATGGAGTCCCCCACTATCAGAGTCCTGGGCCCGGCTGCGCTCTGAGCTGAGTGCCGCTGTCTGCTCGACCTTGAGCGCCAGTTAGCATCAGTGTTAGCTACTGGCCCATTCAGTCTGTTTTTGATCACATTCATCACATTTGGGGATTCCTCATTTACATTCATTAGTACTTCAAATCTGTTCTCAAGATGTATAGGCGGTGGTAGGAGACCAGTGTTTGCAATTCTTGTCAGAGCTGTATCTGGGGTAGAGCATGCTACTGCGGCAATATGTGAGGCTTGTGACAATCTGATGTCTCGAGTGCCTTTGGGTTTCGCTCCCTGTATGTGCCATCTATTTGTAAGTCGATCGGCTTGTTTCTCTACCTGTCGAGGAGCACTAGTTTCATGGGACTCACCGGCTGTATGCTGAGGCTGTCCATGACGAAGCTCTGTTGTGTGCTCCGTCTGGTTTGGTGGTCCCGTAAGTAACTTTGTTTCAAGAACTGCAATCCTTTGTAAAAGTCTGTGGCAGTTAGTGCAGCAAGTAGATTCTTGAACCTGAAGAGGCATTTTCTCTCTTATCCTGAATGTAGGCAGTTGTGTTTTCCTTTCCCGGAATGTAAGCTGGTCGGGTAAAAGAATTCTGCGTTTTTGTAGTAATCCAAACTTTGTTCTCTGAGCACTGTGCTGTTTGCTGAAGATAAAATTAGGTGATAAAAGGAAATAAAATATAAAAATATAGGAGATAAAATGTAAAAGCGATAGAGCAAAGCGCGGAGCAGTAAGCAAGAGCGTCCGAACAGTAGCTGAGCAGGAAGCTTTTAGAAAATTTAAACATTTTTACATTTAAAAGCAGCGCTCATTAATCAGTGTATTATGTTACCATTAAAGATGCGCGATCCACCGTCGCCGAGTCCGCTGTTGAAGGTGACGATCATCCATTTATAATCACGCGTAACAACACATAATAATTGTAATTTGACCAACGGGTGCGGATTCTTAAATCAGAGAGAGTTATTGGGGTGGGTGGATGATTTGTTTTTGGCTGTGGATTTGGGTGACGTTGTATGACGAGTGGATAGTGCCACGGATAACTTACCGAAGTCGACAGTCGTGTACTTTTACGTGACAGAAGGGGTACGCCGCACCACAGACGCGTGGCACCAACGTGTGACTCCAACGTCGCACCACAGCACGTCGCATCACAGATGCGTGACACCAACGTGTGACTCCAACGTCGTATCACAATAAATTAATATCTATTTCCCCCCTAGCTTTTCTTATCTTTCCTTTGTTATCTTTCTAATCAATCATTCTTTTCTTGTGTTCTGATGACATTGAAAATATCATTGATACAAATTTTGTATTGTATACAAAGTTGTGTATGTCATTAATGTCATCTCTGAATGGTTTATGAACATAGTATTTTTTTTTTTAAATAATTCACTCATTTTCTACTGGATATGAGGACTATGCAAATTATACACCATCAAAGTCACAACTTTTTGCACAATTATTAACAACAACTTTAAAGTTGAACAGATAAATTCATTATCTATAAACATAATATTCTGGAATGTGTCATTCTGAGTTTTTACTTTTGAAGGTGGTAATAATTTTAATTAACACAGTTGACCATAATGGGCGAATACACAATATGAAACTATTCACGATATTGTTTACAGGAGAAGGTGACAAATTGACAAATTTGAATAGCCTATTTTCAAGAAATCAACAATGAAAAAATATAAGACAGGGAAATAGTCTTTTAGTCACAAAATGCAAAACAATGTAGGTTCATGTTCAAAATAGGGCTGTCAGTGTCGACTATTTTATTTATATATTTTTTGGTCATAAAGATAGATCTGAAGTGAACAATAGCCTTTAGTATGACTTAAATACATATTACAAATGAGGCAATATAATTGGTTCAAATAAAATAGGCTATTAAAAGTAATTAATTATTTTATTTTATTTAACAACACTATTAAAATACATGAAGAAATATATAAACAATGAACATATATTATGTACAAATGCCAACAGAGGGCGCAAGAGGGCTGACGATAATTGTTACACTTTACATCAAGAGCAGTAGGCTACTACGGTGCCACATACATATTATTTTTCCCCCTCAATTATGTCCTAATAACGAGATCTTATGTCGTTTTAACGTCATCTTTTCTCGTAATAACATGATCTTGTGTTTTTCGACATATTTTTCTCGTAATAACGAGATGTCGTTAAAACGACATTTGTTTTTTGCCTTTATAAGGACATGTGTAGTCATGTACAAAATATGCCTTTATCCACATAAATTTGACAGCCTATCGCGCCTTTATCACACTTCTACATTCAAAAAGCTTAAGCAAATAGTAGCAGCCCCCAATCAGGCAAAATTAATCAATGAGGCCATTTCTAAAAATGAAATCAACAAAATTAAGTAAAAATTATAGTAAACTGAAAAAGGTTATAAAAATATGTTCTTTGTTTAAAAACTGCAGTGATGTGTGAATATGACCATAGTCTGTTGGAAAGAAGTAAAGGTAAATTATCTGTAATACCAATTTGTAGCCACTAGATGCCTGTATATGTCTCTATATAAATAGATGCTGGACTGTTGGCTGAGCTTGTTCTCTTCTGTTTTCCGGTTTGTATTTTTCTTCAGCTCTCGCCATCATAAAGGTACGATCCTATGGTTTTATAGGTCTGACATGTTATGACATCCACTTAAAATATTACAATGCTCATGATCAGGGCCGGCCCAAGCCCTTATTTATTTGTGGGCCCCTCTGTGTCACCAATACACGATTGACTATTGTCAATTCTTGATAATTCGGACACCCATTATAATTTGTATTAATTGTAGCTGTGTTGCTTACATCATACCAATGTCTGCCTGTCATGTTTTTTCCTTCTACGGTTTCTAATTGTAACAGTAGCAACCCCACTAGAGTGGTCAGGTGTTCATATTCAAAGTCTTACAGTACTGCAGTTCAGACTGGGATATGTACAATTTTTCATTATTTTTTAAGTAGTCTCTTATGCTGAATATGCTCACTTTTCCCCAGGATTATTTGATGAATAGTTAAAAAGAACAACATTTATCTTAAATAGAAAGCTTTCAAAGAATCCTAAAAAATAATGTTTACACTGTTTTCAAAATTCAGCTTTGATCACAGGAATAAATGCCACAACCTGCCACATGAGCTGCAGATTCAGTTCTACTCAGCCATCATTGAGTCTGTTTTATCCACTTCTATCACTGTCTGGTTTGGTTCAGCTACTGAATCAGACATCAGGAGACTACAGTGGACAGTCCGGACTGCAGAGAGGATTATTGGTGCCCCCCTGCCAACCCTCCAGGACCTGTACTCTTCCAGAGTGAGGAAGAGAGCAGGTAAGATCCTCACAGACTCCACTCACCCTGGACACCACCTGTTTGAACTGTTACCGTCTCCGATCACTGGCCACAAGAACATCTAGGCACAGGAACAGCTTCTTTCCACAGGCCATTTCCCTTCTGAACAGTTAAATACCCCGCCAAGGCATATTCCTGTAAGTGCAATACTCCCACTGTTTAGTGCAATACCTCTAAACTCAGGTGATATTTATATTTATTCATACTATTCAAAATACTGTAATATGTTCATAATCTGTAAATGTTTATTCTGACTAAACCTTTTTATATGATATTCATATTTTATTCTTGGAATTTGTATTTTTATGTTTCTTGTTGTATTTGTATATGTGCACTGGAAGCTTCAGTACCAAGAAAAATGCCTTGTGTGTGCACTGTGCAAGCACACTTGGCAATAAAGCTATTTTCACATAGAAAACAGCTGCTTTACACTGGAATAATATTTCACAATATAACAGTTTTTACTGTATTTTTGATCAAATAAATGCAGCCTTGGTAAGCAGAAGAGGCTTCTTTTAAAAACAATAAATGTTGATTTCTTTCAAACATTAAACAGAGGTTTTATTTTGGCGAAAACACGCAGGAAGACCTTGAAGTGCTTCTCTTTGTTGACAACAACAGATTTATAAATTATTCTCATTATGAATTTGGGAAGATGTTTGACACATGTTGTGTTCCCAAATGATAATCGACTCAAGCATATCGCCACCTTGGAATATGTGAATAACTCAATTTTGACAAAAGGGGACGATAGGCTATAGCACTTGCAGAAAAACATTTACTGAGAAACTGAAAGCTATGATGTACTCCATCCAAAACATGCAGCACGTCAGATAAGATATTCGCTCTAAAATATCACATTCTCCTGATAACATTTGTTACCTACGCAATTAGTAAATCCACTTGACCAGTTGATTACCCTCAGCGATGCCACAGAAATATGGTCCCCATAATAATGTAGGGAAGTTTAAATTCAGGGAAATTAAGTTTAACAAAACTTTAATGTTTAACAAAAAAAAAATTACAATTTCCAGTAAAAAATAACATCCATCCAGCAGGAGAGCTATCAGCCACATGGCAAGAGTGATAAGGGTTGGTAGAATGGGTTTTTTAGGCTACCCCAAACATTGGCGATTGCATAACATGAAATGGCAAAACTCTTCATATTCCTGGCCAATCGGCAACTTCAAAGTAATGGTGCATCATGTGTTTGCTTCTGGGATCATCCGCCGGTTGCCATTTATGTTCTCATGGAGAAATGTGATATTTGGATTCTCTTTGAATCCAAATACGGGTATGGCAGATGCCCCAGAAGCAAACACAAGGACACTCTGTAGGGTGACTTTAATTGTGTCCCCACCATCCACCTCCACTGCTGCATCTCCATCTGCAACAGAAAAAGCAAAGCATCAGTTAAGAAAAAGAAAAAGTGACACAAAAGGATTCTAATCATAAATACCTCCAATCACTATAATAAATACTTGATTAGCTTTATACCATTGTTTGAACTAACTGCATGCAACAGTTGCTTACCTGGTGATGCAGTGTGCTTTGTGGCTTTCAAGAACATGCAATGCCACTTGTTGTTTGCAGTTCACGCATGTTTGCTGCAAAGATTCCCCCTCTCACACTGTCATCCTAAAATGCAAATCACACAGAGAATATAAGGGAGAACATATACATAATACACACAAAGAAGTAACTGATATAGCTTACCTTTTGAATATCCCCATGTAGGGGGAGATCAATCAATCAATCAATCAAAATTTATTTATATAGCGCCTTACAACAACCTGAAAGGTGCCCAGGGCGCTTTCCACTATAAAAGCAAGAAACACAGCAAACAGCAATAAATAAAAGCACAAATATACATAAAAATAGCAATCGAGTCAGTGACTACATATCGAAAGCTTGTCTGAAAAGATGTGTCTTCAACTGCGATTTAAAAACACACAAATCAGTGATGCTTCGCAGCTGTCCCGGAAGTGCGTTCCACAGCTTTGGGCCCTGAACGGCAAATGACCGGCCTCCAAACTTTTTATACTTGAACTTGGGTGTGACCAGCCTGGTGTGTTCAGAGGAGCGCAGAGTTCTGGCTGGTTGGTGGACCATTACCAACTCCGTGAGGTAAACAGGGGCCAGACCATTGATGGCCTTAAACACAAACATCAGGATCTTAAACTCCACCCTAAACCGCACTGGAAGCCAGTGGAGAGAGCGGAGGACAGGGCTGATGTGAGAGCGTTTAGAGGTATTGGAGAGGAGACGTGCTGCAGCGTTTTGTACCAGTTGCAGCCGATTGAGGAGTGATTGATTAAGTCCAGTGTAGAGGGCATTACAGTAGTCAATCCGCGAGCTGATGAAGGCATGGACAGCTTTTTCAAGGTCAGCTCGGGACAGGAATGGTTTGACCTTACTGAGTAGCCTTAGCTGGTAAAAGCTTGCTTTCACAACTGCACTTATCTGTTTTCCAAAAATCATACCACTGTCAAAAATAACACCCAGGTTGCGCACTGCCGTATCAAACCGAGGTGTTGGAGGACCAAAACTGGGGGAACTGTTGGGTGAGTCCGGGGTGAACAAAATGTACTCAGTCTTTTCTTCATTCAGGTGAAGGAAATTCTGAGAAAGCCATTGTCTGATGTTGTGAATACAGTTATGAAGAGGATCCAGTGCAGAACGGTTACTCAGAACCACAGGAAGGTAGATCTGAAGATCGTCTGCATAAAAGTGAAAACGGACATTGTAATTGGAGATGAGTTGACCAAGTGGCAGCATATAGAGTGAGAACAGTATAGGACCCAGAATGGATCCTTGAGGGACACCAGATGACAGAGGAGCGGCTGAAGAGGAGAAGTCATTAAGCATAACTGAAAAGGTTCTGTTTGTGAGGTATGATGAAAACCATTTGAGAACCAAGCCCTGCAGTCCGACAGTGTTTTGAAGTCGGGAGATGAGAATGGCATGATCTATGGTATCAAATGCAGCGGTCAGGTCTAATAACACCAAAACCACAGAGCTTTTACTGTCCAGGGCTCCAAGAATGTCATTATGGACCCTAAGTAATGCAGATTCCGTACTATGCCGAGACCTAAAACCAGACTGAAATTTATCGACAATGGCGTGCAGTTGAAGATGAGACTGAAGCTGGGTGACAACAATCTTCTCCATCAGCTTAGCCAGGACTGGCAAATGAGATATTGGGCGGAGGTTGGACAGTATGGAAGAATCGAGGTTTGGTTTCTTTAGCAGTGGTCGGACAATGGCATGCTTGAGGGCATTTGGAACAGTGCCCAAACTGAGACAACTGTTTATAAAGGAGACGAGGCAGGGGCCCATGATGTCAATAGCTTCCTTCATAATCCTTGCAGGGACAGCATCTAGAGGGCAGGTGGTAACCTTCAATTCATGGACAGCTTTTTTGAGATCCACAAGGGTAACTGCCTCAAAGTTCTCCAACACACATTGTGCCGCTTGTGAGGGTATGACAACAGCAGGGGCTTGTGTGATGGCTTGCCTAACAGACGAAACCTTGTCCAGAAAGTACTGTTTGAATGCACTACAAGAGTGTTCAGATACATTATTCAGACCAACAGACACCGGATTTATCACAGAGTTAATAGTGCTGAACAAGATTCCAGGGCGTTGACTATTGCTGTTGATGAGATTGGAGAGGTACTGTCCTTTAGCTTCCTTCACTGCTCTCTGATAGGTGGAAAGGCTGTCTCTAAATATCTCCAGTGACACCTGCAGCCTATCCTTCTTCCATTTACACTCAGCCTGTCTACACCGACGCCTAAGGGCCCGAGTTGTATCATTGAGCCAGGGGTCTGATGGGCTTTTGGTACCCATTACCTTGTAGGGGGCAACAGAGTCCATAATCTGAGAGCAAATGGTGTGAAAGGAGGAGAGGAAAAATTCAGGACACATAGGTACTGCCAAGTCAGCAGCAGAGCAGAGATCAGAGGCAGTAAAGGCAGCAACAAAGTCATTAACTGTAGAAGAGGTAATGATTCGCCGACGTTGGGGGGCAGTGGATGTGGGTGCAGATGGAGCAGCACGGATGTCAAAACGTATGAGAGAGTGATCAGATACAGGAAAATCCAGGACCTCACAGATTGACACTGTCACCCCACGCGAGATGATGAGATCAAGGATATGACCTAACCTATGAGTCGGGCAGGATATGGACTGGGTCAGATCCAGTGAGTGGAGGAGTGCATTAAAATCATTAGCAAATTTATCAGAGGGGCAACAAACATGAATGTTAAAGTCACCACAAATTAGGATATTGTCAAACTTTGGCATGAACTCTGACAAAAACTCTGAAAAATCATTAAAAAAGTCCTTGTTTAATTTAGGCGGCCGGTAGATTATTGCACATAAAATAGGACAGGACAATGTGAGCACAAATACTTGTAACTCAAAGCTAGAGAACCCTCTAGTGGTCAGCTGGCGACACTTCAGTGACTGTCTGTATGTGGTGGCTATCCCCCCGCCCCTACCCGTTTGTCGCGGGGTGTTGAGGTAGAGATAGCCAGAGGGGAGAAGTTCCGAAAAGGCACTAACGTCACCTGGGCAGAGCCAGGTTTCAGTGAGAAAAAACAAATCCAGATTATGAGAGGAAATGGCATCATTGAGGACAAATGTTTTGTTATTGAGCGATCTAGTGTTACAAAGTGCCATACGGAACGTGGCCGAGTTGACAGGCGGCGATGTCACGCGAGGAATTAGACGGAGATTACCTTGGACACAGCACCGGGTGACTGTTTTTCCGTGGCGGAGACACGCAGATGAAACGCCGGTGTCGGGGCTAACCAGCCGAAGCCATCGGTAACATTCCCGCGATCTTCTTACACTGCCAAGCTCCAGTCGATCTCCACACCTCAGCGGCGGAGAATCCAGGTGAGTCCTCAGCCTGACATGTAACCCGCCTCTCCGACCGCGTCTTCTGCGGCGCTTTCTGCCTGATAGCAGCCAGACAGGGCATCTCAGAAGAGGAGGAATTGGTGTCAACAGTGGCGATGGTAGTTTGAAGGACTGGGCTTTTAGGAGCCCGATTGATGCAAAACGCAATTCCAGCAGCGTAGTTCGATCATAAACTATAGCCGGTGAAACGACAGCTAAAACAAACAGTAGAGAACAGAGTAGCAAGTGGCAAGCCAAACACAGCGGCGCCATCTTGTTTTAGTTTAGATAATGGCAGACGCACACCATTGTTGTAGCGGGACAATGTAAGCCACAGCTTTGTTTAGACTACTTGTTTCCTTCAGATATTTTACAGAATACCCTTCTGGTGGCATAGCTATGTCTATAAGCTGTCTGCTCCTGCAGCAACGCATCAGTTTAAAGCCTCCAGCATGCCTCAGTAGAGGGAAAGACTCCTCAATTATCATAATACACTCTTGTGGTTTGCCTGGAGGCTCGTACTTTCCTCAAGACTGGGAATTTGTATTGTATTGACTATAGCACAGCAAAAAAATGTGTGCTCCCATGGCTGGGTGGCATTATTTATTTTTCTTGAACCTTTACTGTAAGGTTGAAACAGTCTGCTCAAAGAGGCCGTGACCTTGTTTGGTCGGTAAGCTGAAAACTGACACAGGGAGGGAAATGGGAGCCGAACAGTTGGAGGCACAACTGTTGGTGCTGAGGACAAAGCAGTGACAGATCCAGCAGCCGACCCCATCAGTCCGGTAGTCAGTCCATCAGTCGGTCCAGTTAGTCTGGCAGTCAGATCACCAGTCAGTCCAGTAAAGCTTGAGGGTGCTGAGGTTGCTGTCGATGGTCCATCTGTTTGGTTCCTTAGAAGTTGACCAAGCTCCATTATAAGTGCGGATGCCCTGTATCAATGGACAAATAAAAAACAGACAAAAATTAAATATAGCTGCGATCAGGCCGACATATCGGCCGATATTTGGCAATTTTTTTTTTTTTTTTTACATATCGGCCATCGGCCACCCTGCTCTCTAATACCCCTTTTCCACCAACAAGAACCAGGTGCTGGTTCGGAGCTAGAGCTAGTGCCGGTTCGGAGTTGGTTCGACTGACGAGCCTCCAAAGAACCGGTTTGCTTTTCCACAGGATAAAAGAGCCAATGCAGAGCCAGGTCTTACGTCACAGCTACGTCTCATCTTTCTCAGCAACGTTAGCGCGGCGGCGCCAAACACAAACACATCATCAACAATGGCGCACGTTGCTTTGCTATTGATGTTCATGGCTTTGCGGACCTACATCGGCATCCAAACACGGCGGATCCAACGTGTTCGCGCTGCTCGCCATTATTTGTACAGACGGAGATTACAAGCGAGAGTAACGACATGTACATAACATTTATTTTTAACAATAAGATGCCGACTTTAGCCTTAGATTTATATTTTAGATCGCGTCCATCGTGTTTAGCTGCTGTTAGCTCGATTAGCTGCTATTTGAAAATGGCGGTCACAAGTTTCTCTTCAGTCTTGTTGGCCACGGTAACCCCGCCCCCAGCCTCTGACGCAAGCGGTTCTTTCTTGGCTCCGTTCTAGACCCTGCAATGATTTGGTGCTACTTAAGAACCAGTTTTACTGGTTCGGAGCTGGTGCTTTGGCGGTGGAAAAACAAAGAACCGATTTGAAACTAGGCTCTGGCTCCGAACCAGCACCAGCTCTGCCTTGGTGGAAAAGGGGTATAAGATATCGGCATCGGCCATCAAAAAAACAATATCGGTCGACCACTAGTGGATAGAGTAGAAAAAAAGCCAAAGCAGCTACTTGAAGCTGAAAACATTGAAATTACTGAAATGGTCAGCCCATTTCAAGTCCTGACTGAAAATCATTGGTGATAAAGTTATGTCTGAGAGACCCACTACAGTCACCGAACTGTGGAAGAGACTGGAAGAAGTGTGGACCAAGGTCACAGCAGAGCAGTGTGAAAGACTATGTCCAGTGGCCGCAGATGTGAAGTCATTCAAAGCAAGTGGCTCTACACTTCCTACTACCTTTTGACTGCTGTAACCTTTTTTAGTTGTAATCTTTCTTTGTGCTACAATCATTGCTGTTGTCTTGGTTATTTTGTAAAACTAGCAGCATAGTATAGCCACAACTACAATTCCTTCAAATTGTGAACGATGAAGATTACATTACTTCTGAAAAATCAAATGTTTATACTTTGTTCTAATTTTGATCTGTAATGATCTCGTCTGTGTCAAACTATTTTCGTGTAAGTTCTGACTTTTTGTTTACGAGTAATAGACTTTGGCATGTACTTGGCCACACGCATTTTCAAAATGTCTCTGTTATAGCTAACCAAAGGCTTAAGTTCAACTTTATTTTGATTATTATTGACCTATATAGTCCAGACAATTGTACTGTCTGGTCGATTGAGGCGATACTCTGCCCACTTCTCGCCAAATTGGTACCTACAATCTGGCCGGTTTGATCTGTACGCTCAGTTTTACAGCAAAATAATAAGAACAATTACAATAGGCTTTGTGTTCCTCTTTGTATTTGGATGGCTCAATTTCTGCATTGACTATCAGCTTGAATATACAGTAAGTTTTTGGTTAAATCTGTAGATTACCAAACAGCTTTGTTGATATGTTGATATGTATTGTGATTTTCCTTTTCTTTAAAGGTCCCGTTCTACGTGATCCCATGTTTCAAACTTTAGTTAGTGTGTAATGTTGTTGTTAGAGTATAAATAATATCTGTAAAATTATAAAGCTCAAAGTTCAATGCCAAGCGAGATATTTTATTTAACAGAAGTTGACTACATAAAACGGCTCGATTGGACTACATCCCTCTACTTCCTTCATTAGTGACATCACCAGAACCGTGTTTAGACTAACCTCCGCCCACAGGAATGCTCCCTCAACTCTACTGGCTACTTGCGCACTTCTTATAACTTAGGCTACTGTGTTTACTCAGCTCTTACGGTGATTTTCTGAAGTAAAACTGACGCTTCATCTTTTGTGTGATGTACAATAAACTTTATTAAACTCATCAGTACATGTTTGATCATCATTCGGACCTGGTCCGAAACAGCAGACTTGTAGGCTGTTAATAAATAATGGATACATACAAGCAGATGACAATACGTTATAATAACCGTAATTAAACTACTAAACCATACCTGTTTCATCTCTATACAGCACTCTGACTCTGTAGGCATTATTGTCCGACTCGAAATGAACGCCGTTACTGAGAGTTTCTGATATTATCATCATTCCATGAGATGAATTTGTCCTGACAGACTGAGCGCAAGCTCATGAAGCTCCACCCCCTGTGTCGTCCAGCAGCAGCTTATTTGCATTTAAAGGGCACACACTGAAACAGCTCGTTTTTCTGAGCCCCAAAAAATGTCAATTTAAACATGCTGTAAAAAATGATCTGTTGGGTATTTTGAGCTCAAACTTCACATACACACTCTGGGGACATCAGAGACTTATTTTACATCTTGTGAAAAGGGGCATACAACGGGACCTTTAAACATGAGTAGCCTACGCCATGGAAAATCGTTGAATCAAAACAGTACTGCATTCTCTTTTGAAAGATTCAAGATTCAATGAAAAACACATTTTCAGTCATTTGGCGCAACCTAGTGGCGAAAAAATTATCAACACAGTCGTTATTTTAAGCGCCATTTTCAAAAGGTGATTTCTATTTAGTTTGGTACGTTACCGTGGACATCAGTTTTTATATTTGAACAATAAATCAGTCCTTATATTATAATTTAAACGTTTGTATAACAGGATGAAAAGACTGTAATGAAGCAGCTCCACACCTATTCCTACTATTTGCTCTCTCTGACTCTGTTTCAGCAACAGCACGATTTGAATGTTGCGATACGATTCGCCGTAACTTATGATTTATCCAGAATCGTGAAATCATTAGAAATAGAGATTATTAACGAAATGTATATCGTAGCACAATAAAATAATGATAATGTAAGATACAATGTAAGGAGGAGGATAACTCAGGCCAATGGAAATGTTAACCTGACTAACGATAGTCCAATCGTAGATATGTAATAATTAACGTTTGGAAAATGTAAACGGTGCATATAGTCTAATGCAGACGTTGTGAAAGCAAATTCAAGGTTATCAATCCCTCCTGTCTTCTATTAGCTGGTCAGTTCCAATTTCCAGATACTTTCACAAGGCTTAATTTACATAGTCAGAAATATATATCAGGAACATTACCTTTGTCGCTGGTCCGAAGACATTGTCCAGATTAAGGAGCCCGCGCCAATTGAATGGTTTTGGCGCAGAATCCACCATTTATGTGTAGGGGGCGTGCCATTTGCTGTCCTTCAAAGACATTGTGAAATCTTTATTGGCAATAACTTTTTTTATTATTAATTTTTTTTTTATATATATATATATATATTTCCAAAAAAAGTTACAACAGAACAAAACACACACATCTCTTAGAAATATAGAACAATTCTGAAGACACATTTTCACTTATCTTGAATCTCATTTGTCTTTATGCTACTTTATCAACTTTAAGCTTTGTCCTCCAATAAAGTGTTGTTTAATAAAGTATGGTGAATATTGTGTGGTGTTTGGTACAGTAAATATACATTTTTATTTGAGAAATTAAAGAAATTTATTTGAGAACTTTAAAAACAACTACATATAATTAATGGCCATGATTCTTTTACTTAGGACATACAAATTTAGATCTGGTTAATGATATTTGGGACAACAATGCAATGCAACATAAATTGCACATACTTGCATGCATGTCAGTTTTCAGTGAAATAAAGGGAAGCGATGTGAATAACAAGAGGCTGCAGTGGGCAATCTTTCTATAAACACTTCAAGCATAATAGAAGATGATCCATGTTGATCATTCTAGTACATCTACTACTGCTTTTCAAATGAAAGCATAGACATTACTGATGTCAGGCATATAAGCATCAATCAGAGGGGGTGAAAAGGAAATGTTGGCACTGTTTTTTTGGTTGTTTTACTGAATGGTGCATTATCCTTGTGTAATAGAAATAGTGTGTGTAGATCTGTGTAGACTATACTTTCATTCCACCCCCAGGGGCCCAGCAACGGCCCCCAGAAGAGAAAAAAAATGCACATTTCAAATGGCTGTAACTCAAAGTCCGGTTAGTGTATCAAAGAGAAAATGGGCAGGACAACTGCTTATGCTATGTTTAATAAATAATGTTGGCCACAGTTTTCAGACATATATGGAAAGTTGGCATAAAGGTTATTTCTTAAAGTGCTCACAGTAAAATATCAAATTTCAGCCTGTCCCTCATATATGTCATAAAGGTTTGCACAATGAACATATTTGGATATCCAGTTGTCCATTAAATATATTATTTATTTAACATTTATTGTTTCATTACTAAACGTTTTAAACTACATTTCCCAAATATCTCTGTCATTCTATCAGTGGAACAGGAAGCATGGTGCTGTAGTTCATTGAAATGTGCAGACATGCTTAGGGTTAGGGTTAGGATCTCAGTAAAGGAGTAATTTCTCACAACATAGAGACACTTTATAGTTAACTTAATGTATAACTAACGTAATAATAACACCAAAACATACTTTGTAACATGAAGCGCCATTTTATATGGGTTAAACGATTGTCCAATCACAGCGAGTTCTGCGGTAAAGTCACAGCCAATAACAACCCAGCTGAACAAATGCGTCACACTTACTTGCCCATTTATGGTAAACGATGACAGATCTCTTCTGGTTCCGGTTGCAGGGATAGATAGATATTTTATATTTATGCTGTTAAACATGTATTCCTTCTAATTAAATTATAAAACTCATATTTAAAAACAAAAAGACTCCTTTGTGTGGTTACCATCCAAAACGAGTTCACATGATCAATGACACAAATTTGCTTATTTTATTAGACTGATGCATGATCATTTGAAAGAGAAACTTTTTTCTAAGCAATGGCCTACAGCAGGGGTATTTCTGCAGTATTTTAAATAAAGATTATTACATGTACTAAAGTGCTTCTAACATTTACAGTGTATGTATAGTATATCAAAGGTATATCAATTATATTCAAATAAATGTAACAAAAGCACAATGAATGCACACAATTTTGAAAGCATATTCCAATATTTAATGCCAAACTGTTTAAAGACAAATGTAGCGCCAAAACTACTGCACAACAGTATAAAAATCAGTTAATTAAAAATATCCAGATACAGGGGCAATCTATTATAGCAGTAACGTTAAAAAAATTGCTATGATGAAGTTATATTTTTACAAACCAAGAGATGAGATTCAACTTTGTTATGTGAAAATACAGGGTGGGCCATTTATATGGATACACCGTAATAACATGGGAATGGTTGGTGATATTAAAGTCCTGTTTGTGGCACATTAGTATATGTGAGGGGGCAAACTCCTCAAGATGGGTGGTGACCATGGTGGCCATTTAGAAGTCAGCCATCTTGGATACAACTTTTGTTTTTTCAATAGGAAGAGGGCCATGTGACACATCAAACTTATTGGTAATGTCACAAGAAAAACAATGGCGTGCTTGGTTTCAATGTAACTTTATTCGTTCATGAGTTATTTACAAGTTTCTGACCACAACACAATGGGCAGCACATTGAACACATTTTATAAGTGGTCAGAAACTTGTAAATAACTCATGAACGAATAAAGTTACGTTGAAACCAAGCACACCATTGTTTTTCTTTGCTGAGCACTTTTTTTTTTTTTTGCATTGTGGCTGATTTGTTTTAGAGTGTCACCCCAATTCCCCTTCATTGCTGAGCACTTTTTTTTTTTCTGCATTGTGGCTGATTTGTAGATGTTTTAGAGTGTCACCCCAATTCCCCTTCATTGCTGAGCACTTTTTTTTTTTTTTTTTAGCAAAAATCACTGTGTCAGGTAACTTTGGGGAAGATTAATTCAAATTGTCCAATTCAGTTTTGAAAAATCATTTAGAGGAAGAGGGATTGTGCAACTTGTTCTTGGATGCGCAGAATGTTGAGGAGTATTTGCTGGAAATGGGGATGTGTTCGTTCAAGATGCAGAAGAGTGTAGTGATTGCAGTCAGCAAGGTGAACCATGATGAGGCTGAAGCTGAACCTGAAGTTGAAGATTTGCTTGGAGAAGCAGCCAATCTGTTTGAAGAAGGTCAGGAAGGTGAGATGGAAAGTCAGTTTGCTGAAATTGAAAGTGAGGTTTTGGTGGCTGAGACGGTGTTAGCTGAAGCTAATAGTTTGTTGGACAAACCTGTCTCAAGTGAAACCTGTCTGCCATCTGAAAGTGTGAAGCACTAAAATGGGGAGTGAACATGTTGATGGGATCCTTTACTTAAAACAGACTAAATTGCTGTTAACTTATTTACTGTCTTTTCATTTAGGATGTTTTTTTTTTTTCATTTCTTTTTATTTGGGGTCATAGAGCATATTACATTCAAGTAGAATACGTTTTAACCCCCCCCCCCCCCCCCCCCTTTTTTTTTTACATTAACAAAAAACAAACAAATAAAATAAAATAATACAAGTAATCAACAGCAATGCATAAAATAAATAAATAAATAAATAAATAATAAAAAAAAAAAAAAAAAAAATCATGTCTCACATACAAGTGTCATCACCACTAGATCCATTGAAGTGTTAAAGTTCCATTTTCAGAACGATCCACACCATCACAGGTACATTGTTAGCAATTATGTGGTCATGCAAGGTTAGTTATATGAAGAACCGGTCGCCAGATGTCCAGAAATCCAGGATGTTTTTTTTTTTTTTTTTTTTTTTTTTTCAGTTGAACAAATAAAATTTTAAATAAATAATTGTCAATTTGTCAAAGGGGGGCATTACTATCTGCTAAGTTTGTTTTGAACATGCTCATTTATAAACATTATCTTTTATTAATATACTTTATTTTCATAGAAGCATTTTTTTAATTTTAGTCAAAGTAATTGTGGAAATTGTAATGCCTTTTTTTATGCAAAAATGTTTGCATTTAACATGTTTAACATGTACAATTTTAGATTTCTTTTGAAAAAGGAGAACTTTTGAAGATGCATTTTTTAAAGGCCAATATAGTGTTTAATGTATTTATATTTTAAGGTGTTATTTTAATAAATTGTGGGCATTGTTGTTTTATTGAACTGCATTTTATAACAATTTAATTGTTTCAGTAAAAGTTCCTTTACAATGTTTGAGTGTTTGTGGTGTTTCCATAGTACCAGTATGAAGAGGGTGTAATGTTTGGGGGAAATACATGGAAGCAATTTATATAGTCTATCGTGTGTCTTGTAAGGCAGCGTACATGGCAATGATGTATGTAATCATAATGTAATGAGGTATGACGTTCCAATCGGCTTTTTTATATAGCTTTGCAAAATGCACTCATGTCAATGCTGCCGTGCAAAGGCAAAAGACCGTAACTTCGTTTTTGGTCGAAAATGAGTTATTTACATTTTTGGCACATTCAAGACCTTCTTTATCATGTGGATAATTATCTTGAATCAATTCCGTTGTTTTTTCGAGAAAATAATGATTTGTCTTAACAGTAACTTCCAAAAGCCCATGAGAAACCAAGGCAGAACACCGTAACATCAGTTACCGCTCTTTGGCTTTGTTTTGGAACGCTCAAATTGAGTTACGGTGCTCTGCCTTTGTTTAGCCGCGCGTCAATATGAAGTTACTGTGCCGGTGTTCTATCAAATAATGCTACCTACCAGACTGTACGGTGTTCTGCCTTTGTTTTACTGTCCATTAAAATTAAAATTATGGTGTAGCCTGTGTAGGGGAGACCGGGGACGGTTGTAACACTTTTTTCTTCAGCACCTAAAACAACCTTTTTTTTTAAGCTACACGTCTGAAACTTTTAGCCAAAGTACCCATATATGTCTACTACAAATGGCAAAAATTTAAATTTCTTCAAATATATCACAGACTTTGTGAGATGATCATGAATACAATGTGGTCTTTGTTACAACCTACCCCACTACTGGGGTAGGTTGTAACACATACTGGGGTAAGTTGTAACAGGTAGAAAAAATGCACAAAAACCAAGGGTTTTTATTAACAACATTTTTATTTTAAATGAATGGCTGCAACAATAAAATATGTGTGAATATGGGGAGTGTATGTGCATATTTTGTGTGTTTGTGCATGTATAAGTGTGCGTTTGTGTGTGCATGTCTGTACGTGTGTGTATGTGTGTGTGTTTGTGTGTGCATCTGTGTACGTGTGTGTGTACGTGTGTGTACGTGTGTGTATGTGTGTGTGTGTGTACACGTGTGTGTGTGTGTGTGTGTGTGTGTGTGTGTGTGTGTGTGTGTGTGTGTGTGTGTGTGTGTGTGTGTGTGTGTGTGTATGTAAACTAATTACATAAACACTTACCCTCATTCCACAGAACAAACAAATGAAATGCATTTTAAGTCACAATGGTGACAAGAACAAACAATGAAATGCATTTTAAGTCACAATGGTGACAAGAACAAACAAATGAAATGCATTTTAAGTCACAATGGTGACAAGAACAAACAAATGAAATGCATTTTAAGTCACAATGGTGACAAGAACAAACAATGAAATGCATTTTAAGTCACAATGGTGACAAGAACAAACAAATGAAATGCATTTTAAGTCACAATGGTGACAAGAACAAACAAATGAAATTAATTTTAAGTCACAATGGTGACAAGAACAAACAATGAAATGCATTTTAAGTCACAATGGTGACAAGAACAAACAAATGAAATGCATTTTAAGTCACAATGGTGACAAGAACAAACAAATGAAATTAATTTTAAGTCACAATGGTGACAAGAACAAACAATGAAATGCATTTTAAGTCACAATGGTGACAAGAACAAACAAATGAAATGCATTTTAAGTCACAATGGTGACAAGAACAAACAAATGAAATTCATTTTAAGTCACAATGGTGACAAGAACAAACAAATGAAATTCATTTTAAGTCACAATGGTGACAAGAACAAACAAATGAAATGCATTTTAAGTCACAATGGTGACAAGAACAAACAATGAAATGCATTTTAAGTCACAATGGTGACAAGAACAAACAAATGAAATGCATTTTAAGTCACAATGGTGACAAGAACAAACAAATGAAATGCATTTTTAATCAGAGTCACAATGGTGACAAATGAAGTTGGTCAGGCCTGGAGTGCATGCCTGGTGGGCCCAAAGGCTACATAAAACACACTTGACCCACACTTCTTTGGACCTTGAATTTCCATATGGTTCCATGCAGACGACACAGAAATCTTCCTCTTCTGAAGAGGAGTTGTCAGCCTTCACCTTTTTCCCGGCAGGTTTTTTTACCTTCTTGGTTTTGCTTTTCTCACTCCCCAAGATTTTTTTTCTGATGTTTTTCCCTTTTTGACGCTCCTCCTCTTCCAATGCAAGCTTCACTGGTGTATCAGTGAGGATTTCCGAGCGCCTCTTCTTCCTACCCCTACCCGTCTCTTTCCTTGGGCCTGCTTTTGGAAATGGCCTAATGAGTGATGGACTGAATAACTGACCTACGATGGACCCCGAGGTGCTCGGCATCTCATTGGAGTGCAGGTGCACAGCATGAGTGGCTGGAGAGGAGCCGGACGGCAGGTGAGCTGGAGAAGAGCCGGGCGGCAGGTGTGCTGGAGAAGAGCCGGGCGGCAGGTGAGCTGGAGAAGAGCCGGGCGGAGAGCCGGGCGGCAGGTGTGCTGGAGAAGAGCCGGGCGGCAGGTAAGCTGGAAAAGAGCCGGGCGGCAGGTGTGCTGGAGAAGAGCCGGGCGGCAGGTAAGCTGGAAAAGAGCCGGGCGGCAGGTGTGCTGGAGAAGAGCCGGGCGGCAGGTGAGCTGAAGAAGAGCCGGGCGGCAGGTGAGCTGGAGAAGAGCCGGGCGGCAGGTGAGCTGGAGAAGAGCCGGGCGGCAGGTGTGCTGGAGAAGAGCCGGGCGGCAGGTGAGCTGGAGAAGAGCCGGGCGGCAGGTGAGCTGGAGAAGAGCCGGGCGGCAGGTGAGCTGGAGAAGAGCCGGGCGGCAGGTGTGCTGGAGAAGAGCCGGGCGGCAGGTGAGCTGGAGAAGAGCCGGGCGGCAGGTGAGCTGGAGAAGAGCCAGGCGGCAGGTGAGCTGGAGAAGAGGTCTGTTGAAGAGCCCCAGATGGATCAGGACGATCTGTGACTTGAGAAGGCGCAAAGTCACAGTCCTGAAAAATGTTAGAATTGTAAGGCCATATGCCTGTACACGTGAAGCCCGCCTGTATGTTTTTCTGTGTTGCAGCTGTAGGCAGGGCGATCCTCACAATGCTTGGAATGTCGTAAATACTCATCGTTTTACCTGGATTCCCCCTCATCCAGTCATCGCTCGCCGAATTCACCATCCTTTTAAAAGGACCAAAGACACTACGATCAAGTGGTTGGAGTTTATGGCTGCAATGTGGTGGGAATGTAAGTAGTACAATTCCATGGCGTTTGCAAAAATCCACAGCTCTCACAGAGATGTGGGAAGAGTGGTTATCAAGCAAGAGCAAAACCTTTCTTTCTGGACTGACCTTTGTATGCTTCACAAAGTGAACAAGGAATGATAAGAAATCTTCTTCCTGCATCCAGCCTGAGGAATTAGCACTTCCTGCACTACCCAATGGCCCACTCTGGACAAAATGATCTTTAAAATTTTTACGAGGAAACACAAAGAATGGAGGAATGGTATTCCCCAGAGCTTGCACAGCATATGCAACTGAAACAAGTGTCCCCCTCTCCCCCGACGTCATGGCACCCACCTGCTTCACACCCCGACGTGCTACGACTCGGGATGGGGCCTGGACAGTTGTCACGCCTGTTTCATCAACATTCCATATGTCACTGCCATCGAACCCGTTTTTATCTATCACCTCCCTCAGTCGACTGAAGAAGAGTTCCACATTAACATGATTAAAACTGGTGGCTCTTGAAAGGCTAGTTGCCTGTGGACTCCTCACTGAAAGTCTGGGGTTCCGCTTCATAAACGAGCTAAACCAATCCGGCCCCGCCATTTTCTTCTCATCCCAGGTTTGTGGATGCTGTATATTGAATTCCACCGCAAGTTGATATGCAAACTTTCTGACCTAAAAGAAATCATAACACAATGTCTGAGTAGGGATTTTTTTAGCAATTGTCCAAATGTACAGTGCAAAAAATGCTTTTCTTACTTAGTATTTTTGTCTTGTTTCCAGTCCAAATATAAAAAAATTCTTAAATCAAGATGCATTTACTAAAGTAGTAAAATGCCATAAGATATTATGTCTTGTTTTCTGGAAAAATAAATCAAAATTAAGTGAATTGGCAGATAATTTTGCTTTTTTTAAGCAACAACTCACTTAATTTAAATGTATTTCTCCAGAAAACAAGACATAATGTCTTATGGCATTTTACTACTTTAGTAAATGCATCTTGATTTTAGATAAGACCCACCCTCTCCACTTTTTGAATAAGTTTGATTGATTCACCAGAATGATTGACAATTAGGAGGACCAATAGTATACACTGTCCACCCGGAAGTAAAAAAAATCCTCCGCTATACCTTTAAGATTTTTTTGACATTTGGACAAAAATACTAAGAAAAGCTTTTTTTTGCAGTGTATGTGTTGGTATTTATTTAATTGTGACCTGATTTTAAATATGTTATTTATCATTCACAAATTAAATTGAGTTTGCATAAAAGGTCCAATACAAATTAAGGTCTTGAATCTTGCCTTTTCTACCCGTTTCTTAAGACGCTTATCCATCATGCTCACCTCATGTGGAGTTAGACCATAGTATATATCAGCTGCCTGGCTTAAATACTGTGTGAAAATCTTCTCCTGCTCCCTGGTGAAGACCTGGTGAGGACTGTAGTATCCTACACGAGGAAGGTCTCTTGATCCCTGGTCTTTGAGTTCTTTATATTTCCTCCAATATCTGTTCAAGGTGACATGGCAGATTCCATGGGATTTTGCCACTCTCCTGACAGACCTTCCTTCCCTAACTTCCTCTGCTGCTCTTTTTAAAAGACTGGCATCAACTCCACGATCTGTCTTTCTCACCCGAGTTCTAGGCATTCTGTATAATTATTAAAATCAAAAAAAAAAAAATCAGTTGTATTTACGGGGATGGTTGTAACACTTTCAAAACACGTGTTACAACCTACCCCGCCACTGTCACCATTGTTTAACTAGCTGTATTAGCATGGTGTTTTGAAATTAGTAGGAGGTTGATACACCATTCTTTACTATAGAAACTACAGTTTGACCTGATATAACTCATACAACATTATCTACAACAGTAGAAGTACTAAACAAAATATTATCTTGCTATGTTTTTTTACTTTCTTACCTCAAAATTAGATTTTCTGCTGTAGCTTCAGGAGAGATTGCAACGCAGACTTGAAAACCTCCGTGTGCGATCGTAAAGGAAGCCTGAGGAAACTGAAACTGTCACATGACTCCTATCGTATCCCTGATTGGTGGAATTGGTAGTGTTACAACTAGCCCCGTGTTACAACCGTCCCCGGTCTCCCCTACTTTGTACAGCTGTCATCAGTCCCTCTAACTTCTGATGTCCTCAGAGCTTTGTCCTGCACAATTGCGGTCAGAACATTTAGTATGGTCTGAACCCGCTCCATCGACAAACGTGCGATATCGATCGCGAAGGATTATGCAGAGTTAACAGAAAAACGTTACACATTGCCGTATCAGATGAATACAACCAAGAATTAAAGCTTGGCAAACTAGCTGGCAGAGTGCCAAAACTTCGCCTTCAGCCCCGCCCTAAACGCGGTCGAGTCAACGCTGGACTAATATATCTATGGAGGTATTTTGTCATGTCAAATGTATTAATAATGCCATCAGAATGCAACCAAAGCACAGGATAGCAATAAGTAGATGGCTATAAATAATTGTAAATCATACAAAATAAATGCCATGATCACTAGATTTTATACAGGTGTTACTATAATGATTTTGTTAATGGTGATCAGCAACCAAATATTGATAATGTGGAAGTTACTGTACTGCCTTTTGCCTTGGCATGACTTCTCACTTTTTGCTGACAATACAAAGGCAGAGTACAGTAACTTTAAAATAGTGGTCAAAAGTCAAGTTTGAGCTCAATATTTTTTTATGTATATAATTTTCATTACTAAAACATCTATTTGCCAGATTTCCAGTGTCCTACCTATAATTAATTTGGCGGGACAACTAAAAATCTTTAAAGTCATTTTTCTCAGTTCCACACTCTAGCGACTTAAGGTCTTTTGCCTTTGTAGGGCAGAATGAACGTCTCACTTAACGTTCACTAACGTAGTTTTTATTCTGCTATCTATTCCATTCAATTTAAGACGCAGACGTCATGTAAATCACGTGTGGTGTGGCAGTGAAATTGAGTCAGATGTTACGTGTCATTCACTTGTGGCAGTGAAGTTATTAAAAAAATAATTTCTCTAACACGTACGGTATGGCAATACGCTAGTCAACACTAGTGTGTTGACCAATCAAAATTAGTGATTATGAATGTTTCAAATGTAGCAAGGAGACATTTTAATTGTTTATTAATAGAAACTAGTGTTCTCTGTGTCAATGTCGGCTTCAGTAGTGACCGCAGTGAACGCGCCTAGAGAGAAATGCACATTTCGGATTACATAAGTAGCCTAAACAGTAGTCTTTTTTTTCTTTGGAATTGTTTTGTTTAAAAGTAGACATTTCAAGCTTTCTATATATATATATATCTAGTGCTGCAAGGCAGCTTATAGCTACGCTGAGTTTCAGTTCATTTATGAGATGAACTCCAGTTCATGAGCAATCCAATCGCGCTGGCGCTTCCACGTCATGATTATATTGTCTGCTATATTTGCTTCTTATTTATTAAAAGCCAGGCAATTGGTTGATGAAACTATTATTAAAATTAAAATACAATTTATACAAAACGAAATTCACTTCAAAGAAAGGTTTTTTTTTCAAAACAAAACTTAATGAAGTGGTCAAATCATGTGTGACCCACATGTCTCCTGATATATTGCGGCATCTTGCAGTTGCAACACATCCCGCCTCGCTAAAACACATATGTGGGAGATGTGGAATGGATAAAAAATAATTCAAAAAATAAAAGAGGACTTGAATAAGTCCGTTAATGGCATGTTTGAGTCATGCTCTTACCGAACTATGTTTTATTTCCTCTTTCCATATTGTCAATAATAAATCTTCATCATTGTAATTCGCTTGTTACACCATGGAGCCTAACTTATTGTAATAATTATTTGACGTATAGCCTACTTTTATACACAGAATTATTCCTTGGCATCCTTTCATGTACTAAACTGTATTTTTTATTATTATTATTAAAAGGATATATGACAAGGATAAAGACTAAAGGCCATATTAACGTCTTCATAATGTAGACTGTTGTGGAAATTCTTTTCTCAACTTTTCTCAATAATTGTAAGACAGTAGGATATCTCAAAGGTTAACAAAGATCAGCTTTATTTCTTGCAAGAAAGGCTGTTCACACATCAGTCAGAGTCTGATATGAGAAGCGCGCCGACTTCTGCTTTTTGCCCAGCTTATATACACAAAACACATCCGTCTCAAAAGGTCTGTCTCAAAAGATCGCCTTAGTTACCTTAAAAGGAAATGTCTCTGTTCAACATAAATTCTATCTAGACAGAACAATATCACGTCTGCAGAAGTTTCCTGTTTTTAGCTGCAGCTTTTTCACACATTTTGCTTATCTCTATTTCTATCAAAGCTGCGCACATACTTTTCACACTTGGAGTACACAAAAGGACATTTGAAGTACAAAAGGTCACTTGAGTACTCATAGTCTCTTTGCTACCCAAAACATTTTGTTCCTGCAAGCTTATATGATTATATTTCTTTAAATGCTTATGAGTAAAAATAAATGTTCAACGTTGCACACATCTGAAAGTAAAAAACACATCTAAATGTAAAATTTCCATTACAAGACCAACTAAACCAAAACCCATAGACGCGTGCGCACACATACACCCTGACAAACATCTTGTTGTAGATGTAGGGGGTGGTGTGGCGCAATGGATAAGACACATGCCTTTGGTGTGATAGACCCGGGTTCGAATCCACTGTGAGACACCAATGTGTCCCTGAGCAAGACACTTAATCCCTAGTTGCTCCAGAGGCGTGCGACCTCTGACATATATAGCAATTGTAAGTCGCTTTGGATAAAAGCGTCAGCTAAATGAATAAATGTAAATGTAAGATATAGGCCTAGATATTTGAAATAAATTACTGATAACAAAAACATTTTGTTGTAGATATAGATGTTTGAAATAAATTACTGATAACAAAATGTATATTCCACATTTTGAGGTTTAATTATAATTATAACGTGTTTTTATATTTCCATCCACTAGAGGGCTTTCGGACCCAAATGGCTCTTGGAGCCTTATGCTGATTGAATTAGGATTGGCCAGACCCTCACAGTCTAGGGTGTTACCTTAACCTGTATACTCATTTACATGCTTTGTTTGAATTTGTCTCCACCTTCAATAGTCCCTCCTCCTAAAATGCCTATAAGACACCATGTAAATTTATATACTTTAGATCATGTTGGAAGTACTACAGCAACATACAGCGGAGTTCTCAATAAAGAATAACTTCAGTTGAACGCGATCCCAACTGTCTCCTGGTCTCTGCTTCGATGAAAGAAAACTTTACAACAGATGGTGCCCTGTGACCCGGATGGAGAAAAAGGAAACTCAAAGAATTTTAAGCTCAAAGAACTGAATCTTGAAACTTCAAGCTCAACAAAAAAAATCTGACAAAGATTGCCAGACTGAATCTTTCCAGCTTCCTCCAGATTGAAAACTTCAAGCTCCAAAAAGATCTCAATTCCTGACTTGAGTTCCAGACTGAATCTTGAAACTTTAAGCTCAAAGATCTTCACAAAGCTGACTGAGTTCTAGAACGAAATTATTCTGTACAACCAACGATTCGTTGAGTTTCACTCCATTCAAAGAACCAATGCAGACCAGTACAAATGTGTTTTTCCTCTGCATCGTTCAAAGAAGAAGTTAACAAACAGCTGTAGAGTTTGGTTAACTAAAGATAAGCCTCTAAAAAGTGTTTCTTTTAGAGATGAAATTCATCCTCTGTTGTTGGCAGGGAAGATTAACAGTTACATGTTAATATTGTGTTTATCCTCTTGCTAGAGAAGATCTATCCTCTGTAAGCTAGAGACGATTAGCGTCATGTGCTAATAAGATTGTACCCTCTGTTGAAGACAGTAGAGAGAAGTTTTAGTGTTTGTTTTTGTGGTAACATAGAAATTCACAAAATGTTTAGGAAAAGTACTAGACTGATTACACCTTTATGGTCAGATAGGGAATTCAAGTCTTTGTTATCAGAGCACATGGACTCAATCGTGACTGAGGAAGTCAGATTGAATTTAACAAATAAATTTGGCATTGATGCAGACAAAGTATGGTCAATTGAAGATTGCAAGAAAGTGTTGGGTGCATGTATCAGGAAGAAAAATGTGAAAGGCATTATCTGTTGTCACAGAGAATTTAGCTTATCCATTGCACAAGAACAAGCTCTGTGTATTGCTAAGTTAAACGATCAAGGCAAGGCAAGTTTATTTATATAGCACATTTCATACACAATGGCAATTCAAAGTGCTTTACATAGAAGAAATTAAAATAATAAAAAGAAATAAGAATAATTAAAACAGTTTAGAAAAATAAAAAATAAAATACAGTACAGTACAAACAGTCGGACGAGCATTGGCACAGTGCTCATTCATTAAATGCATAGCTAAACAGATGTGTTTTGAGTCTGATCAGAACAAACAATTGCAGACTCACATGTCCTGTCTCAAGACAAAGGTGGGCCATAACAAAGCCTCAACCAAATGTGATTTAGAAGACCAAAAGTCAGATGAAAGCTATCCTGATTTACAGTCTTTTGATAGAATAGAGAACAATGTCAATGCAGATGTAAATGCAGTTGAAGTGTGCAGAGCTAGACAAAAGCCTCAGGGAAAAGGTGTTGATACAGTTTCATTTGCAACCCCCATATTGCAGCCAAAAGCAGTCAAAACATCTTAAAAAAAAAAAAAAAAAAGCAGACATAAAAAATCATCTTAAGGCATGGAGTACTTTCCATAAGATCATCTCCCAATGCAAATCAAACCAGCTATTAGGCTAACTGAAATAAAGGCTATGTGATGATGTGGGGCTATTTTAATTCCAAAGGCCAAGGTAACTTTATCAGGATGCATAGTATCCTGGATCCATGAAGTAACTGGCCTTTAAAAATAAAAATCTGCCTGCCTCTATGGGAATTTAACATAGGGGTGTCCAGACTTATGCACCCTGTATTTTAAGGAAGAACATTTATTTATTTACGATACATTATTCATTCACAAAGAAAATTGGTGTTCTTAAAGGTTGGATTTTTCCTAATTTTTTTAATTAAGGCATTAAGTTCAGTTTCCAAAAGATGATTTTTTATTCCTCTTTTTAGTCAACTTTTAGCCTGGTAATACCAGACTCTGCTACTATACTTTGCTTCGTAGAAAGAGTCTGGAAGGGCATAATTGAAAAGTGTTTTCTTTCTCACGGGGGGCGCTTGTCTGAAGTTTAAAATCATTGGTTACCCGTAAGCCAATCACATAACGTTTGGTTATGGTGTGTGTTATGCGCATGCTCAGCCGCATCTAACTTCCACTGTAAACGCATGTATGATGCAAAAACTAAACCATCGAGCGAAATACCGGAGTGAACATGGCTGTGAACGACTTTTGCAGATTATGTGAAGTAAATCTACGCATCCACCACGGTACAATCAGCGTCTACGTCACGGCTCTCAGCCCGCCCTCTGTTTGTTGATTGGCCGGCCATCTGAAGGCCGGTGGAAAACTGAAAGATAGGCTGCTATCTCAGACTGACTACAGGAGCGAAATGAAATTAGCAGAAGTAGGAAGTCTGATGTAGTCAGGCTAGTCAACTTTAGCATGGGTGTCTAAACTTATGCATAGCACTGTATATTTCGTTTTTTTCGCCGTAGCACCACCTGAGATTTTTAATGCCATTTGTAGCACTGATTCTTGATCTTGATGGATTTGCAGATTATTGGCCATTTATCTCTAAATCCTCTCAAGACTGTCAGATTGAATGGATTGGAGTGAATGTTGAGCAGCCATTTTCAGGTTTGTGGCAAATAAGCTTAAGGTAAATAAGAATCATTAATTAAAACTTGTTATAACTAATTACAAATATTTGGATCAGTTAATAGAATTATCGTGATGTAGCAAAATTAATACCACAATCAACCAAACTGTTTGTCCAGCGAATGCTGAGTATTATTTTTTCATTCTAAGAAATGTTAATTTCCAGGGAATGGGAAATATTTTTCTTACTTTACTGTACAGTACTTCTCAGAGCATGTAGTCAAAATCTGAGTGATGATAGGACTCCAGGGACATTTAATTTAATATTCAACAACATTATTGATCTGCCTGCATTGACACCATTATATGAGAACTGAACTGAGCTGGACGATGACATCACGGTTTACTCCAGAGCGGCTATATATATTATAAATGAACTAAATAACTTTTTTACAACAAAACTGAAACATCACTGCACTTAAGCTGGACGGTGACGCTATTTTCTTCTGGTAACGAACTGTGTTGCATTATTTTCCTGTTTTCTCTGAGTAAGAGATTGGATTTCCTTATTCGTGCCTCATTTCAGCTTTATAAGCCATTAGCATTTGAATAAATAAGACTCAGCTGAGGGAGCTCCAGGAAAGATACCTAGCTCAAGTTTATTAAAGGGGACATATCATGCTAAATCCACTTTTTTAGCCCTTAAATGCATTTTGTTGTATATTTGGAGTGTTTAGAAGTACAGAAAAGTTGAAATAATTCTCTTCAGGTGCTTCGTTTAGATCTTTATATTCTGTTTTGGTTATATTTTTCAACCTGTTCCGATTTTTCTGTTATCTAGGATGTTTTTGAACTATTATGTCACAGTATTTGCAGCGGAACTGCCAAATAAGGACATTGACTTCCGGCCCAACACTTCGAGCAATCCGCCATTTTTATTTCTCGCTGCAATTTTGTAGTCCAAGCTAAAGGATGCAGAAGTTACGAGAGGGTAATTTAAAATGTTCGGTTGTTGGATGTAGTAACCCACACGCTTCATTACACCGTCTAATGTAGATAAACTGCTGCGCTTATGACAAGGGCGCATGTTTAACTGAAAGAACGAGCAGAGAGAGAGACCCGGTCGCGCGCACACTCTCTCTCTCTCTTCAGAGCCAGGCGAAAGTGTAAACAAGAAATCACCGTCTCCAAACTAGACGCTGTCTTGCTCTCTCTCCCTCGCACATATTAATCAAAATAAATCGACACGGTGGTAAAAGGTCGGAAGACCAAAGTTTCATGTGTAAATAAGTACACACCAGTGCGATACATCCATATGAAGACGTTGTTCTACAGGTTCGTCGTCTTCATTTTCATCTCGCTCCGGCTCCGATTCTGGCTCGAACATGTAAGGCTGGATGGACAAGTCTTCCGTTGTTGACATTTTGTTAATAACGTGTGAATAAAAAGTTTCTGTGCCGCTAGATAATCGTATCTCTGCTATCAAACTACAAAAATGGCCGAATGGGGTGGAGTTGAACCTCTGCAACCTGGAGAGGGGGCGGGGTATGAAGTGTCTCAATTGTATTTAAAGAGACCGCACAAAAACGAGTTTCTCTCAGACGCACATCAGAAAAGGGGCCTGTGGAGCTATAATAATGAGGAATTCAGATCCAAGCATTGCAGTTCCGCTTTATATAGACTACAAATGTATGACTTATATGTAAAAAGGAACGATTTAAAAGCATGATATGTCTCCTTTAAAGTCCAACTGAAATCAAAATTGACCCTATTTACTTTGTTAGCGCATATTACTAGTCTTGTGGTGAAAAATGAATCCGTGCAAGCAGAAAAAAATAGTTTGGCGTCGTAATCTTTAATCAAAGTCTGAAAAGTTACTGATGACGTAGGTTTGGCGGCTTGGTTTGGGAAACGCTTAATCACTCCCCTCAAACCATTAATCTGTTATGAGCAAGAGATGGAGAGGAGGAGCGCTAGAGTAAAACCCTGCAACAATGAAAAATACAGTAGATCAAGATAAAATCAATATTTGTTCCACCTAAATCACTTATTGAACATTGAATCAACATAGAACATTTTAAATCATGTACAGCAGGATTATATGTCAGTTAATTGTCTTTTTAATTTACTCCTTTCAATCAGAAACCATGAAGAGCTGCAATTAATATGGTTTTTAATCGAAAAATCACTAAACAACATCTTTCAGTTTACGTGCAATTGTATTTATTTATTTATTTTAAAAATGGCGTGGTGACTTTAAAACATAAAGAGCTTTTAATACAATTAATCATAGAATATAATAAAATGGATGACTTAAGAGAAACAGCAACAATTAATTCATTGCTTAGCTGGGTCTTCAGGATATGCAGTCAGTTAGTTCACCTCACCACCCAATCAGAGTCCTTCGTTCATCACATCACAGCCCCATAGGTTAAAGTTATGCAGTCTGTACTGAATACTGAAATTATTAATTCACCTCTCGAGTCTTCTCGTCCTCACAAGTTATGGAAAGAACCATCATGACAGAAATTCACAAATTTATAATTTGTAAGAAATTTGTAATGCATCATGCAACTGTATTTATTGCATTTGTTTGTAAGGAAGGTTAGGAATTATTAATTTCTGTATCCAATTCAGATGTCTTTTCACGTGACAAAAGAACGAAAGACTCAGACCCGAAGACGTCGAAGGTGAACCTATGCACGTGTGCTGTCAACGCAAAATTAACGAATCACTCTCTGAGACAACTCGTTGTTCCCGAGTCATTAAAGATTCGTTCAAAATGAAGAATCGTTCATGATCAACCCATCACAAAGTCAGGCTGGGTTGAGTAGGAGTGAGTAAAACGTGATGTTTCTGAGAGTGGTTTAAAAGTGATTTCTTTATGTGTAGAAGGATTTTTTTTCAGCCATGCGCTAATATATATATATATATATATATATATATATATATATATATACACACGTTTTTTTTCCTTACTTTGTTAATATTTAGTGCACACTTTTGGGACTACTGGATCACAAAGACTGTCAAAAAAAAACATTGCACTGAAGTGCTATTGTGACTAAGCCATCATTTTTTTGTACAGGACCGATATTACCATCATGCCTCGTCACACTGCTTTACAGGCACATCTGTTTTGCACACGGCACTCAAACACAGAACCAGGAAACAAGAAACAGTTTCAGTTCAGGGAAAGAGAAACTTAACTGTAGTTGAGCTGTTGTGTGTTTGTATCTCTGTATTCATGCAGTAAAATGGCAGAAGCGAGGTTTTCTCAAGATGAGTTCCTGTGTTCAGTGTGTCTGAATCTCCTGAAGGATCCAGTGACCATTCCCTGTGGACACAGTTACTGTAAGATCTGTATTACAGGCCACTGGGATCAGGAGGATCAGATGAGAGTCTACAGCTGCCCTCAGTGCAGACAGACCTTCAGTCCAAGACCTGCTTTAGCTAAAAACACCATTCTGGCTGAAGTGCTGGAGAAACTAAAGACTAAACTTCCTGCTGACTGTTACGCTGGAGCTGGAGATGTGCAGTGTGACGTCTGTACTGGAAGAAAACGCAAAGCTGTCAAGTCCTGTCTGGGGTGTCTGAACTCTTACTGTCTGAATCACCTTGAACAACATGAGAGTTTCTTTAAAAGAAAGAGACACAATCTGACTGATGCCACTGGACGACTGCAGGAGATGATCTGCCAGAAACACGACAAGCTCCTCGAGGTTTTCTGCCGCACTGATCAGAAGTGTATATGTGTGCTGTGTATGATGGCTGAACATAAAAACCACGACACTGTATCAGCTGCAGCTCAGAGGACAGAGAAACAGGTATGAACTTAAAGAGATCCCATTATGCTTATTTACAGGTTCATAATGTTGTTTACAGGGTCTACTAGAATACATTTACAGCATTTAATGTCTGTTTTCACCCTCTGTCTAAACACTGCTTTAGATTTTTTAAAACCTGCCTTCTGAAAATCGCTGTCTGTCTGATTGGTCAGGCGGTCCAGTCTGTTGTGACTGGTCTACTGCTTAACGTTTGTGTCTGAAATGTAACGCACCTTAAAATAAAGAAAACATAAACGGCGATGCGGAGGTGAAGGAATCAGTAAAGGCGGGCATACACTGTGCGATGTCTGTGCGGTTTCAGCAAGGAACCTACTCACACTGAACGAGTAGATCGCATTCGATGTAAAGCCAAAGCTCAGGATTTATGTGCTCACACTATACGGTCTGAACGTCGAGCTGCGACTTCACTGCTCACACTATACGTGTGAAATATGCGCGAATCAGCGCGATAAAATCCTGTGCCGGGTTGCGCCTATAGACGATATCATGTATCCAGAGATATTGTCAAAACAAGCATCAGCTATCAATATCAAGATGATTTAGCATTTCCAATTTATGTATTAAATTATTATTAGTATTATTGTATTATTATTATTATTATTAGGGAAGGCCTAGGCTACTTTTATTATTAAAGTGATAGGCTATTATAATTAAATTGCCACGCAACAATTTCATAGCGCATCACCGCATAACCAACGCGCTGTGAGGATAATAAAATATTACATAGAAGCTTACTTCTCCTCATTGAAAATTGTCTAAAACATTTAGGTCGATTACAATGAATTATATACATATAATGAATTATTAACAGTCTATGTCCGACCACTGCAATAATTCATCAATGAAAATTAAAAACAGCTTTATTTCAAAAACATTTTTTAACAATAAAAAAGTGTAGCCTACATCGCAGGTGGCTTGGAAGAAGTGGGTAATGGTTAATCCATTTTGCAACAGTAATTTGTAGCTTTGAACTACAGAGCTTAAATAGGCCTATCTCCCTTTTCTTTTCTTTTTTTTTTCTTTTTTTTTTGTTGTTGCTGCAGATGAAACTGTTTTCGCGCAGGCGCAGTGAGGGAAAAACACTGAGTTTAGGGCAATCGGTTCGTGGCTCTGCTTCAACTGTGCGATATAGTCACGAGGAGCGACCAAAATTTCTAACATGCCAGAAATTCATCCGACCATCCAATTGCCGGTCGTGAGAGGTTAATCGCCTCTCGTTTCCCCCTGTACACTGCACGAACACTGCACGACAAACGACGCACGACAAAGCTGAAAATCGGCCCGACCCGAAAAAGAGTCGCACGAGTCAGAATTCGGCTCAAAATCGGACGAAAATCGCACAGTGTATGCCCGCCTTAACGGTTTTTGGCACGGGCGAACCTGGCAAACGCCCGGGGCGGCATTTTTTGGGGGGTGGCACCTCCGGCACGAGCAGTAAAAAAAAAAAAAAATCTGCTTGCTGAGAAGATGCCGTGCACAGAAGCTGTTTGACAGGAGAGGGGAGGAGGCGCGGGGGCGGATGACAGTTCCCTTTTAAACCAGTAGGTCAGTAGTAAAAAAATATATATTTTCATCATTTACTCATGTTATTCAAAACTGGTATGACTTCTTTTTTTCTGAGGAACACAGAAGAAGGTCTCATCTGTCCATATATTGAAAGTCAATAGGGTCCAAAAGTTTCAATCTTAAAAAAGGACATTAAAGTAGCATAAAATAAATAATTTAAGTTCTAAAGTGATAAGAATAGGCTTATTCGACTTCATGTAGTGCTGCGCAGACCGATTGCCAACTGACTTGAAGCAGTGCATGCTGGTTAGAAATTTTGTCTGACTTAAGACAGTTGCGACGGCATCAAAGATTCAAGAGCAGCTGGTTGATTCATTTTGCACAGCTTCTCCAGAGCGACTGCACGAGCTCTGATGACGACACAGCTGTTCCACAATGACATTATTCTCACCCCTTCAGTTCCACTAATGCTCACAAATCTGGTTTTTATAACAGTAAAAGCTCTTTTTATATGTTATATTGTGTCATGTTTGTCAAAATAAAATTGATTAAATAACATAAACCCCACTACATAGGTATTTAAATTACCACCTGCGCTCCGTACCGGTCTCGTATCTCATGGAGGAGCTACGGAAGCATAAAAAGACGACAGTGAAGAACGAGAGAGGACCAGGCCTGGACTTTTACATTATGTGTGTTATGTGCTGCAGTTGTTCATTGAACGTTCCCTTCCCATAACAACTGACCTTGTTACACTGGTGCCGAAACCCAGAAGGAAGAAGGAACGCGCTGTCAAAGAGCCACCACCGCTGTGGGGAATCCGCGGTGTCATCGAGCATAGCTGAGCGGAGTCTTGTTTTGGAATTAAAGTTTTTTAAATGTTCGCCGGTTCCCGCCTCCTCCTTCCCATAACATCAAACCTTGTTACATTGACAAATATTGCATTTATTTTACTTCAGCTGTGATAAAGTATGCAAACACAGCGTCACTATGGGAAGCAGAAAGTGTCCGACTTGACGTTTGTTTTCAGTCTTCACAATATCTTCTTTTGTTTTCTGCAAGAGAAAATCAGTTTGGAAAGACATGAGGAGGAGTACACAATGAAAGAATTTACATTTCAGTGTAGCAAATTAGCTCAAAATAAATATTAATAATAAATCATAACTTGTAATAATTAATTATGAATATTTGGATCAGTTACTAGAATTAATTTAATGTAGTAAAATGAATATTACAATCAATCAACCTGTTTGTCCCGTGAACACTTAGTGTTAATTGTTTATTAAATCTTAGAAATGTTCATTTCTGGAAGAGGGAAACGTCTTTCTTCCTGTGAAGTACTACTAAGAGCCTGTAGTCAAAATCTAAGTCCTAAAATAAACTCTGTTGCAAGCAGAGAATCAGAACCAAATACGTATAGTGCACAAGTTTTATTAACTAATTCGCAAACATAACTAATCTAAACACACAACTAGGGTTGGGTATTGGCAAGGGCCTCACGATACGATACGTATCACGATACATGGGTCACGATACGATATATCACGATACGATACAATACATATTGCGATATATTGCAATACTTTTTTTTTTTTTTTTTTTAAATGTAAAAATAAAATAAAAATAGAGCTGAATATACAACTTGTTTTGTACCACCTGGGGTATTCTGGTATGTGTATCACATTATATTGATAACTCAGCAGACAAAAACTTAAATTCCAATTTATTCGCAAAAGGTATTTGCATTGTGTCGAGTGTGTCTGCGTGCACGAGCGACAGTACGCGAGAGACGGAGTGTGTCTGCGTGCGAGAGAGACTGAGAGTGCCCCAGCATTAGTAGCCTAATTGGTACATAATATTATATACTATAAGAGGCATGGAAGTTCGATTAATGGACAGCAATAATCAGTACTACAAACATCTTGTTTTGAACTATTGTTTATAATAATTTAATTGTTGTTTTTATTTATATTGTTGTCCATTAATTGAACGTCCATGCCTCTTATATAATAATTATATATAATATTACTATGTACCAAATAAGCCTACTAATGCTCGGACACCATGACTTGCACTGACAACATCCCGATGTTGGTGAATAAAATTCAGAATCATTGTTATTTGACGCGGTTGTGGTACAGTGTCAGTGATTAGTTATGGAATATTACTACATACATTCAATCTTATTTAATCCTCCATATGGAAGTTTATGTGCTCGAATTATCTATATTTATTAAACTATAGTTCAAAACAAGATGTTTGTACTGATTATTGTTGTCCATTAATCGAACTTCCATGCCTCTTATATAGTAATTATATTACCATATTTGTACCAATACTAATGCTCGGAAACCCTCGGTTTCTCTCGCGCGCAGACACACTCGGTTTCTCTCGCGCGCAGACACACTCGGTCTCTCTCGCGCGCTCACACCCTCGGTTTCTCTCGCGCGCAGACACACTCGGTCTCTCTCGCGCGCTCACACCCTCGGTCTCTCTCGCGCGCAGTTCACTTCGCTTTTGTCCAGTCCGGCGCCTCATACAACTGGACAGCGAGTCAGCGACAACTACAGCAGCGGCGGAGGCTGTTTGACGCACACAGAGGGATTTGATGTTTTTTTTTTTATATCGATACTAGAGGTTGAAATATCGATACACTATCGTGAAAAAAAAATATCGCGATAGTTAGCTGTATCGATATTTTTGCACAGCCCTACACACAACATACAATCACATTTACCTGGGTAAAATGGTAAGTGACAGAATGAAACCGGAAGCAGGAAATGGAACTATGGGAAATATCCATCTAACTATGAATTAGAACCATCAGCTTATTATTTTCAGAGCACCTCATTAAATGTATACTTGCATGGCCTTTGCAGTGAAAGCATTTCGTGAAGTTCCTGAAGAAGGATTGTGATGGTTCCATGAGTCTCAATCGATTTTTTCTGCGTTGAATGAAGAAATGGTGATGAACTTGCATGGTTTGTGGCCTGCCAGCCCTGGGCCGGAGAGGACACGCAGAGCAACCAGGAGAAGGGAGGAAGTTGGAAGAGTTGATGGTTGGATTTGCGATGAACTTCTTCTGCACTGAATGAAGAAATTGTGCCGAACTCCTGATGTTGTCCTTGATTCTTTTGTGGTTGAGAAGGTCCTCTCTCTCCTGAATAAGCACATGGCTGGTTGTGGGTCAAGGCCTGCTGCCCTGGGGCCTGGTGCGGCCCCGCAGGACAGCTATGCGAACGTACCGAGAAGGAAATTTAAAGCCTGAGAAAGGTCCCACCTCTCAGGGTTGGCTCGACCAATAAGAAAGGTGGAATATCCAAGTCGGAAATTCTTCTGTTGGGAGGATTTATGACTCAGTCTCAAGTGTGGTTAGTGCATTCTATGATGAGGTGATGTACATTAAAGTGTGAGTCATTAAATGAGGATTAATTAGATAGGAGACACGATATAGGTGGAGTTATACTACAACTAGTAGTTCTCTTAAAAAGCATGCATAAAATAAATATAAATGCAAGAGACAGTATACAAGACATACAATTATCAGACACAATGTTAATTTATAGATCAGTTTGTCTATAACTGAATGCAGGAAAGTCTGTTTTAAGGGCTGTAGGTCTTTCCTATGGCCTCAGTCTTGACCACATTTTTAACAGCAATAAAACCATCTTATCTGATGGTCGCCCTGGTGACTAAGGCCTTTTCTGCTCTCTTGCCTTTTTTGGTGGGATATTTCTTTGCAGAGGACAAATTCAAAGTATGGGTTACCAAACTTGGCCTTCACATGTCACTTCACTTCACTTTTTTCACTTACCACGTAAGATCTTTAACCCCTCAGTCTCACCACTTCACCGATATTGGATTCATATCTGTTTACCTGATGATTAATGTGATGTTTCTGCTGTCATTGGTTTGTCCTTTAGCACCAGTTGAAGGAGACGCAGAGGTTGTTCCAGCAGAGGATCCAGCAGAGAGAGAAAGATCTTCAGCAGCTGAGAAAGGCTGTCGCGTCTCATAAGGTGAGTCTGGAGAAGAAGAGAAGTTTGAGAAGTCTCAGTCAGGACTCACTGAAGCTCACTGTGTGATTGTGATGTGTGTGTAACAGCGCTCTGCACAGACAGCAGTGAAGGACAGTGAGAGGATCTTTACTGAGCTCATCCGCTCCATTGAGAGAAGCCGCTCTGAGGCGACACAGCGGATCAGAGATCAGGAAAAGACTGCAGTGAGTCGAGCTGAAGAACGATTGGAGCGACTGGAGCAGGAGATCAATGATCTGAGGAGGAGAGACGCTGAGCTGGAGCAGCTTTCACACACACAGGATCACATCTATTTCCTACAGGTAACAGAGATCTAGAAGAACAGGATCATAGTGGACTTGAGCAACAGACTCACAGAGTTGATCTGTGTGTTCGGTTATTATATCATCATCAGTCAGACTCAAACTCAATCTCTTAGGAAACAACAATGTGAAATACATGAACTTGATGGTGCCAGCTTCAACTCTGCCATGTGACTCCATTGATGGACTTGATCTGTTACATTTATGTTATTGCCAGTTGTTTGGTCATCCTAGAGTTTTCCTAAAAAGTTCACATATAGTGTAAGTGTCAAACACAATAACTTAGCTCTAACATGTTATAATGAATATGAGAAGAATGAAGCTGATGCTGTGAAAGAGCTGGTTTGAGAGTTACTAAAGATCAACAAGAGCCACACAAATCTGACAGTAGTGCAGGTTATTGATGAAGTGTGGAGGTGATGAGCTCTAATTTCTGTTTTCTGTAGAGTTTCCAGTCTCTCTCAGCTCCTCCTGAATCTACAGACGTAAATGACAATCCCTTCAGTTCTCTCTCTTCTTTTGATGGTGTGAGAGAATCTGTCCATCAGCTGAAAGACAAACTGGAGGATTTCTGCAAAGAGGAGCTGAAGAAGATCTCTGACAGAGGTAAAGTCCTGGAGATTCATCAGCTCTCAGAAATGATCCTCCATCATCTCATATCATGTAGAAGATCATATTAGAAATGTCTTAGGAACAGATGCAGGGATAATTTTCTCTTGACATGATAATCACACTCTTCATGTCTGTTGATTTCCACAGTCACTTTCACCAACATTGTTCCCAGGACCAGGAACGACTTCCTACAATGTAAGTCACTAAGAAAACAAGCAGAAAATCTGAGTGAGTTCTGAGTGAGTTCATGTTTTTTCTGTAGAGGGTGAAAGAAAACATGACAGAAGATATTTAGAGTTGATGATGTAAATTTGCGTTTGTCAACGGAGAACATCGGGGAGCAATGTTTTCAAAATGGGGTGTTCTAACAAAAAAAAATGGTCTGAAACATTCTAACATTCCACACAACATGAACATTCCAAATGCATTTGTCCATAGCGTAATTGAGTGAGTCAGAAATAGAACGTAGCGCGTTCAGTGTAGACAGAATCACTGATTATAATGGGTTCTGTGTTCTTTTACTGTCTGTGATTTGGCGTCCAGTGTAGATAGTGTCCAACCCCAATGCCTTTCTTCCCAGACGTGCATGAGGAGGTCACGAGGTCCTGGAAGGCACCCTTGGCCTGTCCTCCTCTCGACCAGGCGGTTGCCAAAGGGTACACTGGGGTTCCCCAGGTGGAGCGTTCTGTCGCGATACAACTTTGTTCGCAGAGCGCTTCCTCCCGTGGTGACCCAAAGCACCCCTCCAAAGCCTGTAGGTTTTCGTCTGGTGGTGAAATCCTTTAGAGCTGTGGAGCAGGCAGCCGCCTCCTTGCATGCCATGGCCACTCTGCAGGTCTACCAGGCCCAGATGCTCAGGGACATGCACGAGGGGAGGACTGACCCAGGGCTCTTTGATGAGCTCGCTCACCGGGCGACGAAAGTGGCCGCACGCTCCCTGGGTCAGGTGATGTCCACTAATGTGGTCCAGGAGAGACACCTGTGGCTCAACCTGGCTGATATGAGGGATGCAGAGTGGGATGCCCCTATCCCAGGCTGGCCTCTTCGGCAGCGCGGTCGAGGACTTTGCCCAACAGTTCTCGACCGCCCAGAAGCAGACTGAGGCAATAAAACATATTCTGACCTGACGGCTCGCTGCTGCCTCCATCCTGCCGTCAGTACAGAGTCCTCAGCCTGCTCGCCGCCGAGGGCGCCCTCCCGTGGCTCCCGCATGGCCCCAACAGCAGCCTTCACCCGGGCTGCATCGTGGATGAAGCTGCAGGAAGGCGCCCCAGCCCCACTAAACGCCAGGCTAAGCAGTGCTTCTGAGACAGACTGCTCAGAGATGGCACTCATTTCTTTCCAGGAGGTGGTAGCAGGGCCACTCCTTCCCCCGGTGGAGGGCCGGGGAGAATCTTTTGTTCTCCACTCCCTCGTCCATGGGCGGGCAACACCCTAATGTGGTTAAAGAAAGAATTGACACACCCATCTCTGAGCCCCCAGAGGTCCCGGATGATAGTGTGCGCCGCTCACGAGCCTCGCCACACTCGTCCCCCTCTGTCGCCAGAGCACGCCCCCGTAGAACGCTGGTCCTTCCCTGGCCTCCTCTGGCAGGACGCGGCTAATGACCGCCATCTTGCTTTGGTGTCAAAAAAACATCTTCCATTGTCCAAGACCATTGCTTCATGTTCCATGAAGATATTTTGTAATTTTCCTACCATAAACATATAAAAAAATTATTTATGTGAGTGGATGCAGCAAAATGGGATCCATTAATGCGCGATTAATGGACAACTTTATAGGCAATTTTCTCAATGTTGAGATTTTTTTGCACCCTCAGATTGCAGATTTTCAAATAGTTGTATCTCCGCCAAAATATTGTCCTATCCTAAGAAACCATACATTAATGGAAAGCTTATTTATTCAGCAATTTCAAATAATTTACCCTTGTGACTGGTTTTGTGGCCCAGGGTCACGTATAGTCAAAACTCAACTCCAAAATGTTTCTTTTTCGAAGTGTACAGTATCTATATCTAACACACAGTATACAAGGACTCTAATAACAGTGATAATCATAAAACAGAGCAACAAGCAGCAGCAATCGAGCAAACAGCAGAGTGAGCAAAAAGCTGGCGACACAGAGGAGATGCAGGTGTTTAAACAGGGGAACGTGACGTGAACTGGGGCGTCATCTTCCCTGGTGAAGAATGACAGGCTGTGGCTCCAATGAAAGCTGAAACACATAAAACAGTCTAACCACACATACACATATACAACATGCATTCCTCTGTATAGCGTACGTAACAAAGGTTTTTAATGTTTATGAAAGAACTCTCTTCTGCTCACTAAGGCTGGATTTATTTATTATCCAAAATACAGTAAAAACAGGAATATTGTGAAATATCCCTTGATTTTAAAATGTAAAATAAAAAAGGTGGAATGTGTGGAGGTGTTTTTCATCTGGAATTTTTTATCAGCAGAAGATTTAAATATGAAATGAAAAATACAAATGTGGGTTATTTTTATTGGAAAATATTTTAAATATTTCATAATTCCTGATTCTAATGTGTTTTCTCTCCATCAGATTCTCATCAGTTCACTCTGGATACGAACACAGTGAATAAACTCCTCTGTCTGTCTGAGAGGAACAGAGTGATTTCTAACACTGGCACAGAGCAGTCGTATCCTGATCATCCAGACAGATTTGATGATGTGTGGCAGGTGTTGTGTAGAGAGAGTGTGTGTGGACGCTGTTACTGGGAGATTGAGTGGGGTGGGAGATGTGTGTGTATATCAGTGTCATATAAGAGCATCAGCAGGAAGGGACGAAGTAATGAGTGTCGGTTTGGATATAATGATCAGTCCTGGAGTTTGTTCTGCTCTTCCTCCAGTTACTCATTCAAGCACAATAACATAAAGACTAAACTCCCTGGAAAGCCCATCAGCAGTGGAAAAGGAGTGTGTATGGATCACAGGAGAATAGGAGTGTATGTGGATCACAGTGCAGGAACTCTGTCCTTCTACAGCGTCTCTGACACACTGAGCCTCATACACACAGTCCAGACCACATTTACTCACACACTCTATCCTGGCTTTAGTGTTTATCCTGGATTGTTATCTCTTTATAATATACCATCAGTGAAACTCTGTTGATGAATGAGAACAGACTGTAGAGATTCTACCCATAATGCTTTGAGCTGCATGATAAATCAGTAACAGTGAGATGTTATAGAGTCTCTTACTTTCTCTTCATTACATTAATAACACAGCTGAACTTCTGTCAGTGAAATAACATGTCATAATAAATGTGTGTAATGAATCCTCAAACAGACCGTAAGATCAGTGTGTGTTTGTGAGTCATGATGAGTGACGTATCTGTGCGTACGTTTCAACTGAAATTATCACACACAGGATTCATTAAAAATTTGTTTTTCAATAAAAAAAAAATTTGTGTGTGTGTGTGTGTGTGTGGGGGGGGGGGGGGTATTTAACCCTCTGATTATCTTCATTTGGGACGACAATAGTAGGCCTAGCTATATTATAGTCTTGTTATATTAATTAGATAAGATTATTTGGATTGCTCTGGATTTTTGGATCTGGACTGGATTGCTTTTTCATTCGGATTGCCCTTTTGGATTTGTTTGCTTTTTGTGACCTCCTGGTAATGGAGCCAGCAAGAAAGAGGAAATCCTCCCCTGTCTGGGCTCAACAGAAGCATCAGTGTCCTCATTTATATCAGCTGGCACTGGCATTTTTATGTTCCCCTGCATCCTCTGTTCCTTGTGAAAGGATCTTTTTTCCAAGGCTGGAGAGATTTTGTCCGAGAAGAGGAATCGTCTAAACCTCAACACACTTGAAATAATTATTTTTCTCAATAAAAATCTATTGTAATCCTTCCTTCCTGCACTCAACACAGTGTCACTGTTGTTGTTCTGTCATGATTCTGCCATCTAGTCCTTGTCGTTCTTTAATTCTTGACAGACCCATGTTTTCTGTGGAAGCACATGGCCTTTTGTTTGGGCCATGTGCTTGTGTTGTCTCGTTCTCTTGCCCCGCCCCCTTGTTATCCTCGTTTTGTCATTATTGCTTTACCGGTGTCACCTGTTGAACCTGTTTATCATTAGTCTCTCTATTTACTCCCCTTGTGTTTGCTGTCTTGTGCCTGTTCATTGTGATTCTCAGTGTGTGTATCCTGTGATACATTACCTGTGTGTAGACCTTCCCGTGAGTACCTTGTGAAGAACTGTCTTGTAAAGTCCTGATCTTGTTAGATATTTGTCTAGTTATCTGTCAAGTCTTAGGGTGTATTCACACCAGGAAAGTCCGATAGGTCAATTGCTTTGGTCCGGACCAAAGCTTTTTGGTACGGTTCGCTTTCACACTGCTCTTTTTGCAAGTGAACCAAAATTTGTAAACAAAACCACACGTGTGGTAAGGTCATCCATTCATTGGACAGGAATTCTCAAGTAGGGAAAAGCAGGAAGTGCAAAAACAGGCTCAACATGAAGATATTTCGTAATGCAATATTTATTCTTTTACTGATTTGGTGTTATTCTCTACAAACGCAATATGAAGAAACTAATGAGCATCATATGACACAGTGTCATCTATACGATGTTGTAATTAGGATTTTGAGACGACGACGATCTGCTGCAAGACAGTTCCGGCTGAGAGAACATGCTCTTAAACCATTTAAGCGCGGTAAGACAAAAGAGAACGCTCTGTCTGTTAATGTCCTGATGCACACACGACGCGCAGAAAGACACGCAACAGTATCGCGTGCACAGACCTCGCGCTGGAATCGAATTCTCTTTCACGCTTGAACGAACAATAACACACACCATTATGCCAAAATGTCCGTTTTGTTAAGTATCCTCATAAGAGCAGTCAAATAAAAAGGCGCAGTTTTCTGCAGTTGGGTCGGTTCATGTTCACACCATAAACGAACCCTACCAGAGTTCGTTTGGAACCGTACCGAGACCACCTCTTTAGCTGGGTCTCGGTTCGGTTGTTTGGTCCGCACCCGAGTGCGATTGCTGTATTCACACCTGCCCAAAAGATCCGCACCAAGGGGGGGAACGAACTTGAGTTCAATTCAATCGAACCAAACAAGGCAGGTGTGAATACACCCTTAGTCTAGCGTAGTTAGTCTTTGTTTTTGCCCACCAGCCTTGTTTTCCGTGTTTTGTCTGAATAAAACTGTTAATTGCATACTGTCTGCTCTGGTTCAGAATGAATTAATTTGTCTGCTATTTCTTTGCACATTAGCTAGGTGTCACTAGTGAGCAATGCTGAATGAAGCTTTGAGTAATGAAACTTTAACTGAAGCAATGGGCTGCAAGGTCTCAGTGGTTCAGGAAGCCTCATTTTGCCATCACTAACCGGAGCACAGAAAACAGGAGAATCTGAGACACTGGACAGAGACCAAACAGTAAGCACAAGACCAAACCAACAAGGAATGAACAAACACTGACTCAATATATAGCAAAGGCTGATGAGCCGCAGCTGAAGCTGATTGCTTATCAGCGATCAAGGTTGCCAGCAACACAGGTGACACACAAACACACACACATAATTCACACACAAACACACACACATAATTCACAGAAGACAAGAAAGAATCTACAGACCTGCGAACCGTGACAAATAGGTTTACTTAAAAAAACATCCTCCTACAATCAGTCCAGATTAATCATTACTGTAAATGTCCAGATTTGTTGGTCATCATGTAGTGTTTCGTAAGAGTGTTGTGGAAAATAATGTCAGTGTTTTCTTTCTAAATCTATTGTTTAGACGGTATTGATTATGAAAAAGTAAAAGCCGCTTTACGACACAATTCTAATACTTCATACGAAGGCTTTTGTCGAAACGCCTCAATACTAAATTCCAGTATTTTATATCCCTTTCCCCGATACTCAAGATAAAACTGCCAATAAAACGCCTGCACCAGCAAAATGAGAGAAAAAGACGTATACATACAATAGGACGAACTTGTTACCATAACATGTCACAATCCATTACGATAGGACGAGACCTCATTTGTTACGACCTGTTCAATAAAGAAAGGGCTTGACGTGAACTTTTCCAGTTGGTAAAAAGGAAACCAGCCCCAGCCGACAGATCACCAAAGACACAAATCTTTGTTCCACAAAAAATATAATTTATTAAGGTGGGAAAAAAAAGTAATTAAATTAAGGAGCCATGGCTTCAGGATGCCCCAACGCCAAAATAGAAAAACAAAATAGACTAATAAATAAAACATGTATAAATTTACCTATGGCTAAGCCACGCCCCCTCCACTCGGACAAACAGTCAACATTCGGTGACAGGCGCTATGGCATCCGTCACAGTAGGAGACATTTCACAGGAGGCAATTAATGATTTTTGGAGACAGAAAGATTATATATCATCTCGAAGTCACCAAAAGGGCCTTAACTATGCGTTTGAGGGTTATATTAATCATTTTATTGTTGAGAAGGTCGATGAAAAGCTTCAGCTCCAGGCAAAAATGTACAGGTCACAGTGTAAACGTGATAAACCGCATCTCGTTGCCATCACCATCTCAGACAACATGATAGAGGATCAGCATTGTTCATGCACTGCAAGTGTGATTTACTTTCAATTTATTAATGTATTATTATTACTTTCAATTTATTAATCTAACTTGACGTGACTTGTACAATATTTTATGGTAATTGCTACTAGCTTATTTTTTATCTAAACCTATCTTAAAGCTCTGTATTAGCATAGCTAGATTTTTCTTCTGCTAAAGCAGCGTTTTGTAATATACTAGGCTTTGCTAAACATTTGTTAAAAGTAACAAGTTCCATGTCATTGATCTGACACATCATTGGGATTGAATCCATAGGGAACCGGGTTACTGCTCCAATATTATTGGTCTGTTCACTATGTTGAACGGCTGCGGGGGAGAGATCAGCTGTCCTGTACAAGTCAGGCCCAGCAGGTAAGCAGATCACGAGCACCCCAACCTATCACATCTGTCATTGTTGCCAAAGCAAAGGCTAAACGGATAAAGAAGCCAGTCATCTGCTCCTACAACCCAAACAGGTAATCATAGGATGAGGTCATGTGCAGTACACAGTGGTGGGCAAAGTACTTATTCTGCAGTTAAACAGTCTGTGTGTTTTATTTTCATTCTCTTCATGAACTCAGAGAAACAGCATGTTTTTATCTTTGTGATGCTGCATTTACTGTACAATATCCAAGTATGACTAACATTGTGAGGTGACTATGAAGCTCATGGTTTGCAATTCATTACCTAAAACAACCTTGCTGCCTTTTTTAGGAAAGAGTCAGGTGTGAGAGCAGAAGTATATGATGTCATAAAAAACATGACCGGGGCCCCAATAAGTTACCTAGTCAATCAGACAGCTGCTAGGGTGACAGTACAGGGAAAGGAACGTCTAATCGGATGTGGTTTGAGTTACCAGGTAAATAATACACTAACACACTGCACAGTATTTGGAGGAAAGATGGTTCAAATATTAATATCTACATAAGTAGACTATGACAGCTAACAGTTGATCAATTTATTTTTATTTACATTTGAAAACATTCAAGCAATGTGCATTCCTCTACATCATTTACATACCTCCCCCACAGGTCATGTGCAACACTTACAGCTAATCACAGTAGATTATCAACAAATACAACTATTCCAGTCACAAAAAAATCTTTACACATATATATACACACATACAATACAATTATTTCAGATGAGCCATCTTTTTGACATTTTAAATCCCTTGCTCAAAACAGAGAAATACAGGATAACTAGCCTATAATATGTGAGGCTGAAAATTTGAGAGCATGCTTACAACATGCCCAACCTGATGTTGGGTATTCTCCCTGATACAATTTAGAAATTTCTTTATTTTGGCAATAGCTCTCTCCACATGAACTCTGTGAGCAGCTCTTTTTTGTTTTGTGTACATCAGCGGCAGACATCTGTTTGTTTGACTGAGCAAAAGGGGGGATATTTACTCTCAGTCCAATTTCTTCCAATTCTTTCTCAATGAGAAATCCTTTGTCAACCATTACACCATCACCTTTGTTGAGGTAGCTATGAGACATGAGTGTTTTCAGCAACTCTAGGAATTTGCTTTTCTGAACAATTTCCTTGTCAGACAATGATCCAGTAAAAAGAGTCGATGTAAACATGATAGTGCCACGTGGATCACATGCAATCAGTGATTTCAGAGTGTTGGTTGACTTGTAGCTTGAGAAACTTTGACTTTGCAGTACTAACAAACTTGGCCTCTCAATCTTTACTTCTGTGCACTCAAGTATTGCTAGAGTTGTTCCAAAGTTGATCTTATATTTATCTGGCATTTGGGAGATGATGGTGTCTCAATGTGGCCATTCAGGTAATTCATCAAGTACATCAAACATGTAATCGAGCCAGGAGTTGAAAAGAGTGCATGCGCTTCGTTCTGGTATCTGAAATCTGTAAGCCAGATCCTTTAAGTCTACATTTTGGCGCAACTTCATGAGAACCAGCAAAAGTTGGTGACGTAGTGGCATTTTATTTAATTCTCAATCAACCCTCTTATATGTTAATGGGACAAAGCTTTGTGGAGCTGTATAAGTATTTGGCACAGCAAACACAGAGCACAAGTTGTTAAACTGATCGTAACTGAAGCCAGTGCAGGAGTTCTGGTGTCAGTGTTGTTAAGAGTCTGATTTTTTTTTAAATCTTCAATTTCAGCATCCTTCTGAGCCAGCATAGTCCTTAATGTCAGCAGCTCTTGCTCCACGTCCCCTGAGGGCAGCTCCAGTGGTGGATGCTGGTCCAGATTTTCTGGCACTTCCCCTGGCTGCTGTTGCACGGGTGGTTGCTCATCCTCTAGCGCAGGGAACGACAACTGGTGGCCCACCAGCAATATTTTCTGGCCTGCCGGATTATTTTGGAAGTCCTAAATGCTGCAGCCGTAGTCGCGCGGCGATTTCACTTTTCGTTTTTTTTTTATTTTATTTCAGGAAATAAATAATGGAAAAACAAGTCGTTTTTCATCTTTTTATTTTTGGTTTTAATTTAAAAAAAAAAAAAAAAACGATTGAATGAATGATCCACGGACGGTGACGGACCCATCATATTCCGTGATTATAGGCTAAGAGTATTTAATTTGTATCCATAGGCCTACTCTGTGTAGCTGGCCCGCCATCTACTGGCTAAAAAAAATATTGGCCTGCGGCCAAAGTTACTTGCCGACCCCTGCTCTAGCGGCACTGAAAATATAAATTTATAAATATTTAAAATGAATGAAGGAAAACAAAGATGTTCTGGTACAAGCCAAATGTCACAAACCAACCAACATATCAGTAAAATTATTCAAACTAAAGTGTACACTTGATAGAGCAAGTAGCAAAATTGTCATGATTTAATAATTTAGAAAAAATAAATGCCTTCTGAAATGAAGTGATGGGTTTTTGTAAGAAAAAATATCCATATTTAAAGTTTTAAGAACAATAATCATAAATGATGCTTTATAAAAAATAACCTTTTTGTGTTCATTTTTCCTCAGAGGGAGCTTCATCACCTCTTACTCTAAGCCAGGTTTTGGCATTTGCTTCAGGATCCACCTCCATTCCTAGACTGAGTTTCCCTGTAGAAGCAACATTAGAGTTTCTGCATCCGCAGGAAAATGAGCCAGCCGAGATATTCCCTGAAGCAAACACTTGCAGCATTGTTTTAAGGCTGCCAGTGCATCATCAATATGAAGACTTTGGGGAATATATGAAGGATGGCATTTTACAGGCACCCACCTTTAGGGTAATGTAGTTGATTGTCTGCCTCACCCATACATAAACCTTGCATGTTGTTGCCATTTTATTTCTTATTTTACCATTTGTTGTGTCTGTTTTCCTTTAAAAAAGGACTAAATTGATACATTCTGAATATTGGCATTTTATTAGCACCTAATGTAGTTGACATAGCCTATACCCTATTCCACTTACATCCAAGTTCTCGGATCTGTTGTTGCCATGTTATGTTTGATTTAATGGCCATTTGTAGTGTCGGTTTATGTTTTCCTTTGAAAAAGGACTAAACTGATTCTATCTGGATCTTACATGTATTTGTCATAATACTGATGAATAAAATTCTTTGTTCATAGCTTTGGTTGCTGCTGTGAAAGTGAAAAGTTCTGCCACTGAAACGGTTGATTTTGCTAATGTAAATGCAAACCTGTTCAGTGTTGGGAAAGTTCACTTTCTACATGAACTAGTTCAAAGTTCAGTTCACAAATTTTAAAATGAACTAGTTCAGTTCATAGTTCATATCCTCAAAATTTTGAACTAAGTTCACAGTTCCAAAAATGAACTAGTTCATAGTTCTTTTTTTCCATGTTGTTGCGAGATATTATTTTTCAAAATGATTACCACAGCCCCCACAGACAATTATTTTATCAGTTTTAACACTGATGCGTCAGATTTTTTCCCATCTTCACCGACCTTATCATAAAACTCGTTTAAATGATCATACGACGCCTCCTTGCTGCTTTTTGTTTTGATTTGTAACGTAAGTGATGAGTCGTTCATGAAAGACTCGAGGTGAAGTAATTATTTATGTTCCCTGTAAACAATTTTTGACTGCATTATAATGATTTCTTAATTCAGAATATGATCAAGATTGCGTAGGTGGATGTGTTCGGGGAATTTGCCAGTTAATAGTAACATTTAAAGCCCCTTAAATGAACGAAATGACTCGAAAAAAGATTTGTTCATTTTGATGAACGAGATCGAACAAGAGGTCGAACACGGGTGGCTGGTGTTGCCAGATTGGGTGTTTTTTCAGCTACATATTAAGGGCGGTTTACGGTGGGTTTTAGGTGGGTTTTCGCCTGGAAGGCTTTATAGAAATCTGGCATCCTACTGAACGAAGTTAAACTGAGAGAGCGTGGCGTTCACAGACACCAGAATGAACGAGTTCACAGTAACGTTCATCAGGCAGTAATGCGGTACGTTCAGTTCACGTTCGCCCAAAATATGAACGAGTTCATGAACTATCGTTCAATGAACGCGTTCAGGCACAACACTGAACCTGTTACATAGCAGATCACACAGATCAGATAAAGCTTCAGTTGTGGGAGACACAACTGGGAGCGCTGGTGAGTGGTCAATCCTATGACATCACCATGTCCACCAGGGATCTGTACCTGACCACGACCCGTACAAGTGAAATGAAAGAGGTGGCAGCTCTGACTGGTCAGAGCATGGATGTTTTGTTCACAGTCGATGAATGCGAAGCAAAAACGCTGACTGGTCATGTGACTGGTGCGGAGGTTAGTGTACGGTGAAGTGCTCTGCCTGGCAGGCGGACTTTGATGGAAAATGCCAGTTTCATCGTTGTGAGAGGTGTGGGCTTCTACAGAGGTTTTCAGCCCACTGTAACTGCCAAAGTCTCCCTGTCAGGCGATTTTGGTTTAGAAAATTTCAAAGAGTCCAATTCAGTGTTGAACCTGTAGCTGAAGGACGATTCGCTTGGAGAAGCTGAAGCAATTGAGATGGAGAGTTGGTTTGAGGAAGGTGATCATTTGTTGGATGAGCCCTCGCCAACTGGAAGTTGGAAGAAGTAAAACTTTGCTGAGCAGGTTGATTTATTCATGTTAATGGAATAGGTCACTTAAAATGGAAAATATGCTGATAATATATTTATTGTCTTGCCATGTAAGATATAGGTGAGTCTTTCTTTAGTAGAACATTAAAGAACTTTTTTTTTTTTTGGTAATTCATATCATTGAAGTTAACAGTGTTGTTCTATACATCATTTTTTGTTTTTATCTTTAGTTTATCCTCATAAAAGGCTTTTTTTATGTGTCTGGAGGAATATTTTGTCAAATACAAATATGAAGAATATATTATTATGTGACTAGTGTAGCAACTTAGAACTTGTGTACCAAGTAAGACTTGTTGCTGAGGTGAGAGATCAGTGCAATGTTGTTTTGACTGTTAAAGGATTTCTTTTCATTTGTTTTCCCCCTGTAGGCAGGTTGGCGCCATTTAATTTGAATGACTTATTTTTCTCCTGTTTATATTTAGAGAGTAAGTTAGGTTTAGTATTGTCTTTGTTTACATCGTTATTTTGGTGTTTAGGTTATTTAGTTTATTAAAACAGACTTGTTTTGTTTGTTATTTTGGCATTAGCCTCCTCCTGAAGTTAAATGCTTCCTTGTAAAATCTTGACTTTTCTTGGTCACTGTTATTGTATGTTCCCTAAATAAATGTATTTTTTTTATTTGGAAAATGGTTCTAGTGTTGAATCAGTGCTTGGACGGGAGACAGGGGCTTTGAAGATGTTTATTTCGTTGCATTGATTTGGGGGATTCTTTAAATGATTTATTTCTGTTCGTTCTCCTCTACCCTAGACAGGGGAGCTTGTAACAATGACCAACATAAGAATTTTCACCGGAAAATATCATCTAAACCAGTAAGTAACATCCACTTTTGTTTTGACCAACTAAAGGGAAAAAAGCATTGCAGTAAATGGCGCTGATTAAATCGCTTGTCATATCACGTCAAACCAAGCAAATTATACTTTGTTCTCAAATTGTGAATGTTAACAACATCAGCATTGCGGGACAAAATTATCCCTGTTTTCGCATGGGCCGGTTGCAGTCTTTTTTTTTTTTCTCTAGACACTCAGAATTCCGAACGAAGTCTTTTGCATTACAACGGGTGAATCTCCAGTTGTCCCTGGTGATTGTCGTTTGAACCTTTCTGGATGCACCATCAAATTGATAAGTTTAAATATATCAGGTGCAGTGAGAAAAGGCTATAAATCTCCAACTCCAACATCCTCACACTCATAGCCTACTAGCCGAGACTCTTCTTTATGTGGACAGATGTGACGCAATGACGCAAAGACATGCTCGAATTTCCCACAGAAATCCACCAGTACCACTGGAATTAAAACATTATTTAAAGCTTACCGTTTTGAATCGAGCTAAAGCAAGCAGAGAGTTTTGAACACTGGCTGGTTATGTGCTTGCTCAAATTTATTTTGGATAATTTTACCCAAAAAAGTAACGGACTGGAGCTTTAAAGGGATAGTTCACTCAAAAATTTTAATTAGCCCATGATTTACTCACCCTGAAGCCATCCTATGTGTATATGACATTCTACTTTCAGACAAATACAATCAGAGTTATATATAATAAAAAAAAAAGAAAAATGGGCTCTTCCAAGCTTTATAGTGGGAGTCAATGGGTATATTTTCAAACCCTATCCATCCGTGATAAAAGTAATCCACACGTTAAACTTTTCTGGACCGGCAGAATGAAATGGCCTAGAAGCCTATCTATGTAGGAGTGAGCCAGCTCTCAGATTTCATCAAAAATGTGTTAATTTGTGTTCCGAAGATGAACGAAAGTCTTACGGGGTTGGAACAACATGAGGTTGAGTTATTACTGAATTTTCATTTTTGGGTGAACTAACCCTTTAAGTTGAAATTTCAAAATAAATGTTTACACATATCCTAATTAAATCACTTGTGAATGTGCAGGGAACTTTTATTTTATTTCATAAACCTTTCACACTCGCAACTGCCATTTCTTTCCCTGATGATTTTGTAAATGTTTGAGATCTCTTTGATATGTGTACTTCTCACACTGAAGACATGTGAAGCCTCATGTGAGTGTAAAGGTTTCCTTTAAATCTGAAACTCTTTCCACATTGATTGCACGGGTAAGGCTTCTCTCCGGAGTGAATTCTCATGTGCGTCTGAAGCAGGGCCGTGCAGAGACCTCTGGAGGGGCAGGTGCTCAAAGTATAAAAGGGGGGCACATGGAACAAGGCTTTAAATGGGGCTGTGTTTTTCCTGGCTTAAAATGAAGCGGAGGTGGTAAAATCCTAATAATGTATTTTAATAATAAGATAATAAAATGTGTATTTTTTTGTAGATCATCATATAGCCTAATGTGTTTCCCACATCATTTTTGTGGGTGGAGCTTGGTACCTCTAGGGGGGTCCGGGGACATGCCCCCCCGTAAGAAAATTTTGTACATTTTAAAGATAAATTCATTAATCTGGTGCACTTTGAGTCACCCGAATCTGCCCGAATCCACTGTTAAAAATAAATAATCCACCCGCAAACCGCCCATATTCTTTGATTTAGATATCTGCATCTGATCATCACATTACAATTATTCAAATTCTTAGTGTTAAGCATGATAGTATGGTAACATATCACACTGAAGTAGGCTAATTTAAAATGAACATTTATATACAATAAAAGTTCTTCTTTTGGCAAAATTACATTTCCTTAATAGCCTAAACAGAGGCTTTACTCCCTTCAAACTTAAATTGTCAATGTTTCATTACATCACTGTTTGAAATCTCTAATTTTTTGTATCTTTTATAAAGGGCATCTTTCCCCTAATTTTATTAAATGTATGCTCCAACTTTCATTTCAAATTCTTAAATTTGATCAATATATTATAGTTATTATATTATAGTTACCAATCACATTAAATAATTTACATTGAAAAATTATAACTGTATTAAATTAGATTATTTTAAATATTTTTGAATATACAAAAATAAGGAATGTTGAAAAGATGATACTTTATGAAACTAAACCGCCAGTAGGAGGCGGCAGGCGACCGTTTTAATGAGCGAGTCATTGAGTCATTCATTCAAACGATTCGTTCAATCGGCTGATTTATTCAGAATGAGGCAGTTTGTGAATGGGTAATTGAATCTTTGACTCAACCGATTCGTTCAAAATGCTGAATCATTCAGTAATGAAACTGGTGTTGCTGTGGTTGCGCTATGGTTCTGCGGTGATATTTGTTTGGAACTATTTTCGCTGCTGAAACAGAACAAAAACAGTCATTGCGTCTAAAATGTAAGTGACTTAATTTGAACTATTTGTTTATTGACCTGTTATGAAATCAGTCTCGGTTTTAATCTTGATGGCATTCAGGAAAACAGTTACTTCTACAGCCTACACACTGCAATATAAACAACATCTCTGCATGCTCTCTTCACGTCGTCCTTGTAGTAAAATAATAATAATAAGTAAACAAACATCAAAATCACTTTGCTGAAAATGAAACGCCACTTACCAGCAGCCGCAGATTTTAAGATATCTTCTGGTAGTGCGCGTAGCCGCGCGAAATTAAAGCGTGCGTGCAGCGTGAGGAATCGTTCCGGATGAGTTCGTCAGGTGAAAGGTCATCATGTGGATCATTTCATTTACGGCTAAATTATTATTTATTAATTTTACTAATAGTTAGGTTGGGCAGGCATCCACAAAAGGGCCTTTAATTACAAAAAAAGGAGAGAAAATTTTGCCTTGACAAAAGGGCACTTTGGGCACCAAGGGGCAAAGGGGCAGGTGCTCGAGCACCCAACGAATTTGAAACTCTTTCCACAGTGATGGCACATGTTAGGCTTCTCTCTAGTGTGAGTTGTTACATGTTTCTTAAGGTGATTCTTGTCTGTGAAACTCTTTCCACACTGACGACATATAAAACAGTTTTCCCTTAAGTGAATATTCATGTGGTACCCAAGTCTTTCTTTACATCTGAAACTCTTTCCACACTGAACACATGTGATTGGCTTCTCTCCATTGTGAATTATCATGTGAGCCTTAAGATTTCCTTTTAATGTGAAACTCTTCCCACACTGTTTGCAGGTGTAAGGGCTCTCTCCAGTGTGGAGACTCATGTGGGAATTAAGGTTACCTTCACGTGTGAAACTCTTTCCACACTGAACACATGTGAACGGCTTCTCTCCAGTGTGACTGCTCATGTGTCTCTTCATATTTCCTTTTTGTGAGTAGCTCTTCCCACACAGTTTGCAGGTGAAAGGCCTCTCCCCTGTGTGAACTTTCATGTGAGCAGTAAGGTTTCTATTGAATGTGAAACTCTTTCCACACTGAACACATGTGAATGGCTTCTCTTTTGTGCAAATTCTCACGTGAGTCAAAGGCTCCTTTCCAGTGTGAACTCTTCTGTGGATTTCAAGGTTTTGTTTTTGTGTTAGATTAGAACTGTTGGATTTGGTGTGGGTTTGCTTATAGAGCTGGTAAGTCCCGCCCCCTTCGCTAACCCCGCTGGACCTCTAGGTTGAAAAATCGTCAATGCAAGTGAATGGGAGAAAATAATTATTTTCTGGTCCCGTTTGATTTGTGCCATGAATGTGAACATATGTTGTCTGTGAATTTTTTATATAATCTTTAGTGTGAAGAATGCTACAATTTAGCGGGTAGAAGTTTGATACGGTTAGACTTTGTGTGAGAGCACTTTGTGGACTACAACTCTTCGCTGCTTTCGAAGCGTTTTTTATGTATTGTTATGGGTAAAATCTCAGTTCTCTGGTTTGAAGAGATTAGAACTCTGGTTTATTCAGTGGTCCTTGAGGAGGAGGGGTGTTTGGAATGTTGTGGGGTTTAGACCTTCCAATCTGAGGTTGGAAGGTGGATAGTTCCTGCAGAAAAGAGGTTCTGTTCATCTCTCATGGGACCTTGGTTAAGAAAGATGGGGTCTGTTAGTCGCAGGGGTCAGCAGTACCATCTCTGAACCGATTCGTCTTGCAAAACTATCACACGTTGACAACATTCTTCCTGTTCGTTTGGCCATAAAAAGTTCTTAGTTGGGGGTTTTCGTTGGTTGGCGGAGACTGGCTAGAGCCTGATTTTATGGCTCTGAGTTGCTGATTTGAGTTTGGAATGTGAAGACTCTTTGTGGGATTATGTATGAACAAAATCACCTAAAAGCTTCAATTGTGTTTGGTTAATTCTCGTAGTTGTTACATGGGCTTCCCACAAGGTTGATCTCTCTGATGGCCTTGTCGGGTATAACAAAGTACTCCGAAAGACCAGGAAGCGGCTCTTCTGATTATTCTTTTCACTCCTCTATCAGAAATCTTGCGAGGAGCACTGGTCGAGGCAAATTTATGGTGAAATGATTGTCTTTCCACTTCCGTATTATGGCCCCAAAAGTGCTCACTGGACCATTCAGAAGCTTAGAATGGCGCCTATAACCAATGCCATCATTATGTTTTGCAACAATTAGGTTGTGAAGGTCTTGAGACAGCTCCTCGCTTTTACCCATCATGAGATGTGTCTTGTGTGACCCCTTGGCAATGAGACCTTTTTGTAGGCCATCATTTGGGACTGAACCAGCTGTTATTAATTTCCACTGACAGGGGGCTGGATTGCTTTTTAATTACTGTAAGTTTTCAGCAGTTGTCTTGGCTTTCCATGCCTTTTTGCGCCTCCCTTTCTTCATGTGTTCAATACTTTTTCCCTGTGTCATTTCACATTTTACACATAACCTAATTTCTGAACTTATTTTTGTTTGTTTCTTTGTATGTATTACAAACTTGCTTACTTGGGTTGTTACAAACATCTGGTGAAAATTTCATGTCAATACACAGTAAAATCAGCAGTGTAAAATTTGGAGTGTAAAATTACATATACACTTAAAGAGTTTCTTTTAATCATGCAAGTGTAAAATAACCCAAAGAGTAAGAGTCAATCATCAGAGTACCAGCCACTTTGCTCTGAAGAAAGTATGTTGGTAACCACGCCTCCGAAAACGGCCAACGGCTCTGCGCGCGACTCTACTGATTTCAAATTTTCCTGTTGGATTTTCTGTCTGCCACGGAGTTACAGATGCACGGGATTTACGGTGAGTTTGATGAAAATATTTTGTGTAAGCCAATTGTTGTTTGGAAAATTGACCACAAGGCATGATTTATTTTTAAAAAATGACATAGGTTGGATTACGTTGTTAATAATTTAGTTCTTAGGTTTTGTTGCTTTTGTTCGCGCTTAAAATAGTTAGCTAGCACTAGCTTGGCTAGTCCATGATAACGTTAACTAGCACCTATTTTAGGCGCGAATGTTAGCAAACGTTACTAACTTTCTATACTCTTTAGTGTGACGGAACTTATTTCGAAAGCAAACGGGCTGCCGAAATTATAAGAGATGTCCGTTGATAACGTTAAAGTAAACCATTTTTTAAACCAATCATGGTTGCAAGATGTCACGTAAGGTCAACGTGAGGCATATAGGCTTACAAACACATCGCCTAATTGTGTATCATTTGATTTGCTCTACAGGACTAACCCAAGAGGATGCTGATAAAAGTCAGATTCAAGACTGAACAAAAGTTTGTTCGTGTTACAGAGCCGAAGCTTAGAATTTTTCTGAATGATGGTATGTGTTTAACTATAAATCCTTGATGCGCGTACTTAATGTTGTGTGTAAGCACGGTTGCCTTCTTATGTAACGTTAGTCTGTTGCTTTGCTTCGCCCTTGATAATAACATGCAATGCAAACTTGGCATGTGAACCTTGACGGTGTGTTCCGAGTAACGTTAATTGATTCATTTCTTAAACGTAGACATTGTAACGTTAATTCTTCAATGTATGCGGAAGTTATACTCAACTTTAGAATGGCTAATTTAGTCCACACACACGTATCATGTGATGGACTGAATTGACCCTTCGCAGGGAGCTTGATTGACAGGCGATCTAACCAATCATAATCCGCCATTTTGTCCGACAAAGCAGGCAGGAGAGATAGCAGTTAAAGAGCCACAAAACGGTATGTATCGTTTCAATTTCTTTTAAAAAATGACCAAATTTGAAAGGTGAGACTTTGTTTAATATGTTTAATATCAAATGTAACCGAAAAGTAACCTGGTCTGTCCTGTCTGTCAGCATGCTGTCAGTCTCCTCTCTGCTCCGCGATGTATTTTTCACTGCGTGAGAACACGGTGTGGCGTGAGAGCAGCGTAGCTTGTCGGACATAGCGACAGTAACTAAGGTTGACGGGTCTTTGCGAAGGGTCAATTAGACGACAATGGACGAAATTCGCAAGGAGCATCAACATATAACGCTCCTTGTAGAATAGATGGAAAGCTAAATGGACAAGTTTAACACTTTACCCAGTTAGTAATTAGCACTTAAGGTTGCAGACTGACATGTAGAATTAAATGATTGAGCTGATTTATATTACTCGTGAGGGATTTGTGTATGTGTGTCTTGTTGCAATAATGATTCTTGCATTTCCTTTTGGTCTCAGCTTTCCTGAAGTTTGGAATTAATGATGCTCCTTGCCATATGGCAAAATTGCTCGACCAAACAGGCACAGAATTGGATGAAGATGTGTTTGAGGAGGTACTGAAGCAGCCAGATGTTGGTGTCCTCTTACTGAAGTTGGATGATTATGGACAAGGTAAATGTGGCTCTGTTTAGTGTAATATTATTTAACTACTGATTAGATTAAGTGCACACTAAAGACCAAATTACTGTACTATTGTCCTAGAATTTGAAAGCGAAGAACCATCCAACAGCAGTTTCAACAGATCATCTGACTCTATTGTCATAGAAAGTCCACCACGCCCTAGACAACATCCTGGAGAGGATGCCAAAGCTGTAAGTCTCTGTCACATGTGTAACAGTGTTGTCTCTGCGTTGTGTTGTGTTGAAATCAGATGGACACCAAATCGCACTTTAAGATGTTTATTCTGTTGACAATGAATATAGAACAGCGGTGATCAGTTTCAGGAATCACCCTCGTGCATTCTATTGGGAGTGAACATTAAACTTGATATTACAATACATATAACAGTGACACAAACCCAAATCATACAACATACTTCTAAACACACGTATAACTCAGTATTAGCCCATAAAATGGTTATATAATTACTAAAATATATTTAACACATGGAGCACTCACTCACCGCGGCCATTCTCACTCTCGACTGGCGCGAGTCTAAATGACTCTACCGGAACCAGTTCATCATTCTACCAGATCTGGGCGGAGAGTGCAATTAAAGGAGCCATACATGAAAATAACTGTAGCAAGTGGAAGCACATATTTGACCTGCCCTGCCCTTTTTATTCCTGGAGAGAAAGTACCCTTTTTTCTCGGGTGCTTTTTTTTTTTTTTTTTTTTTTTAAAGATAATATATATTCTTTTTTGCGCACAGCTTCCCTGTCAAACAAATATATATTTTGAATAATAGTTTAAAAGGGAGTTTATTGATTTAAACCCGATTGTATTGCTTCCGCTAAAGAGAATAGTAGGCTACGCTCCGTCTCTACGGTAGAATCCTGTGAGTCCATAGCAACGCTCTGTTTTTCATGGCAACGGTCTGTTATACTCCGCACAGCGGTCTGTTATCAAGAAATAACAGACCGCATTCTACATTGGAATTCAATCAAGCCATGTAATAAAATAAGTTAGTAATAAAATATGCATATATCACCACCAGGTGATATGCTTTAGTTATTTTGTTTATCCTATTTACCTGCATTGCCCTGTCAATTAGATGCAAATGTGCGCATTTTAACTAGTTGATGCCTAATTCGCCCTCAAGTTGTTTCAACCCTTTTTTCTGCTGAACACAAAAGAAGATATTTTGAAAAATGTCGGTAACCAAACAGTTGATGGACCCCATTGACTTCCATAGTAGGAAAAAATAATACTATGTTCAGCAGAAAAAAGAAATTCATACAGGGTTGAAACAACTTGAGGGTGAGTAAATGATGACATAATTTTCATTTTTTGGAAAACTATCCCTTTAATTACGGAGCCCCCCTAGTCCCACTTTGTCAAAAAAAAAAAATTATAACTATCTCATGGCCTCAAGATAGTAACTCGTGGCCTCAAGATAGTAACTCGTGGCCTCAAGATAGTAACTCGTGGCCTCAAGATAGTAACTCGTGGCCTCAAGATAGTAACTCTAGATAGTAACTCTAAGATTTACAAGATTTACAGTACTAGTAAATAAATAGAATAATAAATAACTATATTGCACACTGAATATTAAAACAGAGAATATTGCACAGAATGTGAAGTATTGCACTACAGGGTCCAGTTTAATAACAAAGGGTCCATGTGTCAGACACTTTACTATCTTGAGGCCACGAGTTACTATCTTGAGGCCACGAGTTAGTATCTTGAGGCCACGAGTTAGTATCTTGAGGCCACGAGTTAGTATCTTGAGGCCACGAGTTAGTATCTTGATGCCACGAGTTACTATCTTGAGGCCACGAGATAGTTATAATTTATTTATTTTTTTGACAAAGTGGGACTAGGGGGGCTCCGTATTTAATAAATAAAACTGAGTAGAAATAAGTTAGCATTAAACAATAATGTATATAAAAATAACAATATTTATAAATTAACTTTTTATTTATGAGTAATTAATAAATTAGCAGATTTTGCTATCTGTAACAAAATAGCAGCAACAGCCCTCTTCAGTTTAGAGTGAATATTTGTGTTGATTTTAAAGTGTTATGTATTCTGATAACACCAAAGTAATTAAAATGATGTAGTGCCTTGTGCAAAAATAAACAAATTATTAGTAAAACACGCCCCTCTGCTTGATGCAGTTATTTAGGTTATTCTAAATATATACTTGAAACTAGTAGCATAGGAAATGTTTTTAAAACATGCACATTGTGGAATGGTTTCCTTTGCTGATCTATAAACCTAGTGAATACTAAGGAGACCATCGTTTCTGGGTAACCCTTCCTTTTACAGTCCCCTAATTACTAGGTATTTACCTGGTAAATATATGGTAAGTTATAGTTGGTTATTGGTAATTACCACAGGTAACAAGTATGTAAATGCAGAGAAACTACAAACTAATTACTAAGTATTTACCTGGTAAGCATATGGTAAATTATAGTATTTTAGTGTGTAATTACTTAAGGTGATTAGTATGCAATTACAGAGAAACTACCAGGGAAAAAAACACCACTGTTAAATATCAACTCAACAAAGTACTGTGTACTTGTTACCTGTTTAGGTTGGTAATAACTCAGATTTAATTGTGTACTTCCTCAGAATGTAGGCAGCCAATTTTTATAAACACCTCCAGTATTACCCATCAATTCAAGTTAGGTTTGTAGTTATCCTATGGTTATGTTGGTAACAGTCCATGTTTATTTATTACTATCTTGAAATTAAGACGGTAGTTTCCAATAAATGACCTTGTCTTACATAGTTGTTGTTCATTGCTACACCCATTTATAGAGGGTTTGTCAAATAATTTACCTTACACTTACCTGGTAACTACCCCGCAGGAACAGTTTTCCCTAATGTCATGGCACATCTTAAATACTGGGTATGTTCTTGTTGCACTTTACTTACTTGCTTGGTAACGTTGCAGGACATACGAGGTAAAAAATTGTGACTATATGGAAAAGGGAATGATCAGGTTATATGGTACAATTCCGGTAATACCATGGAAATAAACAAGGCTTCCTTTTACAGTACAGTTGCACTTTACTTGCTGAGTAAATTGTAAAAACATCTGCAAGAACAACCTGTTATACAAATCCTTCAGGTGCGGGAAAGATAAAACGTCCTACATTACGTGCTTCGGAATAGCGGATTTTATAAAAAGAGAACTAATTTCCAAAATCACGGGAACGTTCGTGCTGATGTTCGACGAAAGTCTGAATCGCACCGCCATAACGAAACAGCTGGACCTGCACATATGTTGTTGGGAGGGCGGGCAGGTGCAGTCAAGATACCTGGGATCCCAGTTCATGGGGCATGCAACAGCCGAGGACTTAATGAAACATGTGAAAGTAAGTAAATGTTTTATTTTAACAAATAGTTTTACTGTTAAGACTTTGTTTATATATAGCTGAGTATTAGAAAGGACAACTGTGTTGTAGGATACATAATATAGGCCTAGATACATGGTTCCATGGGGCATAGTAAATATTTATGAACATAGAATATTTACACAATTAATAGAAAAGGAAGGGGGCCAGCTTTTACGGTATAATGCATCTCTACTCATTTCTTGGTTAATTTTAAACAACACCACAAATAACAGAATATCTCTGTCTAAATGAATGAATAGGAATTGAAATTAAGTTTGTTTGTTTTTTCCTCAGGAGTGTGTAGACCCCCTTGACCTAAGGAGACTGGTGTCCATTTCAATGGATGGACCCAATGTGAAGTTCAAATTTTGCAGACTGTCAAAAACAATGCATCTAAGCTGTCTTCAGTACTATGTTCAGTTTGAATAAATTAATTTAGTTTGCAAGTAATTTTGAGACTCTGCGTTTCCTTTGTACATTTTTTTATGTCGTGATATAGGTCTTAAATTTAATTCATAATGGTCTTAAAAAAGGTCTTAAAAAGTCTTAAATTTGACTTTGTGAATCCTGCAGAAACCCTGCTTTTGCATCAATGAGGTTTATAGTTTTAAGCCAGTGGCACGTGTCATCTACTGACCATTTATCAACCATGGTTATCTGGAGATAAAAAAAAAACAGCATAAATAACACTTCACAAACCAACTATGCATTAAACACACCTAACTTTAAACATTTTTGGCTTTAGAACATTTGAATACTAAAATTTAACCATGTGCTATCATCACTTAATCCAGCGCATGCGTCACAGTAAACATAAACGAACGCTGCACTGCAACTGTGTCTGTGCACAGTTTTAATGAAGACCGGCCGGAAGTTTTGAACTGTAGCATTGTCCACTTTCCTGCTGAGTTTAGCTCCAACCCTGATAAAATACACCTGAACAAGCTAATCAAGATCTTCGTCTGTTCTGGGTTGGAGTTAAAAACTGCACGAAAGTAGATCTCGCGGGCCAAAGTTAAGAACTTCTACACCTGGCTGTTAACATAGGCCCGGGAAAAATACTCACCACAAACTGAGTATGTGTGAAACTGCGACACACATTCACATATCATTCACCTCCATCTTCCACCCGGTTCACTTTTATTTGAATCGGTGCCATTTATTTGAACAACGAGCACGAGCTTCATTGAAATTAACGTTAAAATTCACGCTTCTGACTCGAAGCTCGTCTCCGTATAACCAGTGTTGGGAACGTTACTTTAAAAAAGTAATTAGTTATAGTTACTCACTACTTGTTCCAAAAAGTAACTGAGTTAGTAACTGAATTACTCTATAATAAAAGTAACTCGTTACCAGGGAAAGTAACTATTTGCGTTACTGTAAAAAAAAAAAGTTGCTATATGTCAAAGAATTTGGAAACACTTTGCAGTTTCAATGTCCTGTATAAACAAAATTACGGAATGTTTTTATGTTTCCACTGTTCGATTGTGTCCGCGCCCCACACACACACACGCAAGCACACACACAAATGTAAACACTTTGCGACTTTTCGATCGCGCCCGCGCCTCTCTTTCTCTCTCTCTCTCTCTCACACACAAACACACACACACAACACATTCCAATCTTTACATCGCAGCCTGCTCCAGAGTCATGTTCAGAGCTAAGGCTACAGATTAGGTGTCCCTAAAGAACCCGCGTATCTAACAGTAGTTCCGCATTACATTAATTAATTTGCACGCGAGTTTTATTTATTTTTATACCGTGTATTCTCCATGTAAATGTATGCACCGAACCGTGACGCCCGTACCATTTCGGTTCAATACGAATACATGTACCGTTCTACCCCTAGTTCTTGCCTTTGACCTCAATGAATATAAAGTAGTGCTTATATCTCCACCTTGAAAATGCCAACTTTTCATCGGATTGCTCCTGACTCGCCATCTCAAGCACATCATCAAGCTGGTGTGTGTGTGTGGCGCGTGTGCTGGCATGTGTGTAAAAACACTGGCTCTGATTGGCTACCATGAAACACATGACTCTGCCTTAGCCAATCATAATTACTTACCTCGTTATTAACCCACCTCCTCGCACTAGCTGTGCGAGCCAGGGGTGCGTTCGGATTACACAGTTTATTCAATCAATGCATAGTAACGCACCGCATTTAACGTCCAGTAATGTTAACGCCGTTGTAACGACGGGAAAAGTAATTAGTTAGATTATCCCGTTACTGAAAAAATAACGTCATTACCTAACGCCGTTCTTTTAAACGTCAAAGTGCGTATCCTTGATAAAGTGTTGTGAATACTTGTCTTTCTATTGTTTCTGCTCTCCCATAGGGTAAGGCTGAATCCCAATTCTCTGTCTTACCCCTTCCCCTTAGTTTTGCACGTTCACGTGAGAGTAAGGGCTATCCCAATTCTCGTTTTGATCGAGGGTTAGGGCTAAGGGGAAGTGGTAGATGCCCCTTAAAACAAGCATTTTTGTTTCCTCGATCAAAACGAGAATAGGGATTGCCCTTACTCTCACGTGAACATGCAAAACTAAGGGGAAGGGGGAAGAGGTAAAGGTGGGCATACACTGTGCAATGTCTGTGCAATTTCAGCAAGGTACCTACTCACTCTGAACGAGTAGATCGCATGCGATGTAAAGCTAAAGCTCAGGATTTATGTGCTCACACTATACGGTCCGAACGTCAAGCTGCGACTTTACTGCTCACACTATACGTGTGAAATATGCGAGAATCAGCGCGATAAACCCCCATGCGCCAATAGACGATATCTTTCTTTCTTTCTTTATAAAGCACATTTAAAAACAACCCTAGGTTGACCAAATCATTATCATGTAGCCTATCCAGAGATATTGTCAAAACAAGCATCAGCTATCAATAAAGATGATTTAGCATTTCCAATTTATGTATTAAATTATTATTAGTGTATTATTATTATTAGGGAAGGCCTAGGCTACATTTATTATTAAATTGATAGGCTATTATAATTAATATTAATAAAATTATTATGTCCGAACACTGCAATAATTAGTCATCAATAAAAATTAAAAACAGCTTTATTTCAAAAACATTGTTTAAATTAATAAAAGAGGCATGGTGTAGATAGCCTACATCGCAGATGGCTTGGAAGGCGTGGTTAATATATATGGTTAATCCATTTTTGCGACACGAACGGGAGGTAAGCAACAGTGATTTGTAGCTAGTTTGAACTACAGAACATTATAAAGATCTCCCTCTTTTCGTTTTTTTTTTTTTTTTGCTGCAGATTTGCTGCAGAAATGGTTAAACTTCTGTTTTCGCGCAGGTGCAGTGAGGGAAAAAAACACTGAGTTAAGGCCGATTGGTTTGTAGCTCTGCTTCAACTATGCAATATAGTCACGAGGAGCGACCAAAATTTCTAACATGCCAGAAATTCATCGGACCATCCGATTGCCGGTCGGGAGAGGTTAATTGCCTATCGTTTCCCCCTGTACACTGCACGAACACTGCACGACAAATGACGCACGACAAAGCTGAAAATCGGCCCAACCCCTCAAATTCGGATGAAAATCGTACAGTGTATGCCCACCTTAAGACAGAGAATTGGGATTCAGCCGAAGTAGCAGCACCTTTTATCTCCCTATGCGGACTCGATTTTGCAGGTGTGTGCTCTGCTATAAAAGCTGACCAGTTTTTCAGCTCCGGAGAGGCGGGAGGTTTCCCCTCATCTCTCTTCTGAAGAAACCCTTTCTTCTGTTGCAGTCCTGTGTTTTAGTTCTCCCCATTTGTGTTTGTGTACCAAGTAAGACTTATTACTAGGGATGCACCGAGACTAATACCAGTATCAGGTATTGGGCCGATACTGAGCTCATGTTCAGTTCAGTTTCAGTTAATTGTCCCCTAAGGTAAACTTGTCTTACAGCGAGGTAAACATACAGGTAGCACAACAAGTAAACACCACATACACATACGAATAAACAACACAAACTACTAATTAAAAACTCTGTTACTCTACTACTCATCTAGGTCAAAGAATTGTGCAAATTTAGCAAACGAATTGCACTAGGTACACTGTAAAAACAATTCAAGGGTGTTGTCTATAGGAATTTATTTTAAAACTTATATTTCTTCCAAGAAATTGATTCCTTTTTCTTTTTGAATTCTTTTAAGTTTTACATAATTAAAAATTGTGATTGTTTTTGTAACTGTCATTATTACCTATCAAAAATTGTTTTTTACTGACCTTCACAATAAATTGCTTCTACAAAACTCTATTTAAGTGTTTATTTCCAAAGTAAAACGTCACGACCCTCCCACATCCAGAACACTAACATCGTTGCTCATCGCCAGTTTCGGATTTCTGTGGAGTTTTTAAGGGCTTTATACAACGTGCAACACATGTAAGTAACTCTTTACATCGCATAAAGTTAGATTTAAGCCGAATGAGCACGCATTTATTGCACTATAAAATGTAAAAGCGTCGCCAGGTTTCAGACAGTAACGTTTAGGTTTGTCACTTTGCAGACTCCATGCGGCCTTACCGAAGATCTTGAAATTAACATTAATCTTAAAACAACTATCGCTAATGTTAACGTTTGATAGGTATATGTGAGATATATTGCCAGATTATGTTTCTACTCAGTTTGGGTACTTAAAAAAACATCGTCATTTTGTTTAAGAAGTCTAATAACGTTAGCCTCGGTGAATGTGAATTATTTTGTCTCAAATCACTCGTTTTAAATGTTCTGCCTCTTTCCGAATTAACGTTAGCTAGCAAAACACTAGTAGCATGGTCTCTCATCCTCGTACATGTGTCAGTTAACTGCTAGGTTTGTGGTCACAGTTGTTCCCTGCATGATTGAAAAATATGAGGACAGTAAGTTAGGCCTATATTATTTTTGGCGCCTCTCTCTGCAACGTATCATAAAAAAATCGTAAAAGCTTTAAGTGAATCTTTTGATATATTTGTTTGAAATATTTTACATTCTCTTAAACCATTTGTTCAACTAAAAAGATTAAATATTTATTTTGCATTGCAAAAAACATCAATGATCCTTATATTTTCCTAAACTCTTCTGTCATTTGTGTTGCTTCTTTAGAAGACCATCAGATCTACTGGGAGGAGCAGTTCATGGAGTAGGTAAGCTCTTTAGTAGGTGGAATTGAGGTAAATGTTTCAGAGGTTTGTTATTCTCTGTCATTTAGAGGAATTAATGTAACCAAAAGTCAGTTATTGAGAGTAAAAAAAAAAATAAAAAAAAATTGCCATCCCTTTCTATTTTTACTGACAGATGGGATGGCCTTGTAAATTATGCAGCGCTGTTGTACCAGCAAAGACTGATATTCTAAAACATTATAGACTGCATCATGGGACCTTTGGACACAGCCATGCCTTGCCTTGTATACATCTAGATTGCCCATGCTCTTTTAAAAACTGGAGTAGCCTCCGCTGTCACTTGTCACGACAACATCCAGCAGTTGACTCACTTAACTCACCTCAAGTAACTCTTTTCTTTAACTGTCTAATATGTCAAAAATCTGGATTCCCTAGCGAAAAAGAGTTTTTTTAACACATTGGTCATCATCTGAAGAATAACGAGACTGTAAAGTGTGTTTTTGTAGGGTGCGATCACCAAACAAATGTGTATGGGACTTTCGCGACACACAAACACAGAGAGCATACGCCACATACTTCACAAGATTTCAAACCAGGCATTATTTGTGAAAGGCAGTTAACTGAACAGGAGGAGTCACATGTTTTTGAAGCCTCTGAAGAGGATGATGATCACAGTGATGCAAATTATCAAGTCTCTGGCTCAGATGCTCACTATGAAGAGGATGATGGAAGCAATGTGGTTGTAGAGTACATAGCATCCCTCCTTTTGAAATTAGAAAGTGTTCATAATGTTTCAATTTGGTGCATTGATGAACTGGTAGATGATCTTCACTTCATAGTAAGTTCTGCATCCATTACTGCAATAAGAGATATTGTTGTTTCACACTTAAAGAAAAACAATTGTACGATTGCTGACACGTTTGTAACATCTCTAGTGGAAGAATTGTGAAATTTGTAACCCCCTGGGTACATCAAGAAAAAAGCATAAAATCACAGCTGTATACTGGGTCTTTGGCAACATCCCTCATTCATCGCGATCCACTCTTAACTCCATATACTTGGCCCTTTTATCCAAAGCAGTTGACATCAGATTTGGCTACGCCGAAGTGCTTGCTCCTTTGTTAAAAGACATTGCTATTTTGGAGCGTGACGGTGTCTACATTTCCAGTGTTGGACAACATGTTAAAGGCTCTGTGTTTTGTGTGGCCGCTGATAATCTCGGAGCACATTCAATTTGTGGACTTGTGGAAAATTTTTGTGGACCATTCATTTGTAGATTTTGTCTTGGAGAGCGATCAGAATTTCAAAGAAAGGAGGTGAGGTCAGGTGCATTTCCTGCTCGGACCAAAGAGAATAATGCCACTCATTTATTGACTGTTAAAGAAAATCCAGCTTTGACACACTGTTACGGTGTAAAAAATGCCTGCCCACTTACTGAAAATCTGAGCTATTTCCACTGTGTGACTGGCTATCCACCCGATATACTGCACGACATTTTTGAAGGCATCGTTCCCTTGGATTTGGGTCTGTGCTTCAGTGTTTTTATCTCAAAGAAATATTTCACTTTCAATGAACTTAACAGTGCCATCACACAATTTCAGTCTAAATGGGCTGACAAAACTGATCCTGTCCTCAGCCATTGCCTACAACCTTTTCCTCAAAAAAGAAGATTGGAGGAAACGCACATGAAAATTGGGCCCTCATACGACTGCTGCCATTCATTATTGGACACAGAATACCTTTGAATGATCCAGCCTGGCTTCTACTCATGTCTTTAAAAGACATCATTGCACTTGTTGTTGCCCCAGTCCACAACAAAGAAACTAAGTGTTGCATATCTTGACTCAAAAATTTCAGAACACCGACATCGATTCCAAGAACTATTTCCTAATGAAGGGTTAATCCCCAAGCACCACTTTTTAGAACACTACCCTGCATTAATAATTGCTTTTGGACCTCTGATTGCTTTCTGGACAATGAGGTTTGAAGCAAAACACAGCCAATTTAAGCAGATCGTGAGACATACTGGCAACTTTAAGAACATTCTCCTTTCTCTGGCCACAAAGCATCAGCTTATGCTAAGTCATCACCTGCATTCCACAACAGTTGTGCCTGCTGTAAGTGTTGTAAGAGTCACATCAGTGCCATTAGATGTCCTGCATGTAAATGTTCAGGAATCAATCAAGCATCTGTTTCCTTGTCAGTCTCAAGTACAGCTGGCTGATACAGTCACCTTCCATGGAACAAGGTACTCAAAAGGCATAATCGTGGCCTATGGTGGTACTGCTGGTCTTCCTGATTTTGCAGAGATTGTTCAAATTGCCCTTTTTGGGGAAAAGGTGCATTTTATTGTGAAAACATTCATGTCCTGGTATGATGAACACTACCGTGGATTTCATCTTGAGAAGACAGATCACATAACTCTTGTTGAACAACAAAACCTTAGTGATGTTTGTCCACTGTCAGCCTATATTGTTGCAGGAAAGCTCATGGTGACATTAAAGCGCCACATCTGTCTCCAGTGTTGAGTATGACTTTGTATAATATATTTGTTTCTTCTGTCTTTCTAGACATGGAACCAACAGTCAGATTCCGGGTCCTCATTGATCACGAGGTCAAAAAACTTACACTCAAAAGTGGCATACCCTCAACTGTTGATGAATTGGTTGCAGCCATCCAAGAACAATTTGCCATCACCACTGAAATCAGTGTTCAATACAAAGATGAAGAGTTTGATGACTTTTTCACTCTAACGACCACAAAGGAACTCAAAGATAAAGACACACTGAAAGTAGTATATGTTCCGCAAAACATAACACTGACCCTAGTTCCCCAGGAAAGCACCCCTGATACCTCCATTGTGTGCTCTTTATCCGAGTCCGTGACACACTCTGACGTCTCAGATGATACTGTGATTCTGTCTCCTTCACCCTCTGAAAGGCAAAGTCCATGGCCTGCTGTATTTCCAATTCCAACTTTCTCACACAACACTGAGCTGGCATTGAGTCAAGGTAATGAGATTTATTTAAGAGATGGCACCCTACTGACATCACCCAGTGTCAAAGCGGATATCTTGGAGCGCCTGGCAGAGGCCATGTTTTGCTACATAGCATACCCCAATGATGCCCAGAGATCTGCAGTAGCACAGGCACTAATAGAAAAGCATCCCTGTTTGAAGGAGCCTGGATCTTTTAATGGAATTTATGGGTGGCAACAAAGCCTAAAATACAAATGTGGAAACTATCGTACCAAACGTAAAGCATTGGGAAGCCCTGAACTCCTGATAAACTCAATGAAAAACAAGATGGGAGATGACAGAAAACCTGCTAAAAACATCAAGAAACCAAAGAGGGCAGAAGTAAATTACCTGCCTCAACACCCTTCTGGTGAAACAGATAGCAGCCTTGAGAATGTGAGGCTTGACCTAATAGAAGCCAGCAAGAAAAGGGACGTCAAAAGCATAAATGACATGATGGCCAGGACATATAGCTGGAGAAGAATGGAAGTGGTTGCCCAGTCCCCAGATGTGGCCAAATTTAAGGAGAGATGGCCTGCCCTCTTTGAACCATTCCAGGTAAATGATTTATTACTAACATGCTAACATGATTTATTACTAACTGCTCACTCAGTTTTTGTTTAAAGAAAAATAATAGTGAACAAGGTTGTTTATGTGATGCTAGACACTTTTTGCTGATCACATACTGAAGATCCACCTCACATGTTTTATGTAGTATTAGATTGCATAAGAATGAAAGGTTGCCAATTCTTTACACATCTTGAGTGTTCCAAATAACAGTCAAACAATTGATGTATTACAGATAAATGAAGAATTCCGAAGGTGTGCTGCAGTTCCATTAGAATCAGTGTTTATGTCCCAGCTGGACAAGTACACTCCAAAACTTCTTGACCTGTTTAGTGCGAAGGGTGGAGCGGCTGGTCAACGGATCAAGAACTTGTTATTGGAACTGATACAGGTGAGACAAAAGTGGTAACAATGTTGCAGATGCACATTAATACAATAATTACTTTATTTACTCGTCTTGCCTAATTGGGTGAATATTGCAACAAAAAAAGGCATTTTTGTTTACAGCTCCTAATTAATTTTAAGGTTAAATATGAAAAAAGTGTGTGTGTGTGTGTGTATAGATAGAGAGATGTGTGATAGATATAGATAAGAGATATGTGATAGATATAGATAGAGATAAGAGATATGTGATAGATAGAATTGGGTGGAAATGGCTAGTCTGGCTCTGTTAAAAGTTCAAAAACACACCTACAAAAACCCAAATGTATGTGCAGGAACCAGGGTCCCAAATTAACATTTTGGTCTTCCAGTTGCTTGTAGACTTGATTATAAAAATACTGTCATATATTTCATTTCAACTGCAGTTTTACAAAAGTAAAATCCTTGTTTTACATTAATGCAGGAATCATAATCATCTGATGATATAACTGTAAGAGTGGCATTTTCAGTACTTTTACTTAACCACACCTGGCTTTTGAAGATTGTTCTCTGTTGCCACTTATTGTTCTGTTTATTCTCATACAGGGACAAACGGAGAGCAGTGTCCATGAGGACTTGAACATGCGCAATATGCAGATATATGTCTGCCGTGAACCAGATGCAGTGGGCATAATCGTTGAGGGAATCCCAGTGCTTACTGATCTTGGGAATCTGGCCAGGGCATGTTGCCTGCTTCTGGGGATGACATATGCTCTGAACCTGCAGTATCCACCACAACTCTGCAAAACATTTGAGGTATTCCAAAGACTCTTTGTGGGACTTGACACACTGCGTCCAAAGCCTTCCTCCCGATTCATGACACTCAAAAACAAACGTCTGAGTTAGTTGGTCAAATGCCAGCCTCACACTAAATTGCAGTCTTGTTGTGTTTTTGTTGAGTTTTTCAGAAGATTGTTGTGAATGTTTAATTGTTAATTGGCTGCGGTTCAGAGGTTCTGTTATATAAACAATTTTATGGTAAAATGTTTTAATACATACTAAGATATACTGTACTGTGCACTTACGGATTGAAGCTGAAGTCAGTTCTTTCTTGTCAAATGCTGTGATCCTGCTTCCCTGTGTTTTATTTTCAAGTCAAATGTTGTGCGTTGAAGGTGTTCTTGTGTTGAAGGACTTATGTAAGATTAAGCTTTTTTTTATATATATAATGTTTCTTTGCTTAATCACTCTTGCTCGGTGGGCAGTTTAACTTGGAACAATGTGGTAGTCAAGCACAGACTTCTTCAGTTCCCGGATAAGTCTCCAGCTTCTGGGCACTTCTTGTGCTGAATTTAGTTTTGTTAGGCTATGTCAAATGCTGAGGTCAGAGGCCCTTTATTTTATTTTATTTTATTTCAGTGTCAAATGTTTTATTGGAATATAGCACAGATTGTTCTTCCAACATGTTCATGTATTAGTTTATTATGTTTTAATACATATGAAAATGTACTGTACTGTGCACTAAAGTCAGTCCGTTTACGTAAATTGCTCAGGTCAAGAGTCATTGTATTTTAATGTCAGTGTTAAGAGTACACAGATTGCACTTTGAAGGTGTTCTATGCTGCACTTAAAGATGAGGTTAGAAGTTTATGTAATTTTTAGTGTTAAAATGTTTACAACATTAACATTGAAATCGATTACAGAAACTTAGTGCACCCAATTGTTTGTATATGGCAGCTGTTAATAAACGGTGGAAATGAATACCTCTCTTTCCTAATTATTAAATAATTACAGTTATGGCAATGCTAATTATTTCAAGTGGATTGAAGAAATAATTTGTCTAAATTAAGAGGAATAGAGTAAATTAATTAATTAAAATCTAAAAGTTAAATTTTTTACTTAAAATGTTACTTATTTTAACTAAGTATGATTTGGTCAATATGCTGCTCTTTGTCACAATAGTTAAACTCAAATGTTTTGCTTAATATTGTAGACTCTACTTAATTTTTTGACATTCAGTAAAATTAATATTACTGATTTTTACCAAATCAAAATACCAAGAAGTTCACTAAACTTACAAAAAGTAGTTGGAAAATGTTGCCTTAATTTTTTTGAGTTGAATCTTAGTAACAGTTTTTACAGTGTATAAAAGAGTTCTTTGTCCTATTGGACTTAAAACAAGGGACTCTGAATCTCCGGCCTGAGGGGAGGACCTCAAAAGAACAATGAAGGGGGTGATTTACACAGTCCAATATGGCATCTGCTTTCCTCATAACCTGCCTCTCATAAATATTTGTCAAGGAAACCTGTGGACAGTCTATTAACTTACCAGCCACCTTCACAATGTGGCTGAGGTTATTTTTCTCCCTCAAGGCCTGTTCACACCGGGACGAATTTCGCGCGCGATATTCGCCGACGTTTAACGCCTCGTGACTAAACAAAGGGCGCCAATGTGAGTGTGCACACCGATGCGAAAAACGCCACGCGTAAAAGCGTCATTTTAAAAAAAACGCCTCGGGTTCGTTTTTTTGGTTTGACGCGCTGCGTCAAAAACTATCCGACCAATGAGATTGGCGCTTTTGCTCACGTGTCTGGAGCTTCTGAAGTTACAGTAAAACACAACTTGGGGGCGCTCAAACACAAAACGGTCTTGCCGAGCACACATACGTAACGGCGAAGAAGATATATGCCGAGTAGTGTTAAACACTGCCGGGAAGAAATAAGACGAGGAAGATGCAAGGCAAGATGAATGTAGAGCTGCTGGTCTCGTTGGTGTCGGAACATAAAGAACTATGACAAACGCGACAGCGACTACAAAAATCTTGATAAAAGAGAACTGTTATGGAGTGGTATTAAGCGCCATCTAATGTCAGGGAATGAATTTGCATGTTCACTCGGCTCATCGTCAGCGAAAATCGCTTGGGTGTGAACACAAAAAACGCGTTGAAAAACGCTGGCGAATAACGTGCGCCGATATTCGTCCCGGTGTGTACGGGCCTTCAGGCTGATGCCCCCATACCAGGCAATAAAAGCAAAAGTAAGGACAGATTCAATAAAAGATTTATAAAATAAAGACAGAATAACCGTATCAACATTAAAAGAGTTAAGCTTCCTTAGGAAGTACAATCGTTGTTGTCCCTTTTTGCAGATCATCTCTGTGTTTATGTCAAATTTGAGTTTACTGTCTATCACACAACCCAGATATTTATACTGCTCTACCACCTCTATGCTGATTCCTTTTATATAGGTGGGTGGAGGAGAACCAGGTTGTTTTCTCCTAAAATCTATGAGCATATCCTTGGTTTTAGTGGTGTAAAGCTGAAGAAAAGACCTGACGCACCAACTGACAAACTCGTCGACCACTGGCCCATGCTGAGATTCATGTTTCTGCAGTAAACTGACAATAACTGTATCATCAGCATATTTCAGGATGTGTCTAATACTATACTGGCTCCTACAATCGTTAGTGTAGAGGATGTATAGTAGAGGTGAAAGTACACAACCCTGCGAGGAGCCAGTGGAAGAGACACGCCTTTCAGAAAGACAACCATTCGCCTTAAAGGTGAACTAAGTAACTTTTTTTACCTTAACTGAACAGCTTCGGAGTCATTGGAATGGTTATATTACTTATTTCGGGTTGAATGGTGGTCGTTTCGCACCCCCCTGGTGCCCGTGAGCGGAAAATACGCACTTGCAACTTTGAGACGGCGGGCCACCGGCCGCCGCGTCAGGAAGTCTCGCGTGATATCAGGTCTCGCGATGTAAACAATTGCTTTACGGCCAAAAGAAATCTGCTCAAATACTGTCATTATTGCGCTCCCTCACGCTGTTCGAACCCGAATGAAGAAGACGTTTTAAAGAATATCCCATCTGCTTTGATGTCGTTGATCTGCTAGCCTCTGGTGTCTGAGAATCACCAAAGAGTTTTTACAACAGTGTTGTCAAATATCTATTCCGAAGCTGTGGGGGGAGCTCTAGAGAGAAACCTGCGAGCAAAAAGCGAGAATACAGCAAAGAAATCCCGAAGTTACTGAATGCAGCTTTAACTCGCTGTGTTCTGTTTGTTAAAAAATCCATAATCCAGCTCACAAGATTACTCTCAATATTAAATTCTGATAATAATTTACTGACTAAAACATGTGGCTGGATAGTATTAAAAGCAGAAGAAAAATCCAAAAACAAGAGCCTGGTGTGTGTACCAGGACCCTCTAAATGTCTATAAAGGAGATCTAAAAGTGTAATCTGGGCATCCTCTACCCCCCTGCTAGCCCTGTATGCCAAAAAGTTGAGGGTTTTACTCAGTTTGCAGTTATTAAAATCCCCCATAAGCAGACACAGGGCATCCGGGGAAAGAGATTGAAGTCTTTGAGTCACTTTGCGAATAGTATCGGCAGCAGTTTGTGTGTTTGCTTTGTGGTGTATATATGTATTACAGTCACAAATATCTGGGGAAATTCTCTCGGGAGATAGAACGGACGAATGGAGCTGGAAAGCAGTTCGATGTCAGGAGTGCATATCTTTTCCCTAACGGTGATGTTGCTACACCACCGCTGGTTTATGTATACAAACACACTACCACCCTGAGATTTCCCCGTGGCTTCTGCGTCTCTATCCAACCTGACAGGCGCCCCAAAGCCGCTGATCGATAAATCCGTGTCTGTGTCTTTAGACGACAGCCACGTCTCACTGAAGGCCATAATACAGGCATTCCTGTATTCCTGTAAATAGTTCGAATTTGCTTGAAGCTCATCAATCTTGTTTCTGAGCGATTGAGCATTTGCGAGTATTATTGAAGGGAGAGGAATACGGCGTATTTTTTGTCGTTTTAACCGAAGTCGGACGCCACCTCTCCTTCCTCGCTTCCTCGCTTTGCGAGAGTATTTGCGATCATTTCCAGGAGACCTGCGCCTAGAGATCTCAGCTAGAATGTCTTCTAAATAAATTACTCACTGCTCTTGACTAAATAGGCTACCCTTTTCAACTTTACAAAAATATCTATCTATATAATTTATACAGTAATGAATATGCAGTGCATTAAATATATATTTGATGAACAAATTAAGTTTAAATTTAATAAACAACTAATATGATTGATATTCTTTTGGTTTCTCTACCAATACATTTAAAAATTACAAATGCATGAATTAAAAATTAATTGAAAATTAAAAATACAGGTATCGGTTACGGTATCCAACCTGGTCTCACAGGTTTCCTTGAAATGTCCACGGGCCCTTAACTCAAAATCCGTGGAGCCATCACGGAATCGCCCCAAATTCCATGATGCGGCCACGGATATTACTCCAACGCAAGTCAATGACACTGACCTTACGTGGTCCACACACAGATACCCGTTTCAATGACGGAATACAGAACTCACTCAACGGACGTGCTTTCTCATTTGGAAACGCAACATTTGAAGTATTTGTTTCTTTTCCAACATCAAATGCCATAATGACGTTAACCTCTCTGTTATTGTAGCTATTGCATTGTCCTGTCATCATAAAATTTTAGTTAGCCTAACCAAAGTCCCGTGATGGCACCACGGACCGCAACAACCTGACCTCACTCAGGTTCCTGCTCCTGATTTTTCAATATAATGATTAATATGAAGACTGTGAGACAAAGGGGGAGACAGCTGAAAAGGGAACCTCTGACCCCTTGGGATCAGAGGTGGTCCCATTTGGGACTTCTGAGTTTGTAGGAATAAACTCAGCAGGATTAGGTCACTAGCAGAGAAACCTTCCCTTGTTTAGATAAGGGCCTGTGAGCAGAAGACCTTGAAGGTACTATAAAGGCTCCTCTGCCCTCCCTCCCTTTGTCGCACTTGTTCCACAGACTGTACTAATGACTTCTGTGTGGCAACTGGGCCTTCTTGCAAGAATAAAATACTTTTTTAATGATCATTTGAATTTCAGAGTGTCTCTTACGCAGTTGATGATTGTTTAATGAATTTTTGCCACAACACCTTTCACACTCACAAATGCTATTTCTGTCCCTGATGATTTTGTAAATGTTTGAGATCTCTTTGATATGTGTACTTCTCACACTGAAGACATGTGAAGCCTCATGTGAGTGTAAAGGTTTCCTTTAAATCTGAAACTCTTTCCACATTGATTGCACGGGTAAGGCTTCTCTCCGGAGTGAATTCTCATGTGTGTCTGAAGGGTTCCTTTATCAGTGAAACTCTTTCCACACTGAGGGCAGGAGAAAGGCTTCTCTCCGGAGTGAATTCTCATGTGGGTCTGAAGGTTTCCTTTAGCAGTGAAGCTCTTTCCACACTGAGGGCAGGAGAAAGGCTTCTCTCCGGTGTGAATTCTTATGTGAGCCCTAAGCAATGCTTCGAATTTGAAACTCTTTCCACAGTGATGGCACATGTTAGGCTTCTCTCCAGTGTGAGTTGTAACATGTTTCTTAAGGTGATTCTTGTCTGTGAAACTCTTTCCACACTGACGACATATAAAACAGTTTTCCCTTAAGTGAATATTCATGTGGTACCCAAGTCTTTCTTTACATCTGAAACTCTTTCCACACTGAACACATGTGATTGGCTTCTCTCCATTGTGAATTATCATGTGAGCCTTAAGACTTCCTTTTAATGTGAAACTCTTCCCACACTGTTTGCAGGTGTAAGGGCTCTCTCCAGTGTGAAGACTCATGTGGGAATTAAGGTTTCCTTTAGATCTGAAACTCTTTCCACACTGATCACATGTGAACGGCTTCTCTGTGTGACTCTTCATGTGAGTCTTCATATTTCCTTTTTGTGAGAAACTCTTCCCACACACTTTGCAGGTGTTAGGGCTCTCTCCAGTGTGAAGACTCATGTGGGAATTAAGGTTTCCTTCACGTGTGAAACTCTTTCCGCACTGATCACATGTGAAAGGCTTCTCTCCAGTGTGACTGGTCATGTGAGTCTTCATATTTACTATTTGTGTGAAGCTCTTCCCACACAGTTTGCAGGTGAAAGGCCTCTCCCCTGTGTGAATTTTCATATGAGCAGTAAGGTTTCTATTGAATGTGAATCTCTTTCCGCACTGAACACATGTGAACGGCTTCTCTCCAGTGTGACTCTTCATGTGTCTCTTCATATTTACTTGTTGTGAGAAGCTCTTCCCACACAGTTTGCAGGTGAAAGGCCTCTCTCCTGTGTGAACTCTCATGTGAGCAGTAAGGTTTCTTTTGAATTTGAAACTCTTTCCGCACTGAACACATGTGAACGGCTTCTCTTCAGTGTGACTGCTCATGTGTCTCTTCATATTTCCTTTTTGTGAGTAGCTCTTCCCACACAGTTTGCAGGTGAAAGGCCTCTCTCCTGTGTGAACTTTCATGTGAGCAGTAAGGTTTCTATTGAATGTGAAACTCTTTCCACACTGAACACATGTGAACGGCTTCTCTTCTGTGCAAATTCTCACGTGAGTCAAAGGCTCCTCTCCAGTGTGAACTCTTCTGTGGATTTCAAGGTTTTGTTTTTGTGTTAGATTAGAACTGTTAAATTTGGTCTTCTGGGCTCTTTTTCGTGAGGTTATCTTTTCAGTCTGTGTGGATTCTTCTCCTGTTGTGAAATCATGATGCATCTCAAACTGTTTCTTCTCTTCCACTTCATTGAGTTCTTGACTCCCCTCTTTCAACGCAGTCAGGTCTAAGGTGAAAAGAGACAAATACAAATTAACCCCAGTGTCATAAGTTTACCTGTGCGTCCTGTCTTGATTAATGATGGTGATAAAATTTGGCTGTTTCAATGTATAAGTATTGAGCAGCGGTGCTCTAACACAATATGCTGCTGTGGAAATGGAGAAAGTAGAGGTTGGGAAAGGTAGCAGGAGGGAATGATATGTTACAGGCTACTTATGAATTGCTCTCTGAAAGATCATTTCATTGGGTTTGATCTATTAAACAAATACAGCCTAAAAAAAGTCTCTGTTTTAAGATGGATCCCAAGTAGAGGAGGGAGACACATTCCTGTATATACCTGGTGTTTTAATCCATCTTTTGTCCACTTTCAACCATTTCTGTCCTGATTTTTTCAAGGGAAGGGTCTATGGGCAGGTAAATGTATGGGCTTTTCAGATCTTTCAACCTAATGGACAAAAGAAGCTTTCAATTTACATATGAACTCTTTTTAGAGATGACGTGAAAACATATGGCGAGCAGCAGCTTTCGTTTCTACTCTGATATATGCAAGAGAAAACGGTAAGTGCGTTAGAAATCAAGAATGGTGAGAGAACATTGTGCTTGGTACATTTTGGTCTTCAAACCAAACTTGGGTCTTCAGCCGACATTTAAATCATGTCTGGCCTCCGCGGTTCCCATAATGTTTACGCATTAGGTCAGTAGGCGTCTTTTGTGGCTGTTTGAACACATTTGTTCAATTTATGTGAATTTATTTTAGAACAGCTAAAGGGCGTTGTTAGGCACGATGCAGAGCGCAGTTGAATCACAAACGTTGCGCAGTTATAATAATGTAATGCGGTCACAGGTGTATGTTTGTTGAGTAATTTACAACAGCTTTGAACGCGCCTCAACCAATCAGAATCAAGGACTGGAACCATCCGTTTTATAAAATTATTTTTACAACACCGGCAAAGATCATTTACCCTCATCTTCTTCTTCTACTACTTCCAGCGTGTATGCAGTTGAGTTCTGTTGACAACTATGCGTTATTCCTGTAGCAAATTAGCTGTAAGAAATATTAATAACCAATCATAACTTGTCTTAGTTGATTATGAATATTTGGGTCAGTTAATAGAATTAACTTAATGTAGTAAAATTAATATTACAATCAATTAACCTGTTGGTGCCATGAACACTCAGTATTAATTGTTTATTAATTCTAAGAAATGTACATTTCCGGGGCATGGGAAATGTCTTTCTTACTGTGCAGTACTAGTTCGAGCCTGGAGCAAAAATCTGATTATTGACTCCAGATATGAGTTTGAGACATGGACAACTTTAAGTGTGACATTAACAAGACTTTGTTAACTAGACACAGTTAAACTACTCTAACATACACACACATACATACAGTTTACCAAGGGAAAGAGAGCTGAAGCAGAATACAGGAAAGCAAGAAGTTATAGCATTGTTTGAAATTCAGCAGATCAACAGCCTTGAGCAAACCATCAGTTTAGTTCTAACATGCCCTTCCTTAAAAGGGGTAAGGATACTTAATGTATCAAATAATGAGACTAAGTTTGATACTTGCATGTCTCACCCATTTGTATTATGGCGCTTTTCCATTACCAGTACCAGCTCAACTCGCCTCGGCTCGCTTTTCGCTCTGTTTTCCATTGCAGATAGTAGCTCCACAATAGTACCTGGTCGTCATAGCGACGCCGCAGGAGACTGCCGTGACGTAATCTTCTACGTGACACACACCCACTACCCACACACACAGGACAATGGAGGAAATCACGTCTGGCGCGTGCAATGATGATGCAGTGAACAGTGACGATTCTCTCTGACCAATCAGCAGTCTGCCGTGTTTTCACGTCACATTTTAGTATTGCCTCGCTGAACCTCGCTGAAGGTGATACGAAAAAAAGTTCCTGGAAGCAGGTACAGGTACAACTTTTAGACAGTGGAAAACCAAACAAAGGCGAGTCGAGGCGAGCTGGTACTGTGTAGTGGAAAAGCGCCATTAAACTGTCCTGATGCAATTTGTTGAGGCTCCAGTTGATCTTTGCTGATGTGGTCTTGATGAGAGAGAACCAGTGGGATTCAGAAGATCTTTAATGAATGAAAAGACAAGGCCGCAGCCTGGCACAAACTTGGGGGGTCCTTGGGGGCTAAGAGAGCCAAGAGGTAAAAAGGTGTAAGAGAGCTGATCTTGTGATCAGTGATTTTTAAAGCGTGAAGATGTCACACCCTCTGGGGGTGTGTGAGCCAATAAGAAGTGTTCCCTTTGGAGGGAGATTTTATGACCTTTTTTTTCTAGCAGGGCATTTTAATATGTAATTTGATTGGGTGTTCAGGAAAAGAATCTTCACGAGTCTTATAATACCAATGCCTCACAAAGTTAGCAAAATGTAATGTGAATTAACAAATGGGGGACGAAGACAGGAGTTTATAGAGACTAAACATATGATTGTGTCAAGTCAACATCAAGTCTGAAACATTAATCCAAAACAGAAGACGTAGGCCAAACCAGACAAAAGGAAAATCATTAGATAGGAAAATTAGATATATATTAATACATTTCTCACGTGGATGTATATAGAATATTTATGATTGAAAGGGGTTATTTCTCCTTCTCAGCAAGAATTAAGTGAGTCACAACTCTCTGGAAATTCCTTAGGATCGTAAAAGGGTCTTATCAGTCTTAGGCCCAATCCCAATTCTATTTTATACCCCTTTGCCTACCCCTAACCCTTCGCCTACCCCTTACCCTTGCCCCTTGAAACAGAGTGGCAAGGCGTAGGGGTGAAAATATTCCCCCAAGAAATGGGACACCACTACTTCACCGTTACACGTCATTATACGTCGTTGCTAGCGCCTACGTCACAGGAGATGCGCCAATGTTTATCACAAACTTCCAAGATGCCGTCGTCAGCTGTAGTCTTGCGTGAGTTACAGCTATTTTTTTGCATTTTTCTTCTGAAGTTATCTTGAACGATATCTTCGACGAATAGAGCGTCTGGCGCCAGTGATTTCAATGTTAAGACGCGTTTATGCGCGTCTGGAGGTCTTGCGGCGCGAATGAGGCGTTTAGCGTGGCGGATGCGAATTCACCTCATTCGCGCGTCCACTTCACTTTAAACTTTTGCTTTTTACACGCGTCATATTGTTAACGAACTTTAGCGATTTTTTTGCAACCGTTTATTTGAATAACATGACCGTAAATATGAACACAAAATTGAATGTGACATAAAGAAAATGATTATTGGCAGTCATGTTGCCTCTGTAGCCGGTGTATGCAGGTACATTTCTCATACCCCTTCGTTTGAAGTGTGGTCCCGAAAAATCTTCATTTTAAGGGCTATCTGTCCCTTCCCCTTACCCCTACCCCTCCAACCAAAAGAGAATCGAGACAACCCTACCCCTTCACGGGAACGCGCAAAATGGAGGGGTAGGACCAAGGGGTAGGGGCTAGGGGTGAATTGGGATTGAGCCCAAATGTGTCCTGTAACAGGACACCGGGTTCTGCCAGTGTGTTATCTTCACTTGAGACGTTAGTTTTGGGGGAAGTTTCATAGACCTTTGTTGCGAGAGTAAGTTGGCTGGATTATTCATTAAATAAAATGAATAATTTGTGCGTGTCTGATTGGTCCAGACGCTGCGCTCAGTTGCTCTAATTGGTTGTAGGTCTATCCAATTGAGTGCAGAGGCATTTTCTTTTCCAGGTTCAGTTGAAACACGCCCCATTATCACAGCCCAATGGAGCAGTATCAGATTCATGTTCTGACTAGAATCTGAGTATGACCACGTCAGGCTAGTGTTGAACTTCTCCTGACTCAGATAAACTCTGCCTTTGTTAATTCCTCTAGACCCATTTGGACCGCTTTGGATCAAGGTATTGGCTGTTGGTCTCAGGAAGCCCCGGAAGTGACAGTGGAAACACGACTGACCCTGACACGCACTAGCACACTTGCTTTTGGCCCAACAGTGGAAACACTACAAGGCTGGGAAAGGCTCAGGGTGCCTTCTCCCAACTCTGGTCTATATGGAGATCAAAACAATACAGCCTTAAACCGAAGATGCTCCTATGTAACTGCAATGTAAAGTCTGTTCTGCTGTACGGTTCAGAGAGCTGGCGAGTTATCAAAACTGACATGAGGAGAATGGATGTGTTCCATAATGGATGCCTTCGACGAACATGCCAGATATTTTGGCCTAATAAGATCTCCAACAATGATCTGAACAAGAAAACGGGAAGCCGGAGCATCACCAAGGAGATCAAAGGCGAACGCGCTCTCTCGTTTCATTCCAATACAACTTTTCGGCTTGTGTCTCTGTTTTTTATTGTTATCCCTTAAATGTTACTCTTTATAGTCTTGTTTGAACTTATTCTTTCTTCTTGGCTCAAAGCCACTCGCTGCAAACTTTTCTTTGCAGAATCTTCATGTTTATTTCAAGTGAGTGAGATAAAATATTTCAAATCAAAACAACATTTTGTTCCCAATTATTACCCAGACATAGTTTTGGCATTGAGGTCAAAGTTAACTTGCCTTGCGTTCGCTATACAACTGTGGGTGATGGTCACACAAGGCGACTCGGCAGATTTAAAGTGTTTCCCGCTATGTTACTTTTTTTGTGCATGTTCTGCAGATAGTGTGACCATCCTCGCTTAGGTTTCCCTCAGGACTTTTGTAAAAGCCAAAATATGACCACACCTCAGATTTGGTCCTCTTAAAAGGCTACGAAAAATCTCCCGAGCACGGTCGCTGCCTTCCGCCATTCCTTCTCGAAAAAAACAAAACAAAAACAACATTGCGTGCTCGCCTGAGTCAGACTGTTGTTTGCTGGACAGGATTTACAGTGAGGCCCAACATGCTGCCAGGGACCGTATGCATTGGAGAGTACTCATTTAATCCCATAAGGGACGAAGAGAAATGAGATGAGTGGATATGCAGCTTATTACAAACTTGTACATCAAGGATGTAACCCATATGGGGCCTACAGAAACATTCAACACGCTATTTATCTTGCTATTTATCTTGAAAGTCACCTAGAGAAAGCTAAAGTTCAGCCAGTGGTGCAGAGAAGACACGATCTGAGATTGGTTGACAGTGATGAGCGCTGTTTGACTGCTAAGGCAAACCAGCCTAAATATGAAAAATTTGTCATAAAACCTTTGGGGGAAACTTTAACCACCATTCACGTCCCTGACCTAAAGAAAGCTTAAGTTCAGAGAAGACACAACCTTTGATTGGTCATTTTGAGTCTAACTTTTAAATGTGGCTGAATCAGGCTTTCAAGAAATACAATAAGGAAAGCAGCAGGAGGGCAGACAGGGTATCAAAACACCTCCCAACAGAGAGTGAACTGGGAAATTGTAGAGGACACGTTTATTACCAGCCATTATTAGCATAATTTTCAATGAAACATATATTTGTGATTATGAGAATAGTGTTGTTTAGAGTTAAGTTTCAAGCAGCGTTCGCTCGCAGCATCATATACGAGCTAGTCTCAGTAAAAATCCAGCTGTTACTAAAGATCATGGAGGGTTTGTTCCTCACATGAATGTTGTGGCTCTTACTGTGAAGATGATCCACACGTGTTGTTGAGAAACACTCGTTCACACGCATAGGTTTAGTACCTATGATCACGCGCGTGAACTCGACAATCGACTACTGTGGACTTCGACCGAAAACAGGATGTAAATACAGGTATGTGCGCTAGCTGAATAAACATCATTTTTAATATATTTCTTTCACATCTACTGCAGTCAGATTCACCCGCGTTCACTCTGAAGGAATCACTCACATGACCTGTGCACTTGTAATGACACATCAAGGATGTTAAGAGGCTAAAAGCAGGTTTAAAACTTGCCCCATTGAAGTCAACAGGGTGCACATTTTAAAAAGAGGATAACTCAGTGTAGGCAACACCGATTTTTGTCGTTATTCTCTGTACTGACAGCACTCCAAATGTACAAAAAAATGAGCTCAATGTTAAAATTGAGATAGGGAGTATAATTTAAATATACAGGGTATAATATATAGGGAATAGGGATCAATTTAAATCTTTGTTAGGCCATATCACCCAGCCCTAGGATCAAATGACTGAGTTCAGCTTTGAGAATGAAACTGACCTGTTTGTTCTTCAGTTTCTTCTTGTTTCACACTGAATGTGTCTTGAATCTTCACCTCTTTGCTCTCCTCTTTAATAAACGGCATCTTTGTTTGTTCCTCTGTTTCGTCTTGTTTCAAACTGAATACTTCTTCAATCTTGAAGTCTTCACTCTCCTCTTTAATAAACGCCATCTTTATAATAGTGCGTCTGTGGATCTCAGTCGCTTCACCAGGGTTTTTCTGTGTGTTTGTCCTGTTTAAGATGAGAATAATTAACAGAAAGAAAAATAAATCCTAACTAAATCTCTGAAAGCGTCTCAATGAGATCTAGTTCAGTAGTTCAGTTCACTGAGTCAAAGAGTCAGTCAGAGAGAGAGTTTGTATTTTATATACTTAAGTTATGATTTATATTTGGTATTAAATTTGTATAATATAAATTAAATCAATTTATACTACAGGGCCGTTGAATGCTTGTATCTGATTGGTTGACGAATGTTCTAAGGTGTGCATTATTTTCAGGGAAACACGGCTAAAGTAGTTCCAGCAGGTCTTGACCGCATTACAGCTCCATATCACTTTGCCTAGTTGACTGTAATAACGGAAAATAGGATACAATTCATAACAAGAAAAACCCCATAAGCTTGATCTGCAATTTTCAATGTCTAACTTCACAATTAATGGAAACATGCAGTTTAATTTTAATAAATAAAGTATATAGTCCTATCTATAATCAATAGAAAATTAAACTGAAATTGATAGTCCTGCTGCACGGGTTTTATAGATAATATTTATAGATAATATAACAAATAAATAATTATTGATAGGCCTATACTTGATAAAAGGGCTTTGTGTTTCATTTATTAGGCTAGTCTACTGTCACTAATAGAAAAAAAAAGAATGAACGAATTAATTAAAACGAATTGGATTAATAAATAAATCATATTGACGCACATGCTTCTCTCTCTCTCTCTCTCTCTAATAACTGCATTAATAACTGCATAAAGCCAGGGACACACTCACTGTAAGGCCGGTTATGAATGTAATTTGATACTTATGACTGATCATGCACGTGTTTTCGACGCGTAAAGTCTGTGTTTACACTCACAGAATCTGCTGCATTCGATGAACAGTCAGAGAATGTGTCAGCCAGTCGTTAAGTGTGTCCCCAGCATTATAGTCGTCTAATAACTGCACTAGTCTGCTATCAGTGGCTATTTTTCTAGAAATTTAGTTTTTCAAACTACTTTTGGTTCAATTTAGTTAAAAAAACTAAATTTCTCCATCACTACAGAATTCATGTTTATGATAAACTGATTGACGATACAGGGAGCGAAATGAGACGCTACTCTTGTTACTCATGACTATTTACTTTCGCTTTACTCGCACAAAACACTGCTCATTAATATTAGATAAAAAAACACGTTAAATTTTGATTGGTTAATTTAGTTTTACATAGCTTGTAAAAACGATTAGATTGATTTAAGAGTTTGCATTGATGTAAACACTTATATGCTTAAAACACAAACCTTTCTTCTTCAGCCGAATCACAACAGATGCAGGAGGGCGGCGCAGCCTTATGACGTCACACAACCAAACTAAAATAAAAGTCCCGTTCACTCTCTGCTGCGTCTAAAATCACAAACGTACAGTACACAGACATTTACAAATATATATCTTATTAAGAAATATTAATGGAAAAAGTATGTGATTCTGTCCAATGGGCAAAACTATAATGTTTGGGTGCAGAAACTTTTTATACCACATATTACAGCATTAATATGCAAATAGCTACAAATATGTTTATAAGTAAAAAAATACACGTTAAAACAGTGTATGATTTAATAAAGCAGAATTCATATTATGTAATTTCGGGGTGGGCAATATGACCAAAATTTTATTTCAAGACATAAGACATTTTAACTCAGTAGTGATAATAATAACTATACTGTCCTCATGATGCGTTGCTCTGCATGAGGGAAATAACTCCAGTAATGCCTCAAGCTGTAACTTTTCTTGATTTTAATTGGAATTCCTTTTTATATTGCAAAACTGAAAATACAGAACACACAAAATACATCAATATACACACTAATAAAAGGCTCAATACAAAACAAACTGCTGGCAGATAAATTAGCCTACACATTTCTAAATGACACTTCCAGAATGTGGATTAGCATGCTATAGTGCCGGGGTTTTAAACCGGGGGTCGCAGAGGGGGAAGAGGAGGGTCACGCAGTCACTATTGGCTGCAGCTAAACTTACGTTTCATGAATGACACACGTAAGCAGGGTGCATGATGTACCAATGTTAAATAGAAATCGCTATATATCGCTTAGTCAGTGTGAATTTTTGAATCGCAAAGGCTGCGATATTATTTAGCTAATATTTAATTAGCTAAATATGTCAGCATTGTTTCATGAAGCGTGCGTGCGTGCGACTTCTTGTGATAATGTAACGCAGTTCAGATGTTATGGGAAGAAGGAGGTGGGAACCGGCGAACATTCAAACATTTTAATAACAAAATATAACAAATACAAAAATGAAAGTATAAGCCAGCAGCTTGGAAAACCATTGGTGGCAAGAGTCTCTACGATTTATTTAGTCCCATACTAATAGTCACCACAAATTTAGACAAATAAATATGTCTGCTTGAAAGAATAAAGAATGATGTATGCAAGTTGTAATAAAGAATGCAGATATTATTAATTGAAAAGAATTTAAGGAGAAGTGGTTTTATTTCATTGTAAGATTTTTTATGTCACAGTAGTTACATCTGTGTCTGTATTGCATGTTCAAACTTTAAAATCATTCATATTAAAGGTACAATATATAAGAATTTTGCATTAAAATATCCCATAATTTCAAGGCCAGTGTTATATATTTTGTTAAGTTGTTTACTTACAATATCCCAAATGTTTCCAACTATTTTTAAATCGTGAGAAAATTGCGATTTTAACCAAGGAAACGGGGCGTTAGAGCTGGGAGTCGCCAGTCAATTGCATCATATCCGCGTTACCCTCGGTTTCCGCTCGTACTGCGTGGAGTCCTGGACAAATGCGGAAGTTGTAGTTGTAGCGTCTATCAAGCAACAAACATTAGCTTGTTTCGTGCAGTCGTTATGGAACACAATTATTCTTTACCGATTGCAGCTGGTTCTGTCGACAAAGCATGCTTAATTTTATATTCAAATGTAGCATTCGGTAATAGTTATGTTTATGTAAAGGAAGTATTATTGCTTTATGTTTGTGTTTAGTTTATTGACATTGTTTATCACATCTGGTGTTTATGGCCATGTAAAAAAATATAGCATGTGTTATACATAAAGATTAATCAGTATTTTGGCAAATGATGTGGGTATGTTCGAATGTACTTTTACAACACGTAAAACTGCGCAGTGTTATTGTCACGAATCCGGTCTGTGGCCTTCCGCCCGATAGCCACCAGAGGTCGCTTCTCCATCATATTGAGTCTCACACCACACAGTACACTGGACTGCATTTCCCATCATCCATTGCATGGACGACACACACAGCTGATTACACTACTCACGCTCCCAGCTGAGAACTATCTCACAATCACTATCACCCAATCACACACTCTTTATAAGCCTTGAACTTTCTCTCTGTGATCGCCGAGTATTGTATAGTGCATATCCAAGCGATAGCTACTCTATGGAGCCCACTCAGTTGTTTTAAGCCCCGCCCCGCCCCGCCCCGCCCCGCCCCGCCCCGCCCCGCCCCGCCCCGCCCCTTATTTGGATCATCGCTTGTGTACCTGGATTATCTCTCTGCCTTGCCCTGTTGGATATTGTTCACCGATCGTAGACCCACGCTTGCCCTAAGATCTCTCTTGTGTCTTGCCCATACTATACCTGTTTACCGTTGTCTGACCCTTGTCTGTTTACTATGTTTCTAAATAAAAGCTTGCACATGGATCCGCACGCCTCACGTCTTGTTCGCCCCGTTACAGTTATCACAACAATGAATTCAACAAATACAGTAACATCTATGATAACTAATTTATTTTTAATGAAATAAAAGTGTGATAAGGTTCAAGAGTCAGGAAGGAAAAAGACAGGGGTCGGCGTGACTGGGACTCGTACTTTATTCAAATAAAACAAAACAAACAAAAGTCGCGCACAACGCGCATTCACCGTGGCAACCGCGACGGCACAAAACAGTTCAAAAATGAGAGCTCGGATCCACCGGTTTTATTTCTCTCCAGTCTCTCGTACGAGTCCTCTGTCTCTCTCTCGTTCCAGCACGGTCTCTCCACGCCAATAATACTGCAATAAGACACAGGTGTTAGTCATTTGCACTTGACCTACTCGTCTCGTTTCTCTGTCTCCCGTTACAGACCGCGCTGAACCACGCCCCCCTCGCCACAAAAAGCATGTCATTAAACGCAACATTTATAAAAATAGAACTTAACCTCATCCATGAACATGATTTTTCGATTCCCTTCTGACTGATTTACATCCACGGTGGAGTTGAAAACAACAGTTCCCATCATTCCACGCTCCTTCACATCGTCATCAAGCTACGCCGTTGTTGTTGTTTGGAATGTAGCGCCCTCTAGCGGCAGAAAATGTTGCATATTGTACCTTTAAGAGGTTAATAGATGTTTCAACCGGGAGTATATAATGGGTTTGGACATTTTAGAGAAATTCTAAATAAACGCATTATAATTTAACTAAACCCATTATATTTTAGTCGACTAAAATCTTATCGTATTTCGTCGACTAAAACTAAAACAATTCAGATGACTAAAATTAAATGGCATTTTAAGTCAAAAGACAATGACTAAAACTAAATGAAAATTTCCTGTCAAAATTAACACTGGTCCGCAGGTAAATCTGCCATTTTTTGACACTCTAAGCGTCCCCTGAGCATACAACATCATGTACACATTTATAAATTTAAAGACTTCAGACTCGACTCGGACTCGAGCTGCGGGACCAGGGCCGGATCTACTATTCGGGCAATCTGAGCACGTGCCCAGGGGCCTTTGCGCAGAGAGGGGCTCTCCGTGATGGGATTTTTCGGAACTGCACTTATCCCTTTAGAACCGGCTGTGTCGTCACTGACACAGATCAGCAAGCTGTATTCATTGTACCGTAACTCTTCAACCGTTTGCACTATCAAAACCATTCAAATTGCCCCTGACAGTAGACAACATGTGCTTTTCAGCAATATAGGGCTTATTACGGTCATTTCTTTCCGTCAGAAAATGACAGCAGCTTTTTGGCAGAGCATCAAGGAAGGATTTGAACAGAGAGATACGAAGCGCAGCAGGTTAGTGTGTTTTGGATCACATAAAGTAATAAAAGAAATGAACAAATACATGGCGAAAGAAGTGGTGTGGTACTAGTAGACAGCAGGAGAGGGGATTGGGATGATTTTTAATGAATCTAGGGAGGCGGATGGATGTTACTCTTTCACGTATCTTTACATGTTGTGTATGCATGCGTGCCTATGAATGGATGCATTAGTATGTGTGCGTGTATGAAAAAAAGTGTCCTAAATGAAAACTGTGCAACCCAATGTCACAAAAAAGACTTGTATAGATGAATTATACTTTCAACTTTAAAGTGTTAGTTTCTTTCGTTTGTGATTTTTCTCTTTTTTTCTAAATAAAAATCTGAAAATGTATTCTCGTTTTTTATTATTTTTGTCTATTTAAATTCTATTTACCAAACTCACCACACAGAGTAATGGTCAATAACTGTAATCTGTTGAAAGCTAATCTTTTTCTGAAAAAGATGACACCTTGCACATGAAGATAGCACATTGTTTTAGAATTTTACAGTCAAAAAATCAAAATATGTAAAAAAACACCTATTTTAGCTTCAGGTTCTAAAGGGATAATTATACAGCATTTATTAATCTTTGTTATTGTTAATTCCAACATTTACTAATACTTTAATAAAATCTTGTTAACATTATTTAATGCACTGTGAACTGAACAAACAATGAACAGCTCTATTTCTATTTACTAACATTAACAAAGATGAATAAATACTGTAACAAATGTATTGCTCATTGTTAGTTCATGTTAGTTAATACATTAACTAATGTTTAATAAATGAACCTTATTGTAAAGTGTTACCGATTTTTTTTTGTTCTTTTTTTTTGTGCTACATAAAAATAGTATACATGTGATCTTGATAATTATCCAATCAGAATTTTAAAAAAGTTGTTTACAAAAAAAATTGTATCGGGATTGCCTGTTTTATATGTCAGTTGGCAGGCCTCATGCACTGTGTTGATTGGCTAATGATAAAGGTGAGCGGGAATAAAGAATATTATCGGATAGTTGGTGTTTGCAGAAAATGGACAGCAATCAAAAGCCCCTGCCAAGAGAAAAAAAAGAAGGAAAAGGAAGATAAAGAAGCGCCTGCTATTAAAAATGTCCCGCGAATAAATAGCTTTTTTAAAAGAGCTAAGAACGATAAAGAGGAGGATGTCGTTAGTTTGGAAGAATCGCTGCCCTCTACCAGCTACGCTCAGCCTCAGCTAACGGTAGCTAGCTTTAGCGAAGATGAGGCCGGTCATCATCAGCAAGAACAAGGTAATGACACCTGCAGTGTTCATTTCGTTAAATAAATAATTTGACTTTTTTTTCGCAGACGAAAAAGAGACGATAACTAAATAAAACCCAGTTTTAAATGACGACAACTAATAACAAATAAAAACTAGACGAAAATGTTAGAGGGACGATTGGGGAAGATCCATTCAGAACTGATTTGCGTTGCGCAGATTGTACTGTAACATGCTGAAAGAGAAGAACAGACATATGGATAGATCTGAATAACAGTGACGACGCGAAAGAGAGCTTTAATCGGCATGTTTTCTGTGTGCACATACACACACAAACACAAGCACACACACAAACACACACGACCCAAAGCGTGCAGCCCTGCACATAGATCGCTATACGGCGCGCGAGGTATTGAGCTCTCTTTCGCACATACAGCATTATGTCTAAATGTCCGTTTTGGAGAGTTAACACAGTCGGTTATGTCTTTACAGAATGTACAGTTGTGAGAATTTCGGATGTGCATCAGTGCACTCGGTCTTAAAAGCCCTTGGATCTGCACTCTGTCTTAAAGTAACAGTGCGTAATAAACCTAATGCCGTCCGTATAGACTTAATATTATTCAAACAACAAAATAAAAAGAAAAAAGCATTCACTGCTCACTGCTCTAATAGCTTTAAAAAGGATACATTTTATTTTATGTATATAAATACAGTGAGGAAAATAAGTATTTGAACACCCTGCTATTTTGCAAGTTCTCCCACTTAGAAATCATGGAGGGGTCTGAAATTGTCATCGTAGGTGCATGTCCACTGTGAGAGACATAATCTAAAAAGGAAAAATCCAGAAATCACAATGTATGATTTTTTAACTATTTATTTGTATGATACAGCTGCAAATAAGTATTTGAACACCTGAGAAAATCAATGTTAATATTTGGTACAGTAGCTTTTGTTTGCAATTACAGAGGTCAAACGTTTCCTGTAGTTTTTCACCAGGTTTGCACACACTGCAGGAGGGATTTTGGCCCACTCCCCCACACAGATCTTCTCTAGATCAGTCAGGTTTCTGGGCTGTCGCTGAGAAACACAGAGTTTGAGCTCCCTCCAAAGATTCTCTATTGGGTTTAGGTCTGGAGACTGGCTAGGCCATGCCAGAACCTTGATATGATCTTACAGAGCCACTCCTTGGTTATCCTGGCTGTGTGCTTCGGGTCATTGTCATGTTGGAAGACCCAGCCTCGACCCATCTTCAATGCTCTAACTGAGGGAAGGAGGTTGTTCCCAAAATCTCGCAATACATGGCCCCGGTCGTCCTCTCCTTAATACAATGCAGTCGCCCTGTCCCATGTGCAGAAAAACACCCCCAAATCATGATGCTACCACCCCCATGCTTCACAGTAGGGATGGTGTTCTTGGGATGGTACTCATCATTCTTCTTCCTCCAAACACGTTTAGTGGAATTATGACCAAAAAGTTCTATTTTGGTCTCATCTGACCACATGACTTTCTCCCATGACTCCTCTGGATCATCCAAATGGTCATTGGCAAACTTAAGACTAGGGTTGCAAAGTTTCCAGAATTTTTGGAAACTTTTCAGGATTATTTGGAAACTTTTCAGGATTATTTGGAAATTTTCTGGAACTTTTAGAAAGTTTCTGGAAATGTACCAGAAATATTCAGCCCCTTTGCAACCCTACTTAAGACGGGCCTTGACATGTGCTGGTTTAAGCAGGGGAACCTTCCGTGCCATGCATGATTTCAAACCATGACGTCTTAGTGTATTACCAACAGTAACCTTGGAAACGGTGGTCCCAGCTCTTTTCAGGTCATTGACCAGCTCCTCCCGTGTAGTTCTGGGCTGATTTCTCACCTTTCTTAGGATCATTGAGACCCCACGAGGTGAGATCTTGCATGGAGCCCCAGTCCGAGGGAGATTGACAGTCATGTTTAGCTTCTTCCATTTTCCATCATCTCTGAAGACCCTGCTCTATGGGGACCGATTGCAGAGAGCGTCCGGGAGGAAATTATACTCAAAGGGATTTCAGCCTTTCAGAATTGGGCGGCTAAATATCCAGCATCTCGGAGGGGGAACGAGGCTAGTGGCGGAAAGACACGCTCTCTCACCAATGAGGCACTGACCCGACACCTTCACAACGGTGAAACTGTGCCACGGGAGTGGATTATAAATTCACCGTCCACCGGAGACATTTTTTGCTTTGCTTGTAAAGTGTTATCAACACACAGCAGCGCATTTAGCGGGTTTAGCGACTGGAAACATCCAGAGAGAATAACGGAACATGAAATGAGTGGTGAACACAGAAAATGCATGCTTTCACATATACGTCGCAGTAAACATCTGGGAACTGTGGATGCTTCTCTTGGGAGACAAATTGAAGCAGAAGGACAGTACTGGAAGGATGTATTGAAGCGTATAGTTACCGTCATTCAATTTCTGAGTGAAAGGGGGCATCCGTTCCGCGGAGATGATGAATTGGGATCCCCACATAATGGTAATTACCTGGGAATCCTCGAGCTGCTCGCACAATTTGATCCATTTTTAATGGAGCATTTACAGAAGTATGGTCAGAAGGGTCGTGGTAAGACTTCATATTTGTCATCAACTATCTGTGACGAATTTATTGGCTTAATGGGTGACAAAACAAAGAAAGTCATAGCTACAGAACTACAGCGAGCAAAATATTTCTCTGTTATCGTAGACTCTACACCTGACATGTCTCACGTGGACCAACTAACTTTTGTGTTCCGATTTGTAAGTGAGAATGGAAAAGTAGTTGAGCGATTTATCGCATTTGAACCAATTCACAGCCAAACTGGGTCAAGTCTGGCCGACTGTGTGATGAAGATGGTCAGAGATTTGGGGCTGGATCTCTCCAACAGCCGTGGCCAGGCATATGACAACGCATCAAACATGTCAGGGAAATATAATGGTTTGCAAGCTCAACTCAAGAAAAAAAACCCACTCATTCATTACATTCCATGTGCGGCACATTCTTTAAATTTGGTTGGTGTGAACTGTGTCGAAAATAGCTGTCGGGGAGCAAGCCAGTTTTTTGCCTTACTTCAAGCTCTATATGCTTTTTGCTCTGCTTCCACCTATCGATGGAATAAGATATTCACTGCCGACACTGACGCTCTGCAAACGGGCCAATGCTCTCTCATCTTCATATCCAACTGACATGGATTCTGCTTTAGCTGATGAGCTGATCCAGTTTATGTCTTTTGTCAGCAGTGAGCAAGATAAGACACCTGCAAACCTATTGCAGGTTGTGCTGAGGAATGGAGTGCGTGCGTGAGTGCATGTGTGTGTGTAGTGGGTCTGGTGGTGCGGTGTGGTTGTCAGGTAGGGGAGGGGGGGCCCCTGAGCACTGAAGCTGGGGGTACTAATCCAGCCTTGTGCGGGACTCGTGAACAATGTTTATTTTCAGGAAACATCTGATGAGCTCGCTGTTATTCCCCTCCCTCTGTTACCTATAACCTGCCTACGTAACACGTGATGTACTACGTATCTGCTGCGCGCGGCCACACATGAGAGGACAACAAACATGTCGACTGCACCGGCCACTGGCTGCTGTGCCATTCATCTTAAGCTTTGGGTTTAAAAACTTCAACAGAGCTGCCAACACTCACGCATTCACCGTGAGACTCACGCGATTGACACTTTTCACATGCTCTCACGCCACACATCCATTTTCTCACGCACAGAAAATTCGCAAAGCAAAGAGGACACGGAGACCGACAGACTAGACAGAGCAGGTTACTTATGATAGAAAAGAATCTCAGCTCTCAGATTCTGTCAATTCTACTACGAAATTCAAACAATAAATACCGTTTTGGCGCTTGTAAATGTGACGTGACAGATCCCTAACGGCACCTGAACCGATCCTTTCTACTAGCTAATAGTAAATAAACAAGAACACTGTTGAAAGATACAACTTATCGAAATGTATATTCCTCATACATGATATCGATCAATCAGTGTTTTTCATTCACGGAAAGGGGTCAATAAAACAGCTGAAGAACAATTATGTCACATAACATTTACCTCAGGAAAGCCATTTAATGACCATAATATGGGCTATAGCATGTTAGTTGGCTAGAAAAAAAGAGCTATAGAGAGTATTTTGCTAAATATGTGTACTACATGATGTATTTATTATATTTTTACTTGACGTATTTTATTTTACTTTTACTAAAGTTGTTATTATAATATATAAAACGCATTATATTTAATTTGAGTTATTTTTAACCTTAAATAATACTACCAGCTGATAGGGCTCTCTGTAGCTATGTTTACATCATTAGGTGAGTTTTTTTCTTTTTTTTTTCTTGAGACGCCTATCTTGTGTATCTAATATTTATCCAAATATTACATCAAATCACAAGAATTTAATTTAATTGAAATCGTGAAATTTGTGTCAAGCAATAATAACAAAACATAGCTTACCAGAAATTGTACCATGTTAACATTGTAACATGTTGCCACTAAACCTAATAAAATTCAGTTTAGTTACTAAAATGTTTTGACAATCACAATACACTTATGACAATAACCATTGTTATTGCTTATAAATTTAATAGTATATTTTTATAATAGTATATTTCACATCATTTGGTTCGTTGCAATAGTGTTTTGCAGTTAGCTACAATGTGATGTTTTGCAGTTTTGCACTAAATAGGAGTATGTCAATTTTAGTATTGTAGAGTATAACATTTTCTATATTTGGTCTTATGGCCCCACAGAGCCAGCACAGTAGGAGCCAAGGCCTTTCATTATAATTCAGCGACAGACAAGGGAACCTCAATTTTTCTTCAGAACCTCAATTTTTGGTCTGTACTGTACTGTATGTTCATGCTACAAGGCAAAATACAGATATTAACTTAAAAGTAAAGCATTCTTGGTGTTTTTGTCATGTTGCAATAGCCTGTTTACACTGATTATATACCAAAATACTGATAAGCTGATACTGTATGCTAATAAATAAAGGAGTCATAATAACATATTACATGCTTTGAATTCCTTATATATAGCTATGCAGTGTTCTAAGCAGCCTGGATAGGTCGCTGTACGTGATGCAACACTTATTATAACCACAAGAGACTTGAGACTTGACTTGGACTCTAGCTCAGAGACTTGAGACTTGACTTGGACTCTAGCTCAGAGTCTTGAGACTTGACTTGGACTCTAGCTCAGAGACTTAAGACTTGACTTGGACTCTAGCTCAGAGACTTGAGACTTGACTTGGACTCTAGCTCAGAGTCTTGAGACTTGACTTGGACTCTAGCTCAGAGACTTGAGACTTGACTTGGACTCTAGCTCAGAGACTTGAGACTTGACTTGGACTCTAGCTCAGAGTCTTGAGACTTGACTTGGACTCTAGCTCAGAGACTTGAGACTTGACTTGGACTCAAGCTCAAAGACTTGACTTGGATTCTAGCTCAAAGACTTGACTTGGACTCTAGCTCAGAGACTTGACTTGGACTCTAGCTCAGAGACTTGAGACTTGACTTGGACTCTAGCTCAGAGACTTGAGACTTGACTTGGACTCTAGCTCAAAGACTTGACTTGGATTCTAGCTCAAAGACTTGACTTGGACTCTAGCTCAGAGACTTGACTTGGACTCTAGCTCAGAGACTTGAGACTTGACTTGGACTCTAGCTCAGAGACTTGAGACTTGACTTGGACTCAAGCTCAAAGACTTGACTTGGATTCTAGCTCAAAGACTTGACTTGGACTCTAGCTCAGAGACTTGACTTGGACTCTAGCTCAGAGACTTGAGACTTGACTTGGACTCTAGCTCAGAGACTTGAGACTTGACTTGGACTCTAGCTCAAAGACTTGAGATTTGACTTGGACTCTAGCTCAGAGACTTGAGACTTGACTTGGACTCTAGCTCAGAGACTTGAGACTTGACTTGGACTCAAGCTCAAAGACTTGACTTGGATTCTAGCTCAAAGACTTGACTTGGACTCTAGCTCAGAGACTTGACTTGGACTCTAGCTCAGAGACTTGAGACTTGACTTGGACTCTAGCTCAGAGACTTGAGACTTGACTTGGACTCTAGCTCAAAGACTTGACTTGGATTCTAGCTCAAAGACTTGACTTGGACTCTAGCTCAGAGACTTGACTTGGACTCTAGCTCAGAGACTTGAGACTTGACTTGGACTCTAGCTCAGAGACTTGAGACTTGACTTGGACTCAAGCTCAAAGACTTGACTTGGATTCTAGCTCAAAGACTTGACTTGGACTCTAGCTCAGAGACTTGACTTGGACTCTAGCTCAGAGACTTGAGACTTGACTTGGACTCTAGCTCAGAGACTTGAGACTTGACTTGGACTCTAGCTCAAAGACTTGAGATTTGACTTGGACTCTAGCTCAGAGACTTGAGACTTGACTTGGACTCTAGCTCAAAGACTTGAGACATGACTTGGACTCTAGCTCAAAGACTTGAGACTTGACTTGGACTCTAGCTCAGAGACTTGTGAGCATCTCTGGGTAGGTGAGAGGATGGTGGCATCCAAAGCAAGTATTGGGCTGAAACAGTACTAAAAAGAGAAGCCAACAAAGTGGCGGTACTAGCTTTTCGTTTTGGCTGATTCAGCCCATGGACACACCTGGGATTTTTTTATTTATGAGGGCAAATCCCATGAAGGTCAAAATGGACAATGTAAGGGGCTGAGTTACGAATCTGTGATGGTGCTTGTGGATGAGAGGATGCTGGGAACTGGCTACAAGCTGTATGTAGACAATTTCTTCACCAGGCCATCACTTTTCAGAGACCTCCTCCAGAAGGTCATCTGGGCCTGTGGGAACATTTGGAGCAACTGGGTGGGCTTCCCACAAATTACTGAAAACAAGTTGCCCAGAAATGCTCCCCATGGGAGTATGCGGTGGATTCGTGACAACAGGCTCCTCTTTGTCGAATGGAAGGACACCAGGGAGGTGCTCATGTGCTCCTCCTTCCATTCAGCAGATGGAGATCACACCGTATGGAGGAGGGTGAAGACGAGAGCTGGAGGATGGACAGAACTCACTGTACCTATACCTACTGCAGTGCATGACTATAACGAGTTAGTTTAATTTATTCAGTGGTGTTGTGTATATTTTATTTACTTGTTTACATTTGCATTTAGATTTGAAATTTATTCTATTATTTTCCACACAGGTACATGGGAGGAGTTGATCTCTCTGATGGCCTTGTCGGGTATTACAAAGTACTCCGAAAGACCAGGAACTGGTTCCGCTCGATTTTCTACCACTTTATTGACATCGCAGTGGTAAATGCCTTCATCCCGCACCAGCAGTTGGCTGCTGCTCATAACCAAAGAGCAAAAACACAGCGGGAATTCAGTGAAGATTTGGTTATGTAGCTTGCAGACTGGATGCCTCCAAGTGAGCCTGCTCCTCCTGCTCCAGCACCTCACATGACAGGAGAGCCCTCAGGCCATGGCTGCCACAGGCCAATGTACACCACTAATAAAGGTGATGACCCCAGGCGAAGATGCCGAGTGTGCCATCGGAAAGCGCTTGTGTTCTGCCAGGGATGTGCATCGTACTTGTGTTTCCAAGCAACATGAGATTGCTTCAATTACTGGCATGATTTAAATAGATTGTAGTGTTCAGAAGTTGTGAAAATCTTTATATATTTGTGAATAGTTTGTAAATAGTTGAAAAATTGTTATTTTATTTTTTAAAACTATTATTAAAAGGAGTCATAATGTAGAAATTTCACTTTTCCACGAGAATCAATGTATGTTATGATTGCATAATGATTATACACTGGCCGGGAAGCCGATATTTAAAAGTGAAGCGTTTGTTTACCTCGGGGTTTGTAAAATAGGCCACGTGCACGCGCACGAAAAAACGAGATTTTGATTTCTTCCCCTTCTTGACGTCAAGACGGGGGAGGATATACCAAATATGGACACCGCAAACCTATGCCGCGGGAAGCCCGCCCCTCTCCCCCTCTCCCCATCAGATTCAGTTTAGTTGACTCGAGAAAGATGGAGAAATCGAGTGCACACCTGAGATGCTCTGTGGGTGACTGCCACAAACAACATGCAAATGTGTTTTATCTACCAAAAACGGACGAAACTATCAGGGAACAGTGGATGAAATTCATTTTTAATGACGCTGTCCCAACAACTCTTTCAAGTGGCGTATCGTTAGGTGTGTGTGCTAAACATTTTACACCTGAATCTTTTACAAATTTGGGGCAGTATCAGGCGAACTTGGCCTCGAAGCTCCGTTTGGGAAAAGGTGCCATCCCAACCATCAGGGACTTGCCAGAAATTGAAAAGGTAAGACTGTGTTTTTATTGCTCTACTGTGGTTAACAAATAGCAGCTAACTGCTAATGAGGCTATTGTATGTAACGTTACCTTCGAGGTAAACTCGGGGAATGGACTCTACGAATGCTAGCCACATCTTTCGACTTTGTTTTACACTAGCAGCTACAGTAGTGACGGTACAGGAGTCCATGCTCAGTGGCTAAAACTGTTTAAATGCAAGTATGAAAACAATATACCACTAAACATTATTAGCCAAACTCATGCAAAACATGCAGTTTGAAAATAGCTTTCAGTTAGTGGGGCTTCTGTAAGAATGTATATGGCAATGGTGTATTTTTTCTTTTTTCTTTGGTTGTGATTACAATTTCACTAACAATAAGTACCGTCACATTTATTGAGCTATTGCAGTATTTTGTCTATGTTTTTGTACCGCTTGGAAGTAGTAAAATACATTCCTGCAACCAATCAACGCGCCCCTCATTTGCATTATTATAATGACCGTCCACGACAGCCAAAACATCGCATCAGATCTCGCGAGACAATAATGCCTTTAGAAATAAGGGTCTGAGGGGCTCTGTGTTGATTTTTTTTCCACTTTTCTTTTTTAGAAGTGCCTAAAATACTATAATAGAGCATTTGGGTATCCAAGGTAACACAACATTATGACTCCTTTAAAATTATTTTTCCAGTACTTTTATTTCATTATTATTTTCTTTCATTATTTACAAGTCTTATTCAGGTTTCAGTTGCAATTTGTATAGAAAAGTGAAATTGTTTGTAAATAAGGTAAAAAAATAAATAAATACAAATCTCCCTCTCCCTCTCTCCCTGTGTGTGTGTTCACCAATGAAGAAGGGTGTCTCGTAGTGGCCATTTGTGGTAAGACTAAAAGTCTCAGAGAAACCTAAATTTTTGAGATATCAAGCTGAAAATTTAAACATAACTCATTTAGACTTGTGGCTTTAACTTTTTAGCATGTTTTAGTCTGAAACATTTATTTATTAATTAGGGCTGTCAAAAGATTAATCGTGATTAATCGCATCCAAAATAAAAGTTTGTGTTTAAATAATTAATGTGTGTGTACTGTGTATAATTAAATTTGTATATATAAATACACACACATGCTTTTAAATATTTAAGAAAAATTTGAAATTTATATATATATTTTTTTATATTTATATATAATATAAATTATATATAAATATATACAGTATATGTATGCAAATATTTCTTAAATATATACATGCATGTGTGTTTATTTATATATACAAAATAATTATACACAGTACACACACATATATTATGTAAACAAAAACTTTTATTTTGGATGCGATTAATCGCGATTAATCTTTTGACGGACCTATTATTAATATATATATATTTAATAGAATAAAACAAATATTACAGCAAATTTTCACGCAAATTTTCACAACAATAAACTTAAACTTAAATAACTTTCAGAAACATTAATATTTGTATTATTTTTCCACTTCAACAATAACCCTCCAAATTGTCATCTTTCGAAAGAGACCAACCTTATGTCTGTATTCCTTAGCATTTATGAATTACAGCAGTTTAAGTTTTGCATTTTCATGTCTATGGCCAAAAATGGGGGTGACAGTTAATAAAAGTGACACCTTAAAATAAAGTGTTACCTATTGTTCTTTAATTCATAGTTGAATAATTCAGAACTTTCACATTTGTGCATTTTGCTTTATTATATTTTTATTTAAACACGTACAAACAAAGACAACATGAAAAAGTACAATAGAGAAACAGGCTTGATGAACATTGTTTGAACAAAGTTCACATAGGTAGAATCACTTTTTAACCTTAAGTAACAATTAGGACAGTTGCAGAATTAAATCAAACAAAATTAAATTGACCTTAATGTTCATTCAACTATTAGAAAGCAGTTCATTGAAAAATGAAAATTAACTAAAAAAATACTTAACTAAAAAAATAAAATAAACTAACAGCGACAAATAAGGGGCTGTGAAGCCGGTTTAGGTGGCTAGCCAGGTGTGTTTCAAATTAATTTGTGCCAACCCAGGGTTTTAGGCACCATGAAAGTGGTTTGGCTTTTAGCAGTGTTCATCGCCATAGTAACTTACGTTGCACAACGTTTTTTAAACAGAAATGGTGATGCGTTGAACTAGGGGTGCACGATATATCGGCCGCCGATATGGTCATTTTTTTTACACATCGGTATCGTTCCGATGTCAAAATAGGGCCGATGTGAACAGGCCGATATTTGACGTGAAGTTGAAGATGAAGTTGACGACTCGCGATCTTAGCAGTAGTGAACATGCCTGAGAGAAATACACATTTCATACAGATGACATAAGCATAGAACAGTCTATTTTCTTTCGTTTTGAATTGTTCTGTTTAAAAATAGATGTTTCAAGCTTTCTATATATGTCTTAGGTTTGTGAGGCAGGTAGGTTTCGGTTCATTTGAGACGCGCCTCAGTTCACGCGCCGTTGCCTCCATGTCCTGATTAAATATTTTCTAATATTTACTTCTTATTTATTTTTGATGAAACATTGATCAAAATTAAGATACAATTAATACAGGCTATTTTTTAAAGACAGGCTTTGTGCTTTCTGTTTGAGGTCTCTGTGAAAGTTTTAAAGCGGTCTTTAGTGCCGCGTTCAGACGTGCATAACAGAGAACTGTCCCGTCAGTAACATTGTTAAAGCAGTTATGTTTTTTCCCTCTTCATGACACATTTTTGATTGATCGTTTTTTGACTCGTAGATATTTGAATATATTGCATGATATTTGATACCGGTTCGAATTAGATTTTTCTCAAAAGTGACAGCACGTGTGATTTGTGGATTACTGATAAGCGCGAGTGGAGAAACAGACGTTTATTTATTCATTCTCAGTGTTGAGAAACGTAGCCTTCATGTGTTACGTTATTGTGTTAATAATAACTAAAGTAGCCTACCTAATTATGTTACATATTTATTTTGTATGAAAACTAGCGCGTTCGTTACTTATGGATTAAAAAGTAGGCTACCGTTGTATCAGTGCTGCGCGAGCTCTCCCTCACAAACACGGACGCGCGCACACAGAGAGAGAAGATAATTAAAATGAAAAATTGACGGGCTAAGTTTAAATTTTGTTCTTGCTTGTTTGTTTTTTTCTATCAAAATGTCAGAAAGCATTTTGTATTATCCATTCGTGTTTTTAAAATTCGTTAAATGACGGACGTTTTACTGTTAACACAGCCCATATGTCGGATTCGTCTAGCCTACTTGTTATTATTTTTAGAATAAGTGATTCGTTATGCTATTATTGGACTCCTGTCTATTCATTGTCAACTGTTAACATTTATTCAGCTAATGCGTGCCCTGTTTAAAATGTGCAATGTTCAAAGGCAAAGACAGCACGTCACAAATAGAAGTCCTTTTCCCTGTGGTATTTAGTATCATATTTGGATATTGGAATAATAAATTAAGTAGCCTATCTTAATTGTACACAATGTTCCTGTTTTTTTTTTTTCCTGTTTTCTAAGGGTTTCTTAATTTTAGACAAGTTGACCAGCACACATTATATGCAATGCAATATAATGGATGTGTGTCGTATGTGTGACATATTTTGCAATGCATACAGGTAAAGGTGCCCAATATCAGTCATTTCTAAAAAAAAAAAAAAAAAAAAAAAAAGTGTTTTGGAAAATAGCTCTTTATTTGATAATCATTAAAATTTGCTTTCTATACAGAGATATCGACATCGGTAAATATCGGTATCGGCCATAACAGCAATATTAATATCGGTTATCGGTATCGGCCACAATTTTCACATCGGTGCATCCCTACGTTGAACACACTGTTCTAATGATGCAAGAGTTGCAACTATGGCAGCTGAGAAGGCCATTCTTTGTGTTCTTTGTGAAGAATTTTCGGAGCCTGATGAAGTCGGTATAAATATGTGTTTAATACTACAAAATATGCCCGATGTAACGTTACTGCACTTGCCGCCCAGAACAAAAGAGAACATCCCAATCGAGTGAAGGGATTGCTGAAACTGAAATGGAAGCACACATCTTACCTAATTCAGACTAAAACACATCTATTTAGAAACTAAAAAACTAAAGGCAGAAACTAAAGTTCAGAAACTAAAAGTACTGATTGGTGCATAATGCGTAATGAAACCAATGATAATATTGATATTAGGATGTGTTCAGGAAATGACATTCGAATGTAATGAGCTAAACTGAGATGCGAGGTCGAAACATGACCGAATATTGCTTGTATTTTACAATACGTATTTTACTAAAAATGTTTTCACCGTAAAAAAAATAAAAAAAATAAAACAGTTAACACTGTGTAAACTACAGTGGATTCAACGTGCAAGCCATGGAAAGACAGTTTATATAACACTCTATTAAATAGTTTCGTTTGTGTATTTGAGAAGACCATGAGTGGTTGGCTTGTTAGGCCTAATATATTTGTATATCACAGATTAAAAGTCGTGTAAATGAACGTAAAAGGCATTATCATATGCTGAAAAAGCATATTAATATATAGGCTACTTACAGCAACGATTTTTAAACGTGCTGTTCTCAATCCGACACGAGGAGAAGGGCCAGATCTATGACGTTTTAGCTTTTTATTATTCAATGTTGATAAATAAAATTGTAAATTTTTTATATATATGACCCGCGTCTCCTGTGCCTGTGCGCCCTTAGGGCTGTTATTCCCCAGTATTTTGGGGTGGCGTAGTCGACCGTTTTTGCCATTATAGAGCGTCTCCTGTTCATATGTTCATGAGATAGTTACCTTCACTATAATATACACATAACTGCTTTATGTCGGAAAAGGATACAGAGGCATCAGAGCTGGTTGTACAAGCAAGAGATCTAAGATGATAAAATCAACAGAGTCATTTAAACAGATAAGTGTTTTTATATGAAAATAATAGATCCATTATAAAAATGAGGCTATACATGCAGATCAATAAATATTTGTTGAAAAAATGTTTAGATGACTTTGCAATTCATGTTTCCTTTAGGTAGCCTACTGCTACTTTAAATTAATCAACATCTGTTGTAATTTGTGATTAGAACACGACAAGACACAATATTATACAGTAATGTTGAGAAGGAAATTCTTCTGAAGTGCGCTGAAGTCATCCAATGAAACAGAATGTTTGATGAACATTGAATTTAGGATTTTATGCACATACATCTGTCAATGTATACACATACATGGTGATTTTTTTTTTTTTACTAACCACACAATTCATAAGTATTAGGTTCCTCTGACACAATTTTGTTATTTCAAATGTTTAGTAAGTATGTAAGCTTCGGTGCACTTTTGTGATTTTAGCGTGTGAACGGAACTTTTATTTTGAAGTGGCGATGTGACGTCACAAGGATGCGCCGCGCTCCTGCACTGTTGTTATTCGGCTGAAGAAAGGTTCGTGTTTTTAATCATTTAAAGTGTTTCAATCTATGCAAACCGTCCTGATAATGTTATAGTTTCTACATGAAATGTAAAACGATTTGAATAGACAATTGGAATGCTTCATCTGACACGTTATGAGTAAAGTGCATCAGCATCCATGAGTAACAGTAACGTTAAAATCAGTTCATTTTCAGTAACACGAGTGCAATTGTTTACTTGTGTGATAATTTATTCAGCCTACCTATGCAATTACCTGTTTAATTACTCATTTATATAATTATTTATACAATAAATAATAAACAGGGCTGTCACGATTCCTCGATTAAATCCAAGTAGCCTACTTGATTTAAAAAATCCTCGATTTGCAAGTTGAGTAACCGGTAGAACATTTAATTTAATATAAAAAATTACACCGTTTTACAAGACTGCACGATGTATTAAAACCCATACTAGCATAGTGCTATTGTGAATTCACAAAGGCTGTGTTTCAATTAAATAAATATATGCCCTGCACGTTTAATACGCTCTTCATTGTTATTATAAATGTATTTTAAGTCATTTTAAAGGCTTTGGTCTACTTTTATTACCACAAAAATATCAGATTTCTCAATTAATTGTCAAAATAATGAATCGATTACCAAAATAATAATAAGGGCTGACATACTTAACTTCTGAGTGAACGAGACTGAGGGAAGTTAACAAGGGAAAGTTAAGTTTAAGAGATGCACACAGAGATTTAGTTTTGAGTGTTTTTCTTTCTGTTAATTAATCTCTTCTTAAACAGGACAAACACAGAAAAACTCCTGATGAAGCGACTGAGATCCATGTGACACTATTATAAAGATGGCGTTTATTAAAGAGGAGAGGGAAGACGTGAAGATTGAAGAAACATGCAGAGTGAAACATGAAGAAACTGAGGAACAAACAGGTTGGTTTGTCTGGATGGACTGTGGACTTCACAGCTGAAACTGAGACACTAGTGCTGTAACTCTGTTTTAACTGCATATAGTGCCTACATTTCTTAAAACATCAAATAAAATTCGATTCAAACATGAAGGATTTGCTACAGTGAGATTATTTATGATGTACAAACGACTCAAAATTCACTCTGATCAATTACAGCTTTTAAAAGCGAATAAGATTGAAACACATTTGTGTGGGCAGTGGGAGAGTCGAGCACAAATACTGCTTTTAGAGGGAAATGCAATGAATGCTGTTTTTATATTTTGTGTGATACACATGGAAGTTAAAAATATTCAGAACATCATAACATTCAGTGTGAAAAATGCTTTGTTTTCAGGCAAAATGCCATAATGTGACATCATGCAATTTCCCAGAATAATGTATATAATAACTAAATAAAAAAAAAAATGAAAATTACTAAAGGTTCTGACAAATGATAATTGCTGCAGTCAATGCTGCATATTTATTTATTTATGTTTATTTTTATTAATTAATTTAAAAAATAGGTTTGAATGAATGATTCAATCAAAGACTTCACTTGTTTCATTACTGTATGATTTAATTTTTTTAATTTTTTATTTTTTTTTAACCAAATCTCTTGACTGAATGATTAAATGAAAATAAGTTTTTAACAGTCACTTGTCGCCACCTACTGGTGTAACGATGCAACTGATACAATCTTTAGCTACTGGGCCTACTCTATTTTGATCGCTACCGTAGACATCAGTGTTCATAGTGTAATGATCTGAAGAGAGAATGTTGAAAAGACTATTTCAGGGTTTAATTTATATTTAGTATATTTAATATAATTCTATTTTTTACAAGATACATTTAAATACTAAATATGATTGATAATAATTAAAAAATTACTTAAACACTTCTGCTAGAATATTTAACTGGAATATTTAGTTAGACATACTGATTAACTAAATCAGGGGTGTTAAACTCAGTTCCTGGAGGGCCACAGCCCTGGAGAGTTTAGCTTCAACCCTAATTAAACACACCTGATCAGCTGATCAAGTCCTTCAGGCTAATTTGAAAACTGCAGGTGAGTGTGTGTTGAAGCAGGGTTGGAACAAAACTCAGGGTTGGAACTGAGTTTGACACCTGTGAACTAAATAGTCTGCTATAAAAAAAAAAAAGACCTGAAATGGCATATGGGTCTCGAATCGATGACTCTGTTCATAAGAACCTTCTGAACGAAGTGATTCACTAGAATGAATCAGTTTTTCCAGAGCTACAGTACAGACCGTTTACGACGAACCTATTCAATCGAATGAATCGCACCTTACCAGCGCTATATAAGAGATGTTGTTTACCTCCGCTCGCTCGTCAGTGTGCAAATGTGACATGAAAAACAGAGAATGCCGCGCTACACCTCTAATCGTTGAGGAAAAGTAGCTTTTTACTGGAAAAGCTTGTATTAAAAGCAGAGCTCTTCTCAAAGCTAAAATTTCATTGTCATCACTTCATTTTGTAGAAATTGTTTACACACAGATCACAAGACTATGTTGTTGTTACCGTAGAATAAATGATCACTGTAAAAAATAAAACAGTACACAGCACAGTATTATCTGCATGGCTGGAAGGGGCAGCAGTTGATTCTAGGTGAAGTCCATCATGGAAGACTAAAATGATGCAGACATTTTAAAGTGGAACGTCTTGAGGATGAGACAGGGAGGCAAAAAGAGTAATGTTAGCAGAGATGGCATTCAGAGATAAAGAGTGAGAAATTTGAGAACTATTAGTTGGAAAGCAAAAGTCGGCACACCAAGGCTCCAAAAATGCACCAATTTAATAATGGACTCTCACACAGGTGATGTTTTGAGACCGCAGGCTCTTCATCAAACAATTAAACTTTATTTTACAGTCCTGTTCCCCATGCACTATGTACTCATAGCAATTAAAATAACTGGGTAATAACTAGGTACTTAACCCTGAACCTACTTCTAAACCTAACCTTAACCCATGTAGTTACATTATATTACCCAGTACGTTCTTAGGTAAGTACACTGTAAGGTAAGGTAAGTACCTTACCTAAACTGTTAGGTAAGTCCATGTACTGTAAAATAAAGTGCAACCCAATTAAAAATGTAAGCCAACAAGCCTATTATACTGACAGGTGGTTTATCAAGGATTACATAAACCTACTGATCGTAATACACTTTTACATGGTACATCTTATCATCCTGCATCATTAAAAGCCTTACCCATCTCTCAATTTAGTTGTTTATGTCATATTTGTAGTAGAGACGATGAACATCAAGCAGACTGATTTCTACAAAAGCATATAAGGAAGAGTGATTCAGTCGTTTTATGAATATGTCACAACGTGAGTGTCTGGTTTAAAGGCTGAAACCCTTGAGACATCGAGTGAGCTGTCATATTCAGTACTCCCCATTAATCAAAGACATAGAAGACGTTTTACTTAAACATTTTACTTGGACCCTAGTCTCAAGAAATGCTTTGAAAAACCAGAACGTTTAGTGTACAAGAGACCGCCCAATCTTCACAATATTTTGGTTCGAACGGATTTAACCCCTGCCTCGCAATTTTTAAATAAAAGTACCTTTCGGCGACTATATATGCGGTAACTGTCAACAATGTAATTTTACTTATAAAACTCAAACTTTCAAACATCCTCATACTGCATTTTTTATTTTTAAATAAGTGTTACTATTTTGTGCAAAACTGCCAATGTGATTTACATGTTGCGTTGTCCCTGCAGTCTTTGCTATGTGGATAAAACTAGTCGTTGTGCCATTAGAAATCGACATTTTGCTACTTTTAGACATGCGGTTTCCACTTCCTACACAATATGTAGGAGTCAAATGTCCACTCATGGAGGTCACATTAATAATTTACTTTTGAAATGTGAAACCTTTTGGATTTGCACTTTAGATACTGTATCACCTAAGGGATTAAATTAAGATTTTGGTTCATGCAGGTATTGTTATTATTATTAATCTTGTTACTTTCACATTTAATATCTTGTATTTTTAATTTGTCTTTTGTTCCATGGCATTATGATTTTTTTTTTTTTTTTGGATAATATAATGTGTCATGTGATCATTGATTAACCACCTGTGTAAGTATAAAGACTTATTATTATTATTATTATTATAATTTCTGATGAAGCGTGTTCGAATCGTCACCTGTGTGAGAGTCCATTATTAAATTTAGCATTTTTGTAGCCTTGGTGTGCTGACTTTTTTTCAGTTTTTTATTATGTCCTTTGTCAAGCACCCAACTTGAGCACTTTTGCCAGTGATTTGTGTGCTTTTGTCCCTGTAACGAAGTTAGATGTTGTGGGAAGGAGGAGGCAGGAACCGGCGAACATTCAAAGACTTTAACCCTCTGGGGACCAAGGTGTTTTTGGAGCCCTTGAGATGTTCTGACATGCCTTGAAATTTGTGCTTTTTTCAGTTATTTATAAACATGTTAATGGCAAAGGTGTAAAATCACTCTATATAGCACAAACAGGGCTACCAAAATATGCGGGCAACGTATATGTAGATGTTTGTATTTTTAAGAGAATAATGTTTATGCGTGGTTATTGGAAAAAATAAAAATGAAAGTGGCTGAATTAAGACCACAAAACACATATTAAATATGTGTCCACAAGACTTTTGTCTAATTGATGTTGTACCTTTGAGTTCTAGCTTCAAAATTATGTGAAAATAGTCTTGCTTTATCGTTCACAAAAAAAAATACATTGATTTAAATGGTGTAAAACAGGTTTTGCTTGGAAAGCCAATATGCAAGGGGGGCGTGAAGGAGTAGTTTACACGTGGGTTGTCCCACCCACTCTGCATAATGACTCTGCATAATTAGCCATTCATTCAGGTGTGACACTGACTGAGCCACAATGCAAGGACAATGCCTATATAGAAGAATACTTATATTGACCATTTAAGATTTCGCTTACATCTATCTTGTAAATATGTTTAGCTATTTTATTAAAAATGTTACAATTACAACAATAATTACAATTTCAACAATATTTCAAGTGTACTCTTTCTTTGTAAAAAAAAAAAGAAAGAAAAAAAAAGATTATAGGCCTACATTTTATCATATGTATTCATTAGTTTGAATATAGCCAACATTGGAACATCTAACATCTTAAAGTCTATGACTTTATTTTTGACAAAAATAGTGTGACTAACGCCTGACTAACGTTGTTTTATTGAAATATCAGGGCATATAAATGTTAATTTACGTTGCTTATACAAATACATTTTATTTCAACATATTCCAGTCGATTTTTACTCATCTCAGTAGGCTATGGCAAAGCAGTTTATTCTTTCACACACAGACACGCGATTCATATTTAGGCTAAACACTCTTTACAAATATGTACCCTTCATTCATCTCACAGAAATGCGAGTCATATTATAGAAATGCGATTCATCTTTTTGCGGTTTGCATAGGCCTACACTAACGTTATTCCATAACGTTATTCCACACTTGAGAAAATAAAACAGCCTACCTCACTCCTCAGCGCGATCTGCTGCTCATATCAGGAAATATTTCGCCTCATCAGCACTGTGGAAACTTTTCTCCATAAAGGCTATAATGTCTCACTCGCGACCATGCTCGCGACGCGCTTTGTTTACAGTTGATGTGGGCGTTTCACAGACTGAAATGGTTCTCAGAATTTGCATTTGAATAGCGCGCGCTCTCCGGGGAGTGGTCAAATTACTGTGAATCATCTCGTAATGAGGTCGACTGGAGTCGCTCTCTTTTTATACAGATTACAGAAACTAATAATATTTGTTTTTTATATAAATGACTTCAATTAAAAGCTGCGATCTCAAGCTTTATGCCCGTGGGTCTGTTTGCCTGTTTGACTGAATTTTCGCGGAGTTATAGATAATTTTCGAACGCGTTTCAAACGGGAGTTTACTGACAGAGAGAAGGCAGAAATCGCATCATCTTATTTTTTCTTTATTTGTCAAAAAGCAAAACACTTTATTTTTATTGTGAGTATACAGAAAAAAAATAGAAACTGAACAGGATCGATTGATGTATTACACGAAAATGAAAGATCAAAATTAACAGAGCATTTAGAGTTTATTTTCATTGCTAAAAAAAAAAACGAGCAAAACGCGCGGTCCCCAGAGGGTTAAAGGGGTCATGTAATGGTACATGCACTTTTACCAGTTGGTTGTACTGAAATGTGTGTTGGCAGTGCCTGTACACAACCATCATACAATGATAAAAATCCATCCAGTGTTTTTTTTTTTTAATCTTCTTATATGTTTTCCCCTCTCTCAAATCAAGCTGTTCGATTTTGTAACGTCACAAAATTGACGCCCCTCCCACGATTGTTGATTGACAGCAGCGTTTCAACACAAGACCCGCCCTCACTCGTGAGCGAGCTGTCATCATAGTCCGCGCGTCATTGTTGATACGCTGGAGCACTGTCTATGAGCAGAATGGCGTCTAAGCGATTGTGGTGTTCTGTTCTTGGGTGTAATAAGGAACACATCAGTCATGTTGATGTTCCTAAATCCGAACCGCTGAAGACGCAGTGGCTGAGTTTTGTTTTCGAAGGGAATATTCCCCACGATCAACGTCAATGCTTTCATGTTTGTGCGAATCATTTCACAGACCAGACTGCTTTACAAACGAGATCATTGAAAAAGGTATTAGCTCCTGTCTGAGTATGTGTTATGTGCCTAATAACTGTCATAGTCTCACAGACTGGTTATTTTTTAAACAGATCAGTAAAATTTTAGTGCTTCAGCCCTGACAGTTGACAGTCACGTTTGACGAATGAGATTGTGTATATTTGGCTGAAAAGATGCATCTTTTCATGAGCTACATATAAACTAAGAGAGTCTGGGATGAGTAAGAAAGAAGAGATTTAATTTAATATTGTTTAACAAGCTGTTTTATTGACTTCTTTCCGCGGTTAAAACGCTGAGTGATTGCATGGGATGTGATTCATTTCAGTAAGTTGTACTGTACATTTCAACATACCTTCTGATGTTCATTCATGTTTGTTTATTTGAGGCTGTAACTACTAGTGAAGAGGAAGAGACGATCGATTCATATGAGATCAAAAGACTATTTAGAATCAAAAATATTTATCTTTTTTTATATTTTTTTTATTGTTAACGTTGTCGATAATGACAACTAATCATTTCAGCCCTAATGGACAACAATCACAAAACGGAAACAGTTGTGAATCATCCAGGTAACGTTTGAACAGGGTCATTGTGTAAATGCAACTATTATTTTGTCTTTTGGACTTTAACACATGTTGTGTGAACTAACTAATTTAGTACTAAATAAGAAAAACTAAATATAATTATGATCCGTCTTCTATATGCCCTTCAATATTTTGAAGATTCTGCAAGTTGTATGTAAATATATGACCTAAACTGTATTATATTAAATTGATAATAATCATTGTGCTCCCATTCTTTTGAAATCCATCTGTTCCTGCGATTCTGTGCTGGCGCTCATTCAGTAAAGTCTGTGAAGTTTATGAGATTTTCACCGTGCAATTACAGTCTATATATCATGGTTTCACAGTATGCTGTATTACACAATTTGATTTCATTTTGAAAATATTTCAGCTACGAATCAGTTTTTCTTAAGGAGGAAATGCTCCCAACTAAACAGTGAACCATCTCATGTTGGAACAGAAAGGGGTCATCCCCAAACTGTTCCCACAAAGTTGGGAGCATGAAATTGTCCAAAATGCCTTGGTATGCTTAAGCATTAAGAGTTCCTTTCACTGGAACGAAGGGGCCAAGCCCAACCCCTGAAAAACAATTAATTATTATAATTATGTCACTGAAATGAATTATATCATTTACTGGGAAAAAAATCATGACCAGAAATCGGGCCATGCCTACCACACATTTTCCAAGAGTGTGATGTCAAAGTGCCCTACTTCTTCTGAACCAGATATGTCCACAGGGTGCTTGGTCCTATTGTTCGTCTAAGTATTATTATTATGCTTTTTGGAGCTTTTGGAGCTCTTAACATGCTTTAAAATATGCTAGAGTCGTTTGCCATTGCTGCATATATCACACATAGCTGTACGGATTTGTATTCGTACACGTATTGTTCTCATCGACACAAACAACTTTCACTTTGACAATTATTAGCTCAGAACAACAATAAGTGTTTGAGGCTTTGTATATTTGGGTGTTTTGATGCTCTTAGCATGTTTAAAATTTCATGAAATTCTGCACACGCATCAGAGTTGTCTGCCATTGGTTGTAGGAAACAGCTAAGACATGGACCTAGAGCAGGGATGGTAACTTCAGACCTGGAGGGTCACTGTCCTGCTAAGTTTAATTCCATCCCCAATGAAACACACCTACCTACGTGTTCAAGAAACCATGAAGACTTTGGTTCGATTTTTCAGGTGTGTTTGATTAGGGATTGATCTAGACCAGGGGTGTCCAAACTCTGCAGAGTTTAGCTCTTGCCTCAACACACCTGCCTAGAAGTTTCTAGTACGCCTAGTAAGACCTTGATTAGCTGAGTTAGGTGTGTTTGGTTAGGGTTGGAGCTCAACTCTTCAGGACAGCGTCTCTCTAGGGCAGAACTTTGGCCCGGAGTTAGATTGCTCAGTTGTGTTTGATAAGGGATCGATCTAGACCAGGGGTGTCCAAACTCTGCAGAGTTAAGTTCCATCTTGCCTCAACACATCTCTCTGGAAGTTTCTAGTATGCCTAGTAAGACCTTGATTAGCTGGTTCAGGTGTGTTTAATTGGGGTTGGAACTGAACTTTGGCAGTGGTCCTCCAGGAGCAGGATTGGACACACCTGAACTAGACTCTGCTGGGCAGTGGGCCTCCAGGAGTTGCTTATCCCTGACCTGAAGTCACCAAACTTGGTACGTATATTGTCCTGCTCAAGCCGGACAACTTTCAAAATCATGTGGATGTGGCTATTGTGGTTCAGGGACATATCTCCCAATTTACCCACTTACATGCATCTGCCCACCGTGTGACGATGGCGCTGTAGTGCTTGAGCCTGTTATCAATTTTTACAGCTATTTGATGGGTTTGATGCTTTAAATGTCTAGATGTTTTTATGCCTGTTGCTTTGTGCCATTAAACTGGGGTAAACATGTATTTGTCTTTTTTTGCCTTAGATCTGATGATGCTAAAAGAGGAGATTCAAGATCCGAAAGAAACAGAAGAGAACGATCAGTTTGAGAAACATTATTTCACAACTGGAGAAAAATCATTTAGTTGCTCACAGACTGAAAAGACTTCACCAAAAAGAGTTCAAAAGACAGCAAATAGAAGTTATTTCACCTGCCAACAATGTGGAAGGAGTTTTACTCAAAAAGGAAATCTTAAATGTCACATGAGAATTCACACTGGAGAGAAGCCATACACATGTCAACAGTGTGGAAAAAGTTTCACACATCAAGGAACCCTTTATACCCACATGAAAGTTCACACTGGAGAGAGCCCTTACACCTGCAAACTGTGTGGAAAAACCTTGAATCGAAAAGGAAACCTTAAGACTCACATGAGAGTTCACACTGGAGAGAAACCTTTCACATGTGATAAGTGTGGAAAATGTTTTACACGTAAAGAGAGCCTTAATAACCACATGAGGATTCATGTAAAAGATAGCTGTTGTGTATGCCGTCAGTGTGGAAGGAGTTTCACAGACAAGAAACAGCTTAAGAGGCACGTAAAAACTCACTCTGGAGAGAAGTCTTACATGTGCCATCTCTGTGGAATGAGTTGTGCAAACAACACAAACCTTACAGTCCATGTGAGAGTTCACACTGGAGAGAAGCCTTACAGCTGTCAACAGTGTGGAAAGAGTTTCAATCGAAAAGAAAGTCTTAAGACTCACATGAGAAGTCACACTGGAGAGAAGCCTTACAGCTGCAAACTGTGTGGAAAGAGTTTTACACATAAAGGAACCTGTTATACCCACATGAAAGTTCACACTGGAGGGAAGCGTTTCAACTATCTTTAGTGTGAGAAGAGATTCAGCATCAAATAGATCTGAAAAAGTCATTTGCAGACTCGTTCAAGAAATTGCAGTGTTCTGAGTGGAGCGATTTCAAAAATCATCTGTGCATTCACTCTGAAGGAAATAGGGTACCCGTGGGTCCTTGAAAAGCTTGTAAAAGCATTAAATTAACTTTCAACAACTTTAAGTCCACTAAGGCCTGGTTTCACAGACAGAGCTTAGATTAAGCCAGGATTTGGCTTTAGTTCAATCAGGGCATTTAAGTAGCTTTTATAAACCTGCCTTAGAAAAAAAAAAAAAAACGTTACTGGTGTGTATCTTGAGACAAAACAATGGCACTGAACCACTGACTTAATTTAAGAGTGTATTCACACCTGACTTGTTTGGTTCAATTGAATCCAACTCAAGTTCGTTCCCCCCCTTGGTACAGATCTTTTGGGCAGGTGTGAATACAGCAATCGCACTCTGGTGCAGACCAAACAACCGTACCGAGACCCAGCTGAAGAGGTGGTCTTGGTCTGGTTCCAAACCAACCAAACATGAGAGTATGTTCTCTCCGCCGGAACCATCTTGCAGCACATCTTCGTCTTTGCAAAATCCTAATTACAACATAGCATAGATGACTTATGCAAGCAGGACGAGGCAGAGGGCCGTGAGAGAACGGTGCGAGGCCGGAGCTGAATAGGCCTCTTATCTCTCATGGAGGAGCCACGGAAGCATAAAAGGAAGAGAGTGACGACAGTGAAGGACGAGAGAAGACCAGGCCTGGACTTTTATGTTTTGTTCATGTGTGTGCGGCAGTCGTCTGTAAAGGGCTACCGTTTTTACTTTCATGAACGTTCCCTGGTTCCCACCACCTCCTTCCCATAAATACATACTTTTTTACAATGACATTGTATCATATGATGCTCATAAGTTTCTTCATATTGCGTTAGTGGCTGATAACACCAAATCAGTAAAAAAAATAAAAATTGCACTATGTAAGATCTCCATCTGAAGATCTCGCCTGTTTTTGTACTTCATGCTTTTCCCTGGTTGAGAATTTCTGTCCAATGAATGGATGACTTTAGCACACGTGTGGTTTTGTTTACAACTTTTTAGTTCACTTGCTAAACAGGCAGTGTGAAAGTGAACTAGCGGACATTCTTGGTGTGAACTTTGAAGGTTCACATATCGCGTCTTTTGCGCGCTGGAGTTCATTATTTCAAATGTAGGCGCGCGATAAGCGCGCTCATAATTGAAGCGACGCACTAATTTTTTCCTGGCGCAGCGAGCCGAGATGAAAAGATCTCAACTTTTCAGAATGCCGCAAGCGCACCGCAAGTCATGTGAAAAGAACCAACCAATCAGCTACAGCAAGCGTTTTTCGGTGGTGGAAATCCATTAGCTACTTGTTAAAAAACGTCTTTGTCGTTGTGGTGAGCGCAGTGCATGGTTGCATAGCAACGACAGACGTCACGGGAAAATCGGACCGAATTTTACTATTAATAATAAAAGATAAACTAATGTGCAATGTAAATGTTTTTTTTGACTCATTCTTTTTATAAAAATGATTTATAGGCTGTTTGTGTGAGAAAACGAACAGTATTTATATCGTTGTTATCTCTTGAAAACAGCACACGTCCAAATGATCTGACGGCGCGGGCGGGTATAGATATATACATATGTCGCCTTGGCTACGGTTTCGTTCCAATGAACTGCAGTAGCGAAGGCGACATCTAGTGTATACATCTATACCCGCCAGCGGGCGGGTATAGATATATACACTAGATGTCGCTTGGCTACGGTTTCGTTCCAATGAACTGCAGTAGCCAAGGCGACATCTATGTTTATATCTATACCCGCCCGCGCCGTCAGATCATTTGGACGTGTGCTGTTTTCAAGAGATAACAACGATATAAATACTGTTCGTTTTCTCACACAAACCGCTCGTTTCGTGTCTTAGGCCATCAATGTGTACTTATGATGGGGAATTGTTTCATTTGGACGATGGGGAATTGTTTTAATTTGGACTCTGTGCTTGTGTTTTGAGCCAGTGACCATAGACCTGCATTATATGACTGACAGACAAGAACGGTTTGACCTAAAAATATCAAAATTGAAACTACTGCGGAAACAAAGACACCTACATCTTGGATGCCCTTGAGGTAAGCTAAAACATATAAAAAATTTATTTCAAAGTGAACTATCCCTTTAAGGCCGTGGAATCGCACATGCAAGGAGAAAAGCACAAACGATATGTGCGATTTCTGATAGTGGCAAATCATCACTCATACACCTCTAACAACAACTTCGACTTTTTTTTAAAGCAAGTGTTCCCAACCAAACACTTGTAAAAAGCTTTGAGCTTGTAAAAACTTTTACTTGTGGACGAGACCAAACTACCTACACCAACAAGTTTGGTTTAGCTCAGTGAATATGTTTTGTTACTCGCTTGTTTCATTGCTATGATTATATAATTTTATCATTGGCTTTACAATAATGCAGGTGACCAGATTGTCCAGCATTTTCAAGATTTTCAAGATTTTCAAGATTTTCAAGATTTTCAAGATTTTCAAGATTTTCAGCATTTTCAAGATTTCCTGTCTCTTGATGGAAAGACTAAATTTCTTCCTTCCAGCCCATGGACACAGGACTGATGATCCAAGATGGCGGCGCGAGTACATCGCGAGGCTCGCGGTCTCTCCAGATTCTGTAATTTAGCAGTATTTTTCTTGCTCATTTCGGGTCTGTTCGTCCAGAACAGTTGTGCCTTAACATCGTACACCCAAGGTGAGCTTTTGGATATTGGTTTGCGAATTTCCGACAGTTTTATGGACAACCTTCGACTCCTTCCTGAGATCGCCAGATCACCCGAGGCTATGCACTCTGCCCGGCCGGGCGGAAGTGCTCGCAGGCGCCGGCGAGATCGTAAACAAAGGCGGGGGAAGCGCGGAGGACTAAGAGCTAAGCTAAAGCTAACACCACACCGGCTCTCTTTACCCAGCATTTTCCTTGCCAATGTACGGTCGCTGTTGAACAAAATGGAGGAGATTCGACTCAACATCACATACAGCAAGAGACTTTTGAACTGTAATGTTCTAATTTTCACGGAAACATGGTTAAACAGCGGAATACCGGACAACGCTATTGAGCTAGCGGGACGCCATACATTCCGGGCGGATAGAACATTACATGGCTCCGGTAAGACCAGAGGTGGTGGATTGTGCATTTACATTAACAAAGCTTGGTGCACAAACTCTGCTATTGTTGGGAGACATTGTTCAGCTAACCTTGAGTTTCTCATGGTTAAATGTAGACCGTTTTATCTACCGCGGGAGTTCACTTCCACTATTATAACTGCAGCCTATATTCCCCCGGATGCTGATGCCAAGTTTGCTATGAAAGAACTTCACGCAGCCATCAGTAAACAACAGACCGTTCACCCGGAAGCTGCGTTTATTGTTGCGGGTGATTTTAATCATTCAAACTTAAAGTCAGTGCTACCGAAATTTCACCAGCATGTTTCCTGTCACACCAGAGGAAACAAAACCTTAGACCATGTTTACACAAACATGGCTGAAGCTTACGTCGCGACACCCCTCCCCCACTTGGGACAGTCAGATCACCTTTCTTTGTTCCTCACCCCCAAATATGCACCTCTGATCAATCGCGTGAAGCCATCAGTGAAGACCATCAAGGTGTGGCCTGCGGGGGCAGATTTCTCACTCCAGGAAAGGTTTCTACACACAGACTGGAGTATGTTTGCTTCTCAAGCCACCAGTGGCTCTCACACGGACATTGACTGCTACACCTCCTCTGTACTGGATTATATTAATACCACCATTGACAGTGTTACAACCCAGAAGCAGATCACCACATACCCAAATCAGAAGCCATGGATGAACAGGGAAGTGCGACTCCTATTGAAGACACGCAATACTGCCTTCAGATCAGGAGATGCACAAGCCTATAGCACATCCAGAGCAAATCTGAAAAGGGGCATCAAAGAGGCCAAGCACTGCTACAAGCTTAAGATAGAGGGACACTTTTCCAACGCTGACCCTCGGCGCATGTGGCAGGGCATTCAGGCCATCAGTGACTACAAACCCTCTCACTCCACCCCCGCAGCCACTGATGTCAACTTCCTGAACGAGCTAAATGACTTTTATGCTCGCTTTGAAAGAGACAACAGAGAAACTGCCACCAAGCTCAAATCCTCAGCTGACCACCCACCGATCACACTCTCCTCCACAGATGTCTGCAATGCACTGAGCAGGATCAGCGCGCACAAGGCTGCTGGACCAGACAACATCCCTGGACGCGTACTCAGGGCATGTGCGGAGCAGCTCGCTGGGGTTTTTACAGACATTTTCAACCTGTCTCTTGCCCAAGCAACTGTACCAACATGCTTTAAATGCACTTCCATTGTGCCAGTGCCAAAACACTCCAGCCCGAAGTGCCTTAATGACTACCGCCCTGTAGCACTCACACCCATCGTAATGAAGTGCTTTGAGCGGCTGGTCCTGGCACACCTAAAAGACTCTCTACCATCCACATTGGACTCACACCAGTTTGCCTACCGTAGCAATAGGAGCACAGAGGATGCAGTCTCCATGGCACTGCACTCTGTGCTCACACATCTGGACAATAAGAACACTTATGCACGCATGCTGTTTGTTGACTTCAGCTCAGCATTCAACACTGTCATCCCAACTAAGTTAATAGCCAAACTTGGAGACCTGGGCTTCAACACCTCCATGTGCAACTGGATTTTGGACTTCTTGACCAACAGACCCCAGAATGTTCGATCAGGCTCCAACTGCTCCACATCCATCACACTCAACACTGGTGTACCACAGGGCTGTGTGCTAAGCCCGTTCCTCTACTCCCTCTTCACCTCCGACTGCAAGCCTGTGTACGGATCTAATTCCATCGTCAAGTTTGCGGACGACACTACGGTGATTGGTCTCATCAGCAACAACGATGAGACTGCCTATAGGGAGGAGATCAAGCACCTGGCCACATGGTGCACCGAAAATAACCAGCTCCTCAACACCACCAAAACGAAGGAGCTCATCGTGGACTTCAGGAAAGTGTCAAGAGGCACACACGACACCATCCACATCAATGGAATGGCTGTTGAGCGTGTCTCCAGTTTCAAGTTCCTGGGGACCCACATCTCGGCGGACATGACCTGGACAACCAACACCTCCAGCCTGGTCAAGAAGGCTCACCAGCGCCTCTTCTTCCTGAGGACACTGAGGAAGAATCAGCTTTCCTCCACTATCCTGGTGAACTTCTATCGCTGTGCAATAGAAAGCATCCTGACCAACTGTGCTACAGTGTGGTATGGGAGCTGTTCTGTTGCAGAGCGCAAGGCACTGCAGCGGGTGGTGAAAACCGCCCAGCGCATCACTGGGACTCCACTACCTGCCATCGAGCACATCCAGAGGAAACGCTGTCTGCATCGAGCTCGCAGCATCCTTAAGGACTCCTCTCACCCAGCCCACAGACTGTTTTCTCTCCTGCCTTCCGGCAGGCGTTTCAGGTGCCTCCGGACCAGGACCAGCAGACTAAAGAACAGTTTTTTCCCCAGAGCTGTCTCTTTATTAAACTCTAACCCTCATTGATCCCACTCCCCTTATATACTGATTGACTCTCCTCTCCCTCCTCACACCTGCCTCCATTTTGTTATTTGCAATACTATAATGTTCATTTGCACTGCTGACTGTTATTACAGTAACAACTGTTTACATATGCATCTTGCACTACTACCTTGACTGGAATATGCTCATTTGCACTGCCGACTGTTTATTTACAGTACCGACTGTTATATATACATTGCAATATCGTACCTTAACTGTAATATGCAATTACTTTCCACTGCACTCACTCGGATAGCTTCTGTCCAAACTTTATTTGCACTACTTTAAATCCATTGTTATACTGCTCATTAGCCTAACTTATACATATATCTATTTGTAAAATTCTGTTTATAGTAATATCCATCTGTATATTATGCTCACATTCTGTTTATAGTAACAGCCATCTGTATATATATTCATAGTACATATCTATCTGTAAAATTATGTTTATAGTAACAGCCATCTGTATATTATATTCAGTACATATCTATCTGTAAACATTCTGTTTATAGTAATAGCCATCTGTATATTATTATATTCAGTACATATCTAGCTGTAAATTCTGTTCACAGTAATAGTTATCTGTATATTATATTCATAGGACAATCTATCTGTAAATTTTTGTTTATAATAGTATTCAACTCTATATTTATTCAGTACATATCCATGTTCTGCACTTATGAACCACTGTATATCCTGCACTTGCTGCTATTGCACTTCTGGTTAGACCTAAACTGCATTTCGTTGCCTTGTACCTGTACTTGTGTAATGACAATAAAGTTGAATCTAATCTAATCTAATCTAACATGTGTTCTTGCATGGATTCTTCAGTCAGTAATACCCGGGAGCTTTGGGCTTTTGGTCAGAAACTCCTTTTTCATAGAGGGGTTTTCAATGTCCTACTGACTAAAGAACTACTAGATTCTTAAAGGTGCTCTAAGCGATCCCGGGAGTCGTTTCTTCTTGTTGACATTCAAATTGTTGTCAAACAAAACAGAGGCTAGCTAGACCCTCCCTCCTCCTCCCCCCGTCTCCTCCCTCCTCCTCTCCCCGTCTCCTCCCTCCTCCTCTCCCTTCCGGCATAAAGGAAAGTCAAAGTAGTCACTATAAATATTGATACTTCAAGCAATGTGTAATGTCGCCAAGTTAGATAAATGGTTTTATATATTGCAGAACAGAATGCAGAAAAAGAGAAACATTATCTTAAAATCGTTTCGCCACCTGAGGTTATAACTATAGCTCCCATACAAGGACGCAATAATAGCAAGATAACGTTAGCTTCGCGTTTCCCAGTGAGCATAAACAACAGCGGCGGCATAAACAAATTTAGTGAAAGTTGTCAATAGCCTATAAATGAACATTCAAATTCATAACAAACAGTGGGTGAAAACAATCATTCACACAAATTATCGCCCTACTGTGAATTTGCTTGATCATTTACGTTACAATAGAGATTGAGACATTCTCTGGATTGATCGCTAGCTGCTAGAAACATATGTTGTATTCACCAAAGTTAACGATGACTGCATAGTTCTAGCTAATTACATCCTTGTGTTGGTTTGGCGAACATGAACGTCTGTTTAGAAATAAAAATGGATTTACCTGTTCTGCACAAACAGAGCAACTGAATGTCGGACTGGAAGCCCTTCTGCCGGCGGAGTTCTCGCCACCTTTTATTGGTTTTTCCGATGTAAATTCGGTACTTCATGCGTTCCTTATCCTTGTCCCTCTTCTTTGCAATTTGTTCATCGGAACGTCGTCTCTTTGGTCGTGTCGGCCATAATTCAAACTTCCCTCTTCATGCTTTTCACTCCTCCACACCCACTTCATGTGTACGCGCACTAACCCCGTAAACCCCACCCTCAAATACTTCTTGTCGGTCATTGGCTGGAGCACTGTTTGTTGTGTTTCGTGGTGCGGGTGAGCCCAGTTTGTTTTTGTTGCCGTTTGTGGAGCCTGTGGTGTCTAGAGAGACCGCGTTTTTTTTACAGTGTGTTCAGTGGACAGGAAGCTAGCGGATAGTGAGGAGATGTTTGCTGTATGTGACAAAAAATGTTTTGGCCTAAAAAACGCGTGGCATCGCTTAGAGCACCTTTAAGCTTTAGCTAGGTCTCAGGACTGTTTATACCTTGACCAGAAAAGAAGGGAAAGAGACAACAGTGTACAAACTCAGAGAAGGATACATTCATGTTCATGAATTTGCGAAACAGGTTGCTTTTCCAAAAAGTAATCATTTATACTAATTAAAATAAACAGCAAAATGTAAATATCCAGGGCACCATGTCAAGGCACTAACACATCAACAAATTCTAATTGTCTCTCATTATTACATAAAGATAAGTTGTTTTATTAATATTACATACGCTACTTGGATGATATGTAAATCACATGTTTATGAGTAACAAAATCTTTTGAATTTGATAACTATAGAAAGAAATGCCAAAATATCAAAGCACTTGGACTGGATCCATTTGCAAACTTTTTTTTTTTTTGAGTTTCTGATATTAACAGAGGTGGAAATGTCTGTACGGAAGGTCACCCAGAACACCCTAGCAACTGCATAGCACAGCTGATAATATCCTAGCAACACTTTAGCAAAAACCCAGAACATTCTGACCCAACTTCAAACTTTTTGAAGTTTTTAACTTGACTTTAAAACAAGCCAACATAAAGTTTTTCAGTCTAGATAGTTAAAGTGTAACTTCACAGATTTTCATCCTGCTTTGTATTGTTACTACATCAATAGTTTATGTAAATGAACAATGTCATCCAGCTGTCTTTAGACAGCTCAAGGGCTTTCGTGGAAACTACAGATTATACTTCAGCATTTTGCTGGATCGACAGAGGTTTATCAACAGAACAGTTATTTTAAGGGTTGGTTTGTCACTAAAAACATTCTTCTTGTCTCCTCTTTAAACAGCATTATAGTAAAAATGGAACACTATGGCAACAGTTTTCTTACCTGTATGCGAAAGCGTTTTGCTTTGGGAAGTTGTGCGAAACTTGATGGAATGGCAATTTCTTTAACTACAAACACAGAAGTTTTTCAGATTTTCCGTCTCAGCGCTATCTCCATATTTACGATTCTTTGCAGCCTTTAGCCGCTGCTTGCAATGTGCCGGATCCATCACTGAAAACTGAAAGTAACTCACTCCCGCTAAAATTCTTTGAATTCTTGCAACCGGGAACAATACAAGTCGACACCATTGTGATTAAAAGTTTGCTAAGTAGTATTTCCTACTAAAGCAAGGTGGTATTTGACTCTGGTAAGCATGTCATAGCAGACTGGTGGGAGTGGCCTTTGACGACGTCGTACCCGAGAAGTAGGTCCGGCTACAATGTTCTTCCGCAAATCGCATGCAGTTCTGTTTATTAACTGCTAGAGTGCTGATTCATCCAGTGAAGTCACAAACAAGTGAAGTCTTTATGAATCAATCATTCAAACCAATTTTAAAAAGATTTCACCGGTCTGGATCTTACATGTGTGCATATTCTACCCTTTCTGAGAGGGCATTCTCCACTGATGGAGATACAATAAGCTATACGAGAGGTCCAAAATTATCCTAGAGAATGCAGAAATGTTTATTTTCCTTCAGAATTTTTTTTTTTTGTACAAATTGCTAAATAATATGTTTATAATATGTAATGCGAGCCAATGTGGACACACTGACTCATTGAATGTTGTTGAATATGGTGTTGTCTTGGATGATGTGGCTTTGAATTTCTCGTAATCTGATTTCATTATTTTCCAAAACCAAGTCTACAATGCCAGCTTCCAGTACCCCAGTGAACATTTGGCCCCTTCCTCCACCATGGTTGCATCTCTCAGTCCTTTAGAAAAACAAACATATAGAGCTTGGACACTGCAGCCTAAAGATATTTCCCCCACAGTAGAGTTAAGTAAGATAAAGAGAATGAGAGATGGAGATGCGAGAGGAAGAGCAGGTATGCATATTGTGCCCAGAATGAATTCATTGGGCAACTCGTAAAATATGTACGCGTAAGTGCTTTTGAGTACTACAACATTTTTGGGGACACAGACACGTTTACTTAGCCTACTGAAGTAGGATTTTCCTAATCCTAGCAATCATGATTAGGGCAGCACAATATAATGTTTTAGCATCGATATTGCGATGTCATGAACGTATAGGATATTAGTTGATAGGTTTCGGTTCAGAACCGATGTGATTTGCGGATTAATGGCAAAATTTACAAATCATAGAGTGAAATTTTACCATTTGCATGTGTTTTAAGTCCTGTCAGTTTAAACATCAAGCCAAGAACAAGACTGGAACTCACACGCTGTTTTGTGCGCGCACACAGAGCCACGCAGACAGCATGTGAACGCTAAATTCAAGCCTTACTCTTTCTCTTTTTTTGAGCTTGAACCATGACTTGAACAGACACGTGCACGCAAAAGTATATAGGCTATATAATAAGTCAAAATGCATGTCTTGGCAAGTATCCTCATAAACACTGTGAACTATTGATAAAGAAAACCGATATCATTGTCTGTGCAATTGATAGCAGCCTAATATACCAACAGCTGCTTGGTACCACCAGTGTTAATCAAACAGCAAAAGAGAAAGAGAAAATAACTTTCATTTAACACAGATAAATTGTATTAATAACATTAATTATATTTAATTTATACAGTGAAGACGAGTATAGTCTTATTTTACATTTGATTGTTAAATATCTGTACCTGAATACAGTTAGACTTACCTGAAAAACATAAATCACTACTTGTTTCATTGATGACGACAGCTTGATAAGTGTGCTGCATAAAGTGTGAGTAGGCCTACCAAGCAGCACCTCCAGGTGCTCCCGTATATAACTATGTTATAGAAAATATATTACAACATTTTTTTAAATTGTAATAATATTTGAATTTTGGATCAAAATATTACAGCATTGGTTAGCATAAGATATATATTTTAAAGCATTTAAAAATGTAAATATTCAAAATTTTGGCCATTAGCATTAAGATTTATGTTTTTGAACCCATCTGTGGGGCTGTGAAGTCAAAGACACAGCCTTAATGATTGTGCAATATTTTTTTTTTATAAATAAATAACAATATATATATATAGACATAAATATACATAGGCTATATATATATATATATATATATATATACATACAATAAAGTAACAAACAATAAAGTAACAAACAATGTAACAATATATAAAAAACAACATATATATATTGTCACATTATAAACAATATAACAATATATTGAACTGAACTAAAACATCTGAACAATAATAAACATTATATAACTAATTACTTAAACATACATAACTTGCATTACAACTTACTAACATAAAAACAACAAATAAATAAAAAATAAAAAATAAATAAAAACAAGCATTTCTATTTACATCTTTAAAACCGTTCCGATTTTTATCCTTATTTAAAACTAATAACTCAGTAATTTTTGTGCACCAATGTAATTTTTATAGGCAGCTCATTAATTATTGCATCTACTGTACCGGAGTACAGCTGCGGTGGAATTTGAAAAATTTGATTGTCCCCGTAAAATGTGGCAAGAGTTTTCCACCTCAGTCACCCCCACTACCTCGATCTCCTCCTCAATCGGTTCGATCTCCTCAATCAGGATTCATAAAAAATTAAATTACAGATTACAAATGCGTGTGTGTGTGTTAGATAAGGAATGAATGTGTTCCAATCATTAAAACAACAATACAGATAGATAGATGGATAGATAGATAGATAGATCGTAAGTACCTTGACAGATGTCCTGTTTGATGAAGGGATTTTTCCTTTTCCATTTGGTTGAACAGTTCCACGAAGGTGGCTTATATGTACGAAGTCTCCTTCGTGGAGCTCCAACAAAGACTGCTCCCTCCATAGAGAGACCTCAAGAAGGGTTTCCCCACACCTCATCTTTAGGTCACGAATTGGGACGTCCATCCTCGTCATCCTTGGTTTCTGTAGCTGCAAAATTAAAGCACAGTGGTTTAGTACAATAACATGTACAGTATCTCTTAATTTAGAATGCTATATTAAAAAGTAGAGCAGACTGACATACAGACAGATAGATAAATACATAGATATCGACTCACTTTCTCCACCTTGCCTTTGATGCTCATAAAACCACCCACTGAGTAAAGGTCCTCCTCCTCGCCAGTGACATCACGTGAGGGCAGACAGAGGGCATCTAGGGCAGCTTTCTCTGCCTCTTCTGACACAACCAAATTTGCTGTTCTAAATTTTAACGATGAACGACCTAACAGCACTTAAAGCTGCCCATGTCTTTTAACAAGATTGCAGTTTTTTATAATGTATGAGTGTCCCTCCTCAAATTCGGGAGTAGAGCCATTCTTCTTATGAACCTGATGATATTTTTGATGGGGTGTTTTCTTTAGCAGCTGTTGACAAACAAAGCAAAGAAAATAGCATTACTGAATAAATCAAATATTGTGTATGCACTCTTTAAAATACATTGATTTGCATTTATAATAATATTATGAATTTTCATTCTTGTAATTAATTAATTAATTACATCATCATCATATTTATATCATCATGCCTTGTTATATTTCCCTGGCTAAATAAATAAATAAAATGATACGATGGTGTTGACTGTTTTCTAATAGGCTAGACCTTTCGGGACTCGTACGCGAGTAATAATTTAAGGAAATAATTGTACAGGAAACTTGTACAGTTAGTGTATGACATCAGCCATTCATGAAGTAAACAGGTGTCACCCAACTGATACACTATGACATGGGGTGTACTACATGAAATTTTGGTTACATACCTGTAGTCCAGTCTAAATGTCCAGATGACACCGGCGGCAGTAAAACGGCTCAAGTTTGGCTGCACTCTCTGTCCAGCCTCTGGCATTCTCAGCCCATGGTTGAGGACATGCTCAACTAAGGTTGCTCTGATTTCATTTGAAAGTTGTTGTCTTCTTTGGCCATGAACTCTACCTCTACCAGCTCTACCCCCACCTCTCACTCTTCCTCCCCCTCTCATTCTCCCCCTTCCTCTTCCTCTCTCTGCAATGTCTTCCATTGTTGTTGTAAAATAAAAGGTGCTCATCTGTGGTCTTTTCATAGTACTTTCAACCCGATTGAAGTGTTAAAAATAAAGCATTTAGGTGTTTGGCCAGGTGCCACATGTATCGGCCAATCAGCTTGTGTAGTGTCATTTTGAATGGCAGTGTTTTGAAATGGCAAACATGTGACTTTATGTCAGATTGTTGTGTCTTATGCAGAGAACCGTGTTCAGTGCATTTGAAAAGTGCCATTTTGAATTGCAAATGTGTTTAGACTTTTGGAGACGAGAGGTTTTGCTCTCTGTGTGTTAGTTTAAATAATTGTGCTGTGCATGTCATTTGAGTGTGGAAAAAACTGTAATAGGAAGTAGAGAGAGAGAAAAAAACTGAGAGAGAGAGGAAAAACAAACAAATACATCCTTGGATGTAATGTATATGTTTGCATATGATATATAGTACAGTATTTGCATAAACGCATATGACACGCACCAGAGTTTCTCTCAAATGTTTGCTTTCACTTTACAATTAACCAGCTGTGTTTATGTAAACCTATGTATTGGCACAATGAGACTCTAAAGATAACTTAGTCCAGTATCCAGGCGCTGTCTGACCGGCTTTTAGTGCCTGTGTGCATCGGGTGCATGTTTGAACAGCGCATCAGCATTAAATTTTAATATAAAGTTTAACCGGCTTTAAAGCACATGCAAATAATGAACTTTTGTGATTTACAGTGTGCCGTAAGTGTAACTATACCTCTGAGTTAACATGTGATGTGAAGTACGTCGCATTGTACAGTGTGTTGAGACGGAGGCGCCAGAACTGCAACTGATAGAATGCACTGTAACACGATACTACGATATTTCTTCAAAAGCAGATCGTGGAGACATTTTAATCGTTCACCATCAAAAATCGTGACATCGCACACCCCTAATACCATCCACCTTGACAGATAGCCCCACCGCAAACGGAGACATCCAGCCAGGGGAGTGGAGGTGGCATGTGGCAGGCGACACCAATCTTCTTGAGGCAACGCATCTGTCTGCCGGAAGAGCATCACGGGTTGCACTCAACACAAGGCACAATCTGATGACGTTTTTCCAAACACCCGCAGGACTCATGCCATGGCAAGACAACATAGTTAGGAGGGGTCTCCAGAACATTTAAAATAAATTAATGGACAGTTCACCAAATTCAATACCTCCTCCACCAGTAACTGAACTTACCAGGTGTCAATATAAGTGGAGGGCACAGTTTGTCTTTTGGTATTTGCAAATGTAATAACTTAATTGCTTGTTAAATTTGTATATTGACTTGTATATTGTAAATAAACAACTATTTGTCATTAGGTACTTCTGATTGTTGTTCTTTGAAAACCTGGCTTGGCTTTGTCAATTTGCTCAAGCCGCTGGAGGATAGCATCTTCAACTGGTGTGGTAGGTGTAGGTCTATTCCTTTTTCCGAGATGTGGAAAAGGGAAAAAACCCACTTGTGGATGATGAGGAGAGTGTGGATGATGCCACAGCTGCTCCGGGTGGTGGTGATGGAGTGGACGTCCTTGGGAAAATGGATTGTGATAGACTCTTGTGCTTCAAAAGTGTCAACTGCATCCAGGCTCAACATGAACGTTTCGCTGCCTTCTGCCTGCAATACATTCATTTCAGATATGTGAAGTCCTAGCAGATACTATTGCAAGAGTTCAGTATTTATGGCTGACATAGTGTAGGACAGCAACAGAAATCCCATTTTTTTCCTATTATTATTAATAATATATAAGCATGTAAACTTATACTATTATACCGTAATGTTAAATAATGACTTGTAGTAGGTAATCATGTAGTCCTTAATATCTTCAACAACCAGGGGCAGTTCTAAGGTCAGGGGATATTCAGGACTTCAGCCTAAACTAAAATTGGCGATTTTTATTTAAAGGAATTAATTAATTATAAAAGCGATTTAAGGGAATAAAGAAAAAGAAAGGCTTATTGTATTAGTGACATATTTTAAACTATTTGCAAATACTATTTTATTTTTAAGTATGCATACATTCTCTCTACATGAATCAAGGAAATTATAGCATATTTTCAATTCAAAAAGCAAAATGTAATAATAAAAAAAAGTTTCAGTAATTTGAGTCACCGGATACTGTCGGTAGTTGAACATTTCTATTGTAAAGCAGTTGTCAAATATTAAATGTTCTTACTTATCTACTTACATTTTACCATTCGTTCACTGTTAACACCCTTCTGTAAATCATTTTGACATTGATGAGCTAGACCGCTGGACTTTTAGTCTTCCTAATAACAAACAGTGTGGTGCGTAATGGAGAGCATCAGAGCAGCATCAAGAATATCAAATACATCGCAGTGAATCTCTTATTTGCATAAGTTTATTGCCAATAATAATGCCAGGTTTGTGAAAGTGTAAAACTCGGTGAGCTCGCGTAAAACACATCTTCAGCACAGCGACTCATTTAAACGCTTCTGATTGGCCGATGCAAGGCAAGGCAATTATTTTATATTATATTTTATATAGCACATTTCATACACAATGGTAATTCAAAGTGCGTTACATAGAAGAAATTAAAATAATCAAAAGAAATAAGATTAATCAAGAGACTGTGATTGGCTACACTGATTTATGTCTGTGATTGGCTACAATGCTCAACGCTGCAAAAGCACATTGTAAGTACCTTTAATGCAAAGGGAAAAATATTAATAAAACTGTAATATGCACTTTTCATGATAAGGCAATTCGCTGTAATCTTCTTCACATTTGTTTTTCTGATTAATTTTTTTGCTCTATGAGAAAGACAAGGTAACAAAATATTCGAGATAGGTCTGACTGCAGAACCGCAGAACCATAAGTCATAGCAGTGTGAGGACGACACAGTCTGGTGCTGGAAGTGGGCGCGGCAAGGCATTGCGCTACTTCCGTGTTTTGGAACATTTTAAAGTTTAAAACAACGTTATTATAAAGACTTTGTTTTAAACGATTTAATTGAAAAGATATAATTAAAATTGATTAACAATATTATAAATTGAACAAAGCTTAAAACAAAAAACAAATAATACAATGAAAACAAAGCTTGAGAGTTTGAACATTTTATTTAATTGAAAATAATTTTAAATAGTCAACCAACATAGACCATACACAATAATATGATGGACTGAAAACACACAAAAAATATTAATTTAAATAAAATGATTTTTTTTCCTCTGAAATATAAAAATAAATCACACACTGGCTGTTTTCTAATTAAATAAAAATACAAAATACTCCTGTAAAAATTATCTTGTCTGCTTCTATAAATGGTGTAAGCTACGTGGTAAATTCAACCAGAGTACTTATATTGTATTTAAGTTCCATTTCTTACTAAATGTCTTTTTAAAAGTATGGAGAAATTTAATGAGATTTAATGTTATGTCATTTTTGTTCTTTATTAGAAGTTATCCATTACTCCAGTCTAACAGATTAAAGATATATGTATGTATATATATATATATATACATATACATACAGTGAGGAAAATAAGTATTTGAACACCCTGCTATTTTGCAAGTTCTCCCACTTAGAAATCATGGAGGGGTCTGAAATTGTCATCGTAGGTGCATGTCCACTGTGAGAGACATAATCTAAAAAAAAAATCCAGAAATCACAATGTATGATTTAACTATTTATTTGTATGATACAGCTGCAAATAAGTATTTGAACACCTGTCTATCAGCTAGAATTCTGACCCTCAAAGACCTGTTAGTCTGCCTTTAAAATGTCCACCTCCACTCCATTTATTATCCTAAATTAGATGCACCTGTTTGAGGTCGTTAGCTGCATAAAGACACCTGTCCACCCCATACAATCAGTAAGAATCCAACTACTAACATGGCCAAGACCAAAGAGCTGTCCAAAGACACTAGAGACAAAATTGTACACCTCCACAAGGCTGGAAAGGGCTATGGGGAAATTGCCAAGCAGCTTGGTGAAAAAAGGTCCACTGTTGGAGCAATCATTAGAAAATGGAAGAAGCTAAACATGACTGTCAGTCTCCCTCGGACTGGGGCTCCATGCAAGATCTCACCTCGTGGGGTCTCAATGATCCTAAGAAAGGTGAGAAATCAGCCCAGAACTACACGGGAGAAGCTGGTCAATGACCTGAAAAGAGCTGGGACCACCGTTTCCAAGGTTACTGTTGGTAATACACTAAGACGTCATGGTTTGAAATCATGCATGGCACGGAAGGTTCCCCTGCTTAAACCAGCACATGTCAAGGCCCGTCTTAAGTTTGCCAATGACCATTTGGATGATCCAGAGGAGTCATGGGAGAAAGTCATGTGGTCAGATGAGACCAAAATAGAACTTTTTGGTCATAATTCCACTAAACGTGTTTGGAGGAAGAAGAATGATGAGTACCATCCCAAGAACACCATCCCTACTGTGAAGCATGGGGGTGGTAGCATCATGCTTTGGGGGTGTTTTTCTGCACATGGGACAGGGCGACATACTGCACTGTATTAAGGAGAGGATGACCGGGGCCATGTATTGCGAGATTTTGGGGAACAACCTCCTTCCCTCAGTTAGAGCATTGAAGATGGGTCGAGGCTGGGTCTTCCAACATGACAATGACCCGAAGCACACAGCCAGGATAACCAAGGAGTGGCTCTGTAAGAAGCATATCAAGGTTCTGGCGTGGCCTAGCCAGTCTCCAGACCTAAACCCAATAGAGAATCTTTGGAGGGAGCTCAAACTCCGTGTTTCTCAGCGACAGCCCAGAAACCTGACTGATCTAGAGAAGATCTGTGTGGAGGAGTGGGCCAAAATCCCTCCTGCAGTGTGTGCAAACCTGGTGAAAAACTACAGGAAACGTTTGACCTCTGTAATTGCAAACAAAAGCTACTGTACCAAATATTAACATTGATTTTCTCAGGTGTTTAAATACTTATTTGCAGCTGTATCATACAAATAAATAGTTAAAAAATCATATATTGTGATTTCTGGATTTTTTTTTTTTTTTAGATTATGTCTCTCACAGTGGACATGCACCTACGATGACAATTTCAGACCCCTCCATGAAGTGGGAGAACTTGCAAAATAGCAGGGTGTTCAAATACTTATTTTCCTCACTGTATATATATATATAAAATTTATATAGGCTATATAGTGTTGATGTGTTATTGTTGAAATATGTTACCCAGAACATGCAACTTTATGTGCCTACTAAGCATACTGTAGATGTCATTACTTAATTATTTCACAAATTCTCACAAAAAAAACAAGCACGTAGAGGTATAGATAATTTAATTCTTAAACGAAATCCTGCATTACAACATTTTCTGATGTGTTATTGCTGAAATATGGTAACCTGAATATGCCCTTCCATGCAACTGTATGTGCCGACTGAGTAATTAATGATCATATGTTAAAAAAGGAGGCTGTACAGGGCTAGATAAACTTTCACTACAGAGTATGCACACACAGCATATATGAATCTCTTTAATCAGCGGTTTCTGTGTCTGAAGGAGCCAGAAAGACGACACTTTTGTAGAATATTTATCACCTCAAACCAGCGATTATACCTAACCACTTCTTAAGCAATAAAGAATAATTAAGACAATACTGCACTGCCATAATCATTTATTACAAATAAAACAAATATATTGAACATGTAAAACAATTAACAGTCACAATCTTTTATGAACAAACAAGTCAATAAATCAATAATAACCGAAGTCCAAACGTCTTGTGCGCAGTCATGTCCAGAAGCCATCTGATAATTTAAAAAGATATATCATATTTCACCCAGACAACGAATCTATGGCACCGATTATAATGAGTTGTCATGAAACTATAATGGACATGGGTGTTAATAGGCTATATCATATTCTTCTTACCTACAAATAACGGGATAATCCAGTGGTGAAACATCTTTCTGCTTGAAATCGATTAAATTCTTCAAGCTTAATCAGAATTACTGTGGTAAGCTTTAAAACATTAAAGAGAATAAATACACAGAATAAACTTTCTATGTTCACTGACAGCAAATATAATCAGAACATACAAAGTAATTATGACTTACCTCTGGTAGTAGCACTTCAAGGACAAACGAAATATTATGTGCATCCTCTTTATCCAGAGCACCTTTAATGCGTTCTGCTAAAGCTTCAGTCTGTTATTGGGTTAAACGTGTCAGTTTATATAAGCATTGTGAATATTAATTTAACTATATATTAAATAATAATAGTAATACCTGTTCTTCATTAAAAACAGAAAGAAAACAATCTCTCCAATACTTGAACTTTGGGTCAAATGTCGGATGTTGATGGAGTAACATTCTGTTTTACCTCAAAACTCCCTTTTTAAGGTCATGAGCAACTTTCTGAAAAACATTTTTTTATATATATAATTTAATAAATGCATAACAAACAGCAAATTAGAACACTGGTTATCAAGACACACTAAATAACTTGTAACATGCTTTCAAGATTTATCCATTTAAATTTATTTTCCCTTTTTAAATGGCATTTTTGACATTTGTAACCCCCCAAAATAATTAAAGTTTGCTTTTGTTTAAATGAATTGTGAGATTGTTATAAAATTGAAATGGCACAACGCAATATATTATTAGTGCAAATTATATTACGTGTGACTGTGGTCTGAGGCTGTCGTTATCAATGTTTTTAACTTAATCACCCAAAAAAATGAGGCATACCTTTATTTCATCATCTGTTAGTACATCTGCTACCAATCCCGTTCTGATTACTCTTCTGGTTCTACAAATAAATATATAAATAAAAAGAAAATTTACATTTACATTTACATTTAGTCATTTAGCAGACGCTTTTATCCAAAGCGACTTACAAATTAGGACTAAATTAAGCGAGTCATCATGAAGAGGCAAAAACAACAACAACGCAAGAAGTGCTCAGAATACAAAGGTCAGGCATTATTCAGAGTAGCATAAGCCTGATAAGTGATGTTTCGAAGTTTTTTTTTTTATTTTTTTTTTTTTTTTATAAGGTTAAGTGCTCACGGAAGAGATGGGTTTTTGGCTGTTTTTTTAATGTTGCCAGTGATTCTGCATTCCGGATGAGGCCGGGGAGAGCGTTCCACCAGCATGGAGCTGTGAATGAGAATGTTCTGGAAAGTGATTTTGTGGCTCTCTGTGATGGAACCACGAGGCGTCGCTCGTTGATCGATCGTAGGTGTCTGGTAGGGATGTAGACTCGTAGGAGTGAGTGAAAGTAGGAGGGAGCTGAGCCTGTGATAGATCTGTAAGCAAGCGTCAATGCCTTGAATTTGATGCGAGCAGCGAGAGGTAGCCAGTGCAAAGAGATGAACAGAGGAGTGACGTGGGCCCTCTTGGGCTCGTTGAAGACAAGACGAGCTGCAGCATTTTGGATCATCTGTAGAGGTTTTGTTGCACATGCTGGAAGTCCGGCCAAAAGAGCATTACAGTAGTCAAGCCTAGAGATGACCAGGGCCTGGACGAGAAGTTGTGTTGCATGCTCAGTTAGGAAAGGCCTGATCTTCCTGATGTTGTGCAGTGCAAACCTGCATGATCGAGCTGTCTTTGAAATGTGATCTGTGAGGGACAGCTGGTCATCAAGCGTTACTCCGAGATTTCTGACCGACCTTGATGGGGTGATTGATGATGACTCTAGCTCAGGGGTGGGCAATTAATTTTTACAAGGGGCCACATGAGAAACCTGAATCGTGTCAGAGGGCCACACCAACAATAACACTTAATTCTGCTCAGCTTTCTTCCATTGTACAATTCCCTAAATTATATATTATGAATAGCCGGTACTGGTAATCAGTAGAATAAAACTAAAATAAAATTCTGTTTATATTAGGTGTGAAATTGAAAATTTGTGAAAAGTGAAATTGTGGTGTGTAGGTCTAATAAAACAAAAACAATCACTGAATCAGTGCAATTTAATTTGAACTTGTTAATCTTCAAAAACAAAGAATAGCCTAACAAAAGGTTTATAGAAATGTAACAACAGTGCGCCTTATAATCCGGAGCGCCTTATATAAAAAGTAACAACCGCTGACTTAAACCTTGTTTATACTGTCGCCTGGCAACAGAGCGCGAGCCTTAGCTGAGTGCGCGCGCAACTCCCCAAACAGACGAGGCATTTATACTTGACACAGCTGTTTTGTTTTAGACTGAACACCAGACCATACAACTGATTTAGACGCGCAAACTGGGTGCTGGTGTGATGTACTAATATCCGTCTGCTCGGGCAGATTCAAACTCAAAGTCGTGCATCTTCGGATGCGGAGGCGCGCGCGCTGTTAAGCCGAATCTGCCCGAGCAGACGGATATTACTTTTTTTTATTACCTTCGCGCTCATGCGGACGCGTCGAGTTTGACTGCAGTATCTTCTATTCTATGCGCCTTATAATCCGGTGCGCCTGAAAACAGTTCTAAAATAGGCCATTCATTGAATGTGCGCCTTATAATCCGGTGCGCCTTATAGTGCGGAAAATACGGTAGATATTTTTATAATCTATGTTGGGCCGGACAGGGACACACAAAGGGCCGGATGTGGCCCGCGGGCCGTAATATGCCCAGGTCTGCTCTAGCTGGATGGTGAAGTCGTGTTGTATAGACGGATTGGCAGGGAGGACGAGAAGCTCAGTCTTTGCCAGGTTGAGCTGCAGGTGATGTTCCTTCATCCATGTGGAGATGTCCGCCAGACAGCTTGAGACCCGTGCAGCTACTGTGGGATCATCTGGTTGAAACGAGAGGAAGAGCTGTGTGTCGTCAGCATAGCAGTGGTAGGAGAAGCCGTGTGCCTGTATGATGTGTCCTAGTGATGTAGTGTAGATGGAGAAGAGGAGGGGACCAAGAACTGAACCCTGGGGAACCCCTGTGGTCAGTTGATGTGCTCTGGATACCTCACCTCTCCATGCGACCTTGAAGGACCTACCTGTGAGATAGGACTCAAACCAGTGGAGTGAAGTTCCTGTGATGCCCAGTGATGAGAGGCTGGACATAAGGATCTGATGATTCACAGTGTCGAAGGCAGCAGACAGATCCAGGAGAATGAGGACTGAGGATTTGGAAGCAGCTTTTGCGATCCGCAGGGCTTCTGTGACTGACAGTAATGCAGTTTCTGTTGAATGCCCTTTCTTGAAGCCAGATTGGTTGACATCCAGCTGGTTGTTTAGAGACAAAAAGGATGTTATTTGGTTGAAAACAGCTCTTTCAAGTGTCTTCGCAATGAATGGTAGGAGAGAGATAGGTCTGTAATTCTCTACAGATGATGTGTTTAGTGTTGGTTTTTTAAGCAGTGGAGTGACCCGAGCCTGCTTGAATGCTGTAGGGAAGGTGCCAGTATGGAGGGATGAGTTGATTATGTGTGTGAGTGATGGTAGAAGTGTGGGAGAGATGGCTTGTAGAAGGTGTGAGGGGATGGGGTCTAGAGGGCAGGTGGTAGGATGACTGGAGAGGAGAAGTGTAGATACTTCTTCCTCGGTTAGCGAGGAGAAGGAGAACGGCGGGATATTGGCTGTGGAAGCGGTCAGTCTGGGTTCCTGTGTGTGTGTGGAGCTGAAAACTGACTGCTGATAGATGTTGTTTTGCTGGTGAAGAAGTTCGCAAAATCGTCAGCAGTTAAGGAGGAGGCGGGTGGTGGTGGAGGTGGGCAGAGGAGAGAGTTGAATGTGTGTAGAAAGAGAGAGAGAGAGAGAGAGAGAGAGAGAGAGAGAGTAGACCTACATTAAATTTTATTGAATCATATAAGCTTATAAGCTATTATATTTTATTGTCACACTTTAATGGGAAAATGATTTTTTTTTTAATGAACCAATCAAACACAAACATGTAAGGCTTTTATTTGTGCACACAACATTGAAACTATGGAGTGTGTTGTGGTTGCTTCACCTGCCAGAGCTTCTAACACAGGCTTCTGGCTGCTTTATCTTAAATAAGCACCAGATGGCGCTGTTCTCGACACTCTCGAAGCTTTGAATCTTTTCCCGGAACAGTCAGGGGAAAGCCTCAGTGATTCATGAGGATTCATTTCCCCATCCCTAGTGAATAGTCTGTAAAACACAAACCTGTCCACAGCTGTCGATCGGCTTCCCCACACCTCTGAATGAGGAAGACGCCGCAGCCCGGTTAAACACTCGCGCTCCAATCAGGGGGGAAGGAAGTCGACCGGAAGTTGAAGTCGGCCGCGTGCCGCCATCTTGTAGCAGAACTTCACCTGCTGTTAGCATCCCATTGACTCCCATTCATTTTGGCGTCACTTTGACAGCGAATAACTTTACATCTGAGGCGTTTAAAGACTCCATTTGTCCATTATTTATTTCTAAAGAAACACGACAATGTATAAAATGCTCCATTACCTTGTAGCTTATGTTATGGCCCCGTAGAAGCAGTTTTTGTAAAAGTAGGCTAACGATTGCGTCATAACCACGCGACTCTCTGTCGCACAGTAGAGAGATTACCGTATGGACAGGAGGAGAAGCTCGCGGGCAATCTGGGGGACGTGGAGGCAAAATGACAATATAATTAATCAGAATACCTAGCAAAAGTTTCTCCTGCTCCTAGCTCATGGACACCTCCTACTCACACTCTCCGTCTCTGCAAGATTCGGAAGGGAATGATTCAGATTTCTCTTGGCACAGCTACTAGAAGACAGACGGGTTGCTCACGTGGTCCGTGTAACGCTTTGCTCGGTTTGAGTCTGCGCGTCAGGAAAGGAAGTGCTAAGAAATCACTAAAAATGGGCTTCACTTGTCTCAATTGAGTTCCAATGGGGTCGCTGTGTCCATTTCTTTTACTGTCTATGGCTCCAATGCGTGATTGGCTAAGCACAATCACGTGACTAGAATTACGTGAGGTCGCAAGGCACGCACTCCGCAGGGGTAATTTAAAGGGACAGGGACGGCAGAACCAATATACAAACATTTAATATATATTGATGGATTTTACCCTGGGTTACACCCAGGTAAATTGTTCGCCATAAGTTCCGTAACAAGCATTTAGAAAGTAGCTAGGATGTATTTCATTTTGCACATGCTTTAAAGGCAGGGTAGGTAGAAATGGTCTAAAAATTTTATTTTTCAAATTTGTTTAAACTTTATGTACATATCAATACATAATTAAAATGTAAGTACTCTGAAAAAGAAAGTATCAAAATCGAGTGTCTGTAGACCTCTCACGACTGTTTTAAAGAGATCTCATTATTTCCATTCACTCCACCCCCTCATTTCTGTGCTTCTTCCAAAGCCACGTCCCCAAAACACATGAACGCGCGACTCCGACCGCTGAGCTAGAGGACGCATTATTTACCTGAGACAAGCGGAGGGGAAGGGGCATTTTTTTGCCTGGTTTGCCTTCACTAACTGCATATGCCGGTACTGTAAATTTAGATTGCTCTTTCTCTGCCATTGTTTTGGTATTCCTAGGTTCAGTGCCTTCTTCTTCTTCTTCGATAGATTTTATTGGCAGCTTGCAAACATAGTGCATTACCGCCATCTACTGGACGGAGGTGTGATCAGGTTCCGTGCCTCTCGCACTCCTCAAATCAAACGGTCGCGCGCAAGTGGGTAGGTGCTGTGTGGCAAAAGGGTGGTTGCCATGGTTGCGAGAGAGTGACAGTCGCCTAAGCCAATCCTTTGATTCGTCCCGAATCGAAATAATGAGCTGTGTTTAATACAGATTAAACGGTCTAGAGTCACTTGATTTTTATACTCTTTTTTTCAGAGTTCTTACATTTTAATTATGTATTGATATATATAGAAAGTTTTAACAAATTTGGATCTTTAATTTTTAATAAATCCTACCTACCCTGCCTTTAATTTAATTTTACCAAATATTAAGATGTTAAAGTTCATAGACCTTTAGCGCATTCAATTGTATTGAGTTAAAATTAAAACGTGATATCAATATTTCGTAAAACACGTCATTACCGAATTCAGGGGTGTTTAATAACTTCAATAGTTATCAAGCACCAGCTGATTTAAGTTTTTCTTCTAACAAAGAGACAAAAGTGATTTTCTGATAAATAATCGTACACGGAGGCACTGTGTTTTGTTGTATGCACAGATTTTGAGGGTCACTTATAGAAAGATGTGTCCTTGTCTTTGTTTCATGGCATTTTTAATTTAATAACATACATTTCCACATACAAAACGCACATTCGCAACTCTTGTAAATGTTTTTCTTTTGCTGTAGATTAGGTGGTGCTGGCAACAGAAATTTCTACCAGCTGCCGACATTCTATGAAGTCTGTTTTTCAAAATGTAAGGAAAATAGAAACGCTACAATAGATTGAGAATGGTGATGTTAAAAATTGTTAAACAATTTCAGAAAAAATGCAAACAAAATCAAAGATGCATAAAAACAAAGGTGTCCAAAATGTTATGTGATAATATTTGGTCTTGTTTCAGAGTTGGTATGCTCCGGTGAAAACTTCACTTGTGTGAACTTCGTGTGGACTTCGATGAGGCCGACAACAATAGCACTGTTAAACATGCGGTTCAATAACAATGTTCAATATAAACAAGAATCCTGCTCTAATACCAACATTCTTCAAAATATCTTCTTTTGTGTTCAACAGAAGAAACTAACTCATACAGGTTTGGAACACCCCCTTTTTTTTTTGCACTTTTATATTTAAGGGTGCACAGTGTCTCAGAACAAGTTTTAAAAAAGCAGAGGCGAGATAAGATGAGAAATTCACAAGATATAATCGTGATAACCTCGTCTGATTCTGAAATGTTGCCATAGCATGTAGCTACTACACATTCAACAGTTCAACCAGCTCACCAGAACTTGTTTTCAACACTTTTATTAATCATATGCATTGTAAATTGATAAGTCTAAATGAGTTCATTAGAGGGACAGCGCATGTTGGACGTTTTGGTGACAAGGTGAGGGAGGCGAGATTGAGATGGTATAATGAGTGATTTATAAGTATTTTTTATAGGCGGGTCATTTTGACCCGGGAAGACCACAAGTGTGAGTATGTACCATTTTTTACAAAATAAAAGTTTTTCAAAACAAAATTCCCGGTGAAATATTTAAAGTAGACTAGTGTGAGGAGGGACATGAATTATATTGGTAGGAGAATGCTGAGGATGGAGCCACCAGGAAGGAGGAAAAGAGGAAGACCAAGGAGGAGGTTCATGGATGTGGTGAGGGAAGACATGCAGGTAGTTGGGGTAAAAGAGGCAGATGTAGAGGACAGGGTGGTATGGAGTCGGATGATCCGCTGTGGCGACCCCTAATGGGAGCAGCCGAAAGAAAAAGAAGAAGATTGTAAATTGATAAGTCATGATATCAAGAGACCTATCCAAAAACTGATTAGGATTTGGGGGTTTGTTCAAATTTGGGATGATGAATTGGAAATAATTTTGTCCAGGATAAAGACTAAACATTATAATATTCAACATTAGAGAGTTCAAACATCTTTATCCAAGCTGAACTATAAAGTCACGCTCTTCAGCTTCAACCCCAGTGGAAGAAGTACTCGGCCTCTGACTGATCACCTGAAGGAAAAGGAAGATGTTCACATTCGTACAACAATGGAAACCTGTACATGGATTAAATCTGAATAAACAATGTGCATCACTTGATCAAAGCATTCAACACTGGCATATTAAATCTTACTTGTTTGGTAGTAATCGTACACTTTAATCACAGCTGGCTTGAGATTCTTCACTTGAAGAACCTGTTTCATTTGTATCTGGTAATTCACTGGAATATTTTGTGTGATCTACAGGAGGAAACAAACTCATCGGTCATGGACATTATGGATAAAACGTTTATGAATCAACATAAGACATAAAATCATATGAATGTTGCTGTTTTCTCACCTTCTTCAAATACACAATGACACGATCATCTTTAGAATCGACCCGTTCCACAAGTTTTCTTAAGTACGCTCTGGAAGAAGTTTTAAGCTGTGGGGAAAAAGTGCTGATTAATTTCTAAAAAGAGAAACTCTAGACATTTGTACACATTTTGTGATGAATCACTCAAACGCACCATTGATGTATCAGCTGTGAATCCAGATAAGAGTTTAATATCCACAATGACCATGTTAGTCCTTTCCTGTAGACCATCATATCTGGAAAAGAGCAAATGAAAAGGTTCTTAAATGCCTCATATAAATGTACAAATAAGAGAGAACAAAAGCCAGTATAATTACCAAGACACATGCAGAGTTTTAATCACTCGAATCACTCATAATGTGTCAATAATAAAAATGTTGTATCTCAAGTCAGTGTGTAGTGTTTTAACTACTGAGATACGCCGTTTCAGTTTATATTGCTTTTGTGTTTATTAAGATGTTAAAAAATATTCAGAGAACATTTATTTGTTAGTTAATCTTAAGTCATAATCATGTTCTAGTCTTTTGACTTAAAGTCCTCCTGTGGTGAAAATCAAGCTTTTAATGTTGTTAATATGTGTACTGTATGTGGTGTTTTTAATATGCTTTAAGACAAACCATGTGTAAATCCATAAGTCGACGCCTGAATATTTTCTATGGCGTTATTTTTTAGTCAAAAGTCATGAGCGTGTAAGACATGCTCACGAGCACATTATGTTATTTCACACGCGCAAAAATGAACCTTCAGCTGGCATGATAAAAGTACTCGCGCACAAATTCAACAACCGAGAGGTGTACAAGTAGCTGCGAGCGAGCGCCTGGCATACTCTCATAGGTTAACTCTGCTTGAACAGTGGAATCCTGCTCGCGCGCAGCCGGCTTCTGCTCACGGAGTGCTGTTTTGCTCGCGCAGTGGATTTCTGCTCGCTCAGCTGATTTCTGCTCGCTCGAGTCTACATGACTTTTGACAATTTGGGGGCGGAAACCAAGGAGGGCACTGACCCTCTTATGATTGGTCACTTTCATCATGGAAAATCTTGGGAAATCCAGAAGCCCACCTTCTGACGCAGCGCGCGTCACTCAGCTCGCTCTGCTACTCCGGCTATCTCTGTGTATATTTTAGACAACGAAATATGTGATAAAACACCATACTAACTCTTTTCGTTTTCATTTAAAGAAATCTTAAACATGATAGCCACACAAATGTGGTTCAGGCAACGCGTATTGATTATATTCACTGCACATAACGTTTGCCTATTTATAAAAAAAATATATATATATATAAAACACAAACCTGCCTCTTTTCGTTTTAAATATAATATAAAAACATTAAACATTTTAATATGGTCCAGGCAATATGTGCATTTGTACTAAACAACAGATTTTGCAGTAAACAACATTACAGTTTTTACAAATTTTACATACAATTATTAAAATTTAAAATGACAAAACTCAACCCAGTCTCTTTTTGTTAAATTTCAGTTTTTATCAATATTAGCCATTATAAAAGTATCCACCTTTTTCTGCTCAGTCTAAACAATGCGCGCTGCCATGACGACGACTCCGGTTGCCTACTTCCGGTTCGTAGCTTGACCTGTACTAGCAGCGAGAGAATGAGTTCAAGCTGAAGCTCCTCATGTGCTGTTGTTGGTTGTTTTAACAATTCAAAGAAGATTTCAAACTTTTTAGAAACTGAGTGTTTCGAGCATAAGATAAGAAGGAAATAAGAATTTTTTTTTCTAAAGAGCCGTGAGTCAAAAGAACCGGCTCTTTTCAGCGAGCTGAGTCAAACGAGCCAAAATGTTTTTCACATCTGTCATGTTAACATGGACAAAAGACAATCTCACAACAACATCACATCCTTTTAAAAATAAAAACAGTAGCCTACAGTATACAGTAGTCATAACTTAGAATTTTATTATAAGTGTATTTCATATAATATACAATAATGTAATTTTTTCTTGTCCATAACAACCCGAAAACTTGCCTGCTTGCCTTGCACATCTAATTAATGGGCAAAGTTTTCCGACTTTTTTTCTTATGCTTCAGTTTTAACTCTAACCACTCTAAACGTTTACTTTATTGAATGTATCTGATACGGAACCGGACATGGGCATGATCTCCTTCTTATCTTATGCTCGAAACACTCAGTTTCTAAAAAGTTTGAAATCTTCTTTGAATTGTTAAAACAACCATCAACTGCACATGAGGAGCTTGAACTCATTCTCTCGCTGCTAGTACAGGTCAAGCGCTACGAACCGGAAGTAGGCAACCGGAGTCGTTGTTATGGCAGCGCGCATTGTTTAGAGCAGAATAAGGTGGATAAGTAAAAGGTATAAGAAGCTATTCACCTTATTCCACCCCGCCCACTTTTACTTCTGTCCAGTACTTCCGTTGTAAACCAACTTCCGGTTTAGCGGACCCTCATTCAATTTCGAGGAGAACTGCAGAGAAGTCTCACTGATAAAATGTCACATAAGATAAGTTAATTTGTGCCAAATGTGCTATGTACGTGTGTACCAACAGCACAGCAATGCACTGTTTCTCGGGGTAATTTTTAAACGACTTTTAGGTGTTTATATGACCCGTCTGCCTGTCTGATCGCAGCCCGGCCGATGTGTAGTGTTTAGCCTACATTAGCCACAAACATCTAATGTTGTAATGGTCTCACTACAGGACACATACACATGCTATACCTTGTTTGAAAGCTATGGTCCTCTAGAATTCAGTCGCTGGATTTATTTTACAGCCATTACTTGTGTTAGAGATCAAACCATAAGAAATTGCAGCTAGCAGTTAGCTAAGCTAACGTTACCCTCTTGTTCATCTAGTTGAGGCTCTACTTTCTTTCTACACCAGTTCGTGGCTATTTTTTTCTCATCTGTTGGCTATACACTGCAAATGTATCTGGTGATTAAGCAAACAAACTGTGGTGTAATAATGTTTCAAACTTTACATGTAGTAGTGTTTGTGCACATCTTCATAACTAAGTAATAGCTATTAGAAAGACACAGCTATTAAATAATTTGATTGTGGCATTGTTTCAAAAGCTTCAAGTGAAATGTACTTTAGTACGTTGCAGCAGTTGTTAATAACCATAGGCCAACGCATTTGGCTATAATATTATAGTCTATCTACTTATATCAAGACAGATAACAGATTGGACCAGGGCAAACAAAGCGCTAAGTAGCTAAACCAGGAAGTGAGATTACGCGGATGGCGCCACCCAGTGCTACTTCCGGAATAAGGTGAATACAAATAAAGCAAACAATTCAGTCAAACATACAAAGTCAGCGCTCTAGTCTAACCATACAACGGTATAAATAGCTTATATGTATAGCTTTATTTGTATAGCTTCTTATACCTTTTACTTATACTTTTATAATGGCTAATATTGATAAAAACTGAAATTTAACAAAAAGAGACTGGGTTGAGTTTTGTCATTTTAAATTGTAATAATTGTATGTAAAATTTTTAAAAACTGTAATGTTGTTTACTGCAAAATCTGTTGATTAACCCCCTGAGGTCGGCGGTATCGCCGGCGATACCAGCTCGCTTTTTTTTATCAGTGTAAAAGAAACTCATAAATACTCTGTTGACTTTGATTTTCCATAGGAGTTTCATACATCAATCGATTCTGTTAAATGTGTATTATTTTTCTGTATACTCACAATAAAAACAAAGTGTTGTGCTTTTCGCCAAATTAAGAAAAATAATCACGGAGCGAGTTCTGCCTTCTCTCTGTCAGTTAAGTCCATTCTGAAACGCGTCCGAAAATGAATCATAACTCAGCGAATACTTCTCACACAGGCACGTGATATATGTCTTTATGAAGCTTGAAATCTCTTCTTTTAAATGAAGTAATTAATATAAAAAACAAATGTTTTCAACTCATGTAATCCGTTTGAAAGCAAGGAGAGGTACCGTTTTTTCCTTCTGCCTAATTATCTCTATAATGAACTGAGGCCGCCCCGCCCCCGGCGCTATTGACATGGTAAATAGTTTAGGTGATCTATGCTTCGCACCCGCCCCCCGATCAATGCCTTGAAAACACGAAGTTTCATCAGATCAGATTCACTGATAGTTCATCGCGTTTAGAGAGGATGGCGCGTTTCTCCGGTAAAGACGCTCTTCAGATGATTCTGGACAGCGAGGAATAACTCACCTTGGCTTTTCCTCAGAGGAAGATTGTAACTCAGACGAACGGCAGCATGTTCAAGAGCGAATTGATCACGCCGAGTAAACACCGAGTTTTCACGTGAGTAAATACGTGAACTCAAGTGGTCTAGTGGTAGAACATTTGCCTAGCGTGTCAGAGGTTCTGAGTTCAAATCCGCACTCATATAGTTTTTTTTTTTTTTTGTCAAATCAGATTATGTTTATCAGTGGTTGTATATCAGGCAGAGACATGTGTGTGTGTGTATTTTGTTTTGTAATTTCACTGGAACGAAAAGAGAGTCTCCACAACGGATTGAAGCGCGCGTCCGAGTGAAGACTGCGCGAGCCTAAAACAAACACAGTATCCGCGTCTGACTCGCGGGAATCCACGGCGCAAACCTGTGAGGGGCTGTGTTTTCTCGTTTATATTCCTTTTAGCATTTTAGCATTTATATTCCTTATAATAAAAATGAAAGACCTATGTTACAGACATATGAAAGACAACATTTCGTTGATTAGTTTTGGATAGATTATACATTTTTACTGTAAAATATCTGCCACCTCAAATAAGCTTTTATTTGCCAATTTTTTTGTCAAAAATAATCAAATAATCAATCAAATCCTTAACTTTGAAATATGTATGATAAAATGTATACTTTAGTTTGTACAAAGAAAGATTACACTTGAATTGTTGTTTATTTAAATATTTACAAGGTAGATGTAAACAAACTATTAAAAGGTAAATATAAGCCTTTTCTTTAAATAATTTTTATTGTGTTTTATTAGTGACAAATTTGGGGAGAAGATAAATATTCCAAAACTAAAAATACAGTATGAGAATTAACTGCACAATTACATGTTTTCCTTGGCTATTATAGGCCAAATTGCAAGCACAATATGTGGAAAAATAAAAAAGAATTGAGATGCTTCCAACTGTTGCTCTTGCATTCTTGTGGCTCAGTGACTCACCTGAATGAATGGCTCATTAAGTATGCAGTCTTATTGGCACATATTTAGTGTGTGTTTTGTGGTCTTATTTCAGAAACTTTAGTTTTTCGTCCAGAATCGTCACGTGACGCGCTTTGACATTTCCGCGGTAGGTCAAAATGTCGAAAGATATGCATGTAAAATTCTCTCAGAGAAGTCGAAAACAGTTGTCATTAGCTAGAAGACACAAGGGATTACCAACAAAGACAAAAGATGATGAAATGCCATATGGGTCTTCACATTTTTTTTCATGAGAGCCGCACTAATAAGGACAAGTCAGTAGGAGAGCCATACGTCGTCCTTTCAGTTTCGGTTCTCAATCGACCAAGTGTTTACATGTTCTCTCGATAAAATCGAAATTATTTGTAATATAGCTGACACTTTGAGTTTGTAATGGGTTATGTTATAGCCCTACTTATTTTTAATGTTTTTAAGAAATATCTGTAGTGAGTGGCTGCATGATATCGCCGTATTTTTTACAGCCATGCGAGCAACATTAAAGCTTGGCGGGCCGCCTGAGGCTCGCGAGCCGCGCAATGAGTAACCATAGTGCGTCGATGCGTTACGAACAAGCTGTAACATTTTGAACACATATAAATGTAAGTCAAAAAGACACATTACATTTCAAAGCACTTAAAACCCACAAGCCAAATCCTGAAAACAGTCCCCTCAGTCAGCTGATGGTGAAGCTAACCAACCAGGCTCCCTTCAGCACTGGTTCAAAAAAAAAAAGTATCTTCACTAAGTGATTTACACATTGGACAAAATTAATAGCCAAAAGAATAAAACTTCCCAAAGTTAGCACCAGAAAAGAAGCTGGAAGTTCTCCTAGGAGAGGGTACAGCAGCTCCACTGACAGCTAAATATGTATCTGCCTGAGGGACTGTGATATACCGGTATTTAGTTTTTCCATTCCACCTGTGTGATGGACTGTTGATGTGTTGTTTTGAATGTTATGATCAGTGATGGATGAAGCAATAATGAGTTTTGGATGTTAAACAGTGTGATAGATGGATTTTACTTGGACCTAAAGCATATTTTGTCTGTAATTCATGGCTTTCAATAGAAATTAGTGGAATTTTGCCATAAAAATCTTTAAAGGCCGTTTTCTCAAAATGAGTTTTTTCTTGCACTCCTAGTGACAATTTTCCGCTTCTGTAGCACCTACATACACCAAACTTTACAGTTGTATTCCTAACTATATTGTGAAGATTTGTTCAGAGGGATTTGTTGATATATCATTCTTGGCCTGATTTATATGACATTTTAGGCCTAAAAATAGGGCGGAAATCAATTTTTTAAGGCTACTGCCAGTATTTTCTGATTTACAGGGTAACAAAAGGGGATATTCATAATCCCCTCTGAACAAGTCTTTTTATTGAATATATCAACAAAATGCAAAAATAATTTTGAACCTTGTTTTTTTCAATGGTCAGATTCGTCACTTCAAAATATATGCAAATTAGCGCATATTTAATTAGATATAGCCTCATTAGCATATTTAAAAATAAAATTACAAAAAACTTGCAATGCATTTTTTTCTCCTATTCATGTGAATAATCAACTGGTAAAGTTTGATGGTGATATCCGTCAGTTAACAATTTTACCCTATTCACCTGTAGTGTCTCGCCTTAAATTGTAATAATTGTATGTAAAAAAATTAAAAACTGTAATGTTGTTTACTGCTAAATCTGTTGTTTAGTACAAATGCACATATTGCCTGGACCATATTAAAATGTTTAATGTTTTTATATTATATTTAAAACGAAAAGAGGCAGGTTTGTGTTTTATATTTAGTTTTTTTTATATATAAATAGGCAAACGTTATGTGCAGTGAATATAATCAATACGCGTTGCCTGAACCACATTTGTGTGGCTATCATGTTTAAGATTTCTTTAAATGAAAGCGAAAAGAGTTAGTATGGTGTTTTATCACATATTTCGTTGTCTAAAATATACACAGAGATAGCCGGAGTAGCAGAGCGAGCTGAGTGACGCGCGCTGCGTCAGAAGGTGGGCGGGGTTAGGATTTCCCAAGATTTTCCATGATGAAAGTGACCAATCATAAGAGGGTCAGTGCCCTCCTTGGTTTCCGCCCCCAAATTGTCAAAAGTCATGTAGACTCGAGCGAGCAGAAATCAGCTGAGCGAGCAGAAATCCACTGCGCGAGCAAAACAGCACTCCGCGAGCAGGATTCCACTGTACAAGCAGAGTTAACCTATGAGAGTATGCCAGGCGCTCGCTCGCAGCTACTTGTACACCTCTCGGTTGTTGAATTTGTGCGCGAGTACTTTTATCATGCCAGCTGAAGGTTCATTTTTGCGCGTGTGAAATAACATAATGTGCTCGTGAGCATGTCTAACACGCTCATGACTTTTGACTAAAAAATAACGCCATAATTTTCTCCTTAAAACTGCAGTGAACCAAAGACAGTCTCAAAAACACGGTTTGAAATCGCTGGTGTTTCTGACGTCACAAACTACCTTGTAACCAATCAGATCAACGTGTGATCTTCAACGAGTGGATCTATGAGCTACTGTGAGTGAGTGGAGGCGGGGCTCATTTGCATATTCATAGAACCGCATATACTCGATGAGGAAAGGGTGTAGAGTTACATTCAAGCCGTTTTAAGGCATGAAGAATTTAAAGATGGGTTTTAAGGGATACAATTATTGACTACAGGAGGACTTTAAATACAAATTCTCTTACTTGACAGTGAAGTTCAAAATGAAATTTTGTGCCAATGTTTTGCCCACAATCTTAGCATCAATGCTCAATGTTTTCGCTTCAGTAGGAGTGGGAATGTTGTAGAACTGAGCCATCTGAGAGAGTCAACACAAAGAAAAACACATTCATTAATCATCTCACAGCAGAAAAACCACCCTGACAGCAACATAAAGTCAACTCCGATCTGGCCCACATCTGATACGCGATGAATCCAAATGTACCAGATGTGGCCCGGATCTGGGCCGACACTATGTTGCCATAAAATGCCAAGAGAGAAAGTGAGTGTGAGTAAATGAAGCTGAACGCACTACAGACCTGCACAGACACACAGGATGAGCCCTTCACTTCAATGCTGTATTTGGCTGGAAGTTTCTGCAGCTGCTTCTCCTGGTACAGTAACTTGTTGTCCTGATTGATATTAAAGTGGAGAGTGTCTCCTGCTGACCGTACCGTCACTGTGCTGGAGCCGTCAGAGCTGAACACTTTGGTGGCGTACAAAGACAGAGCCTGAAGAGCCACCACTGTGTCCTGGGAAATAAATGTGTTCAGTAATGCCACTTTTACTCATTCACACCAGCAATAATGTGTTTGATTGAAGAGGTTTGAGTAACCTGTGTGGAAGAGAATCCTCCATAAGCATTCTGTTGCTTCACAAGCCAGCTAACAATCCTGTTAGCATAGCGCAGATCAGCTGTAGTGACTGAATCTGCAGTGAGAACAGCAAGCAGCACATATGAGCTGATCTCCACTGCCAGAGAATCAGAGTCATCAGCAGAGCCAGACTGAGACCAGTGGAGAGAAGAGCCTTAAGGACAAAAGACACACGCGTGACTCAAGGAGCATGATTAAAACAAAAAGGTAACACTTTAGAAAACTGTTCCATCATTAATGAATAACTTCACAGAAACAAATGAGTAACACACTATTAACATTCTATTTACTACTATTATTATATCTGTGGAATACTTGATTCTGATTGGTCAATAGCACCATCCAGTGGTGTGTTATTGCTCGATAACAACCGCTGAAAACACAGGCTCAACGGGCTTTCTTCATGGAAGTTTTGCTTTTGGTGAGCTAATAAAATATTAAAACTCAGTCGAATCAATATTTTGTGTACAGTTATTTAATTATGCCATCCAGTCTTGTGGACTCGCTCTCTCTTGTTTCATTCAAACGCAGATGCTGCCATTTTGCGACAGTGTTTTTGTACACTGTTGGATTATTAGACAACAAACAAGTACGATTTTAAAACAGCTTAATCTTAAATCAATATCTCTTATCCCCATAATAATTTATGTGGTGAAAAGCTGTGTAATAAGTAGTATGACTGTGTACCGTATCTCTTAAATGTCCGTCTAGTTTGAACTTGAACATTTGCGTTCAAAGAGCTAGTTAAATATTTTGAATCAGATCAATATTTCGTGTCTAATTATTTACTTATGTGGCAAGTAGTCGTGTAATAAGCGGCTGTGGCAAGGGGGGCGTGGTTCAGCGAGGTCTGCGACGAGAGAGAGAGCGGGGAGAGGAGCGGCGGTAAGTGGGTCAAGTGCAAAATGACTTACACCTGTGTCTCGTTGCAGTAATTGGCGTGGGGAGACTGCATATAAGGAAGGCTCTCACAATCATGGAGGAGAGAGAGGGCTGAGGACTCGTGGGAACCGGACAGAGCTGTGAGCTGATCGTGGACAGAGATTACAGAGCTGTTTGATCCTGGAAAGTGTGTTGAGTTTTTGAAAGCGCATGTGGCGCGATTGTTATGTTGGAATTGAGTTAAATAAAATACCCACGAGTCTCAGCCAGCCGACCTCGGTCTCCTTCCTTCTCACCCATACACGAAGGGATTTATAGTACACTGGTGCCGAAACCCGGGAGGAAGGAGAACGCCGCCGCCGAAATGCAATCTCCGCCAGTGACATCGGGAACGCCATTTGCGGACATCATTACATCGCTCGCGGGTCTGCATCAAGAGAACCATCAAGCCCTGCTGGACTTGCGGGCGGACCAGGAGAAACGGTTCCACGTCATGATGCAAGCCCAGCAGGAGGACCGCGAGCTGTTCCGGAGCTGGCTGGACCGGGGGGTTCGGGCGGAGCCGGCTTTCCCCGGCGCCGCGGCCACCGCAGCAGCTCACATGCCTCTGAACAAGATGGGACTGGCTGATGATCCCGAGGCCTTCATGGATTTATTTGAACGAACGGCCGAGGCATGTGAGTGGCCACAGACCAGCTGGCCGGTGCGCCTAATTCCACTACTGTCGGGGGAAGCCCAGAAGGCTGCTCAACAATTGCCCGTCCAGAACCTCCTGGTGTACGCCGATTTACGACGAGCTATTCTCCAAAGGGTCGGCCTCAACCCTGAACAACACCGACAGCGCTTCCGTTCACTGGAACTGGCGGAAGCCGGCCGACCCTTTGTCCTGGCGCAGCAGCTCCGGGACTCGTGCCGCAAATGGCTGTTGGCCGGAGGAAGCGACGCCGACGACATCATCAACAAGGTGGAACTGGAACAATTTATTTCCCGTCTGCCGAAGAGAACTGCCCAGTGGGTCCAGTGCCACCGACCGGCGTCGCTGGATCTGGCCATCCAACTGGCGGAGGACCAGATGGCGGCGTGCTCCGGGGTCGGCGAACCCCTGCCATCTATCTCTCTCTCTCCCTCTCCCCCTGTTCCTCTCTCTACCCCTTCCCCTAAACCTGTTCCTTTCCCCAGGACCCGTTTCAGTGGGCCACCAAGGGCATCCCCGCGATGGAGGGCTGGAGCCGAGGGTCCAGCCGGGCCGCGAGGCCCTGTCAGAGGGCCGGGGTCCCAGGAGGGACTCGATGGGGCTGCTGCGCTCTCCCCACGCCAATCACTGGACCCACTTTCTGCCACTAGGGCGGCGGGAAAACCTGGGCCGGTCTGTTGGCGTTGCGGGGATCCGGGCCATTTCGTGGATAGGTGCCCGGTCATGGAGGTGGGGACGATGGTTCGGATCCCGGACGTCCCACAGACCGCCCCTGATCAAGCCGGGTTGTACCAGATACCTGTGAGTATTAAGGGGGGTACCTATCAGGCATTGGTGGATTCTGGTTGTAACCAGACCTCTATCCATCAAAGCCTGATACAATCCGGGGCATTGGATACGGGCCGCATGGTTAAGGTGAGGTGTGTGCACGGGGATATAGTGGAATACCCGTTAAGAGCCATCACTATTAAAATCATTGTGTGGAGGTGGCAGTTAGTCCGCGCCTCCGGCATCCGTTAATTTTGGGGACAAATTGGCCAGCTTTTGAACAATTATTGGGGTCTTTGACAGCGGATGTCTCTGGGAAAAAGAGAGGGCGGGGAAGGGGAGCAAGCACTCACGTGGGAGAGGCTGTGCCTGGACCTAGCGGGTCTGTTTCAGAGGATTCGAGCGGGATGGTGAGGGTAAATCTCTCCAACCGTGATGACTTTCCCCTGGAACAGTCGCAAGATGAGACGCTCAAACGTGTGTTTGAACAGGTCCGTTCCATCGATGGGCAGCCCCTCCAACCTGATCGCGTGCTCTCCTATCCTTATTTTGCCATAATTAAGGACAGGTTGTATCGAGTGACCCAAGACACTCAGACAAAGGAAGATACAACCCAATTGTTAGTACCACGGAGCCGTCGGGAAATGCTTTTCCAGGCGGCGCATTGTAATCCGATGGCTGGGCATTTGGGGATGACTTCCACATTAAATCGTCTAATGACCCGATTCTTTTGGCCGGGCATTCACGAGAACGTACGCAGATGGTGCGCGTCGTGTCGTGAATGTCAGTTGGTGAACCCACCGGCCGCCCCAAAAGCGCCTTTGCGCCCTTTACCTCTTATGCAGGTCCCCTTCGAGAGAATTGGTATGGACCTCATCGGGCCATTAGAACGATCCGCACGGGGACATCGCTTTGCGTTGGTCATAGTTGATTACGCAACGCGATATCCCGAAGCAGTGGCGCTCCGCACCATTTCCGCTAAAAGTGTGGCGGACGCACTGTTTCGTTTAATCTCCCGCGTGGGAATCCCGAAAGAGATTCTCACGGATCAGGGCACCGCGTTTATGTCTCGCACGTTAAGCAAATTGTACGAATTATTGGGCATTAAATCTGTACGAACCAGTGTCTATCACCCACAAACGGACGGGCTGGTCGAACGGTTTAATCGCACGTTGAAGACAATGATTCGTAAATTCGTACAAGAGGACGCGAAAAATTGGGACAAATGGCTAGAACCCCTCTTATTTGCTGTGCGCGAGGTCCCGCAAGCCTCCACGGGGTTTTCCCCATTTGAGCTTCTTTACGGACGTCAGCCTCGTGGGGTTTTAGACGTCCTGAAAGAAACTTGGGAGGACGGACGCTCGGATAGCAAAAATGAAATTCAGTATGTCGTGGACCTGAGAGCAAAACTCCATACACTGGGGCGGCTCTCTATGGAGAATTTGCTCCAGGCTCAAGACAGACAAAGCCGGCTGTATAACAGGGGAACTAAGCTTCGAGAATTTACACAGGGAGATAAAGTGCTCGTGTTACTACCAACTTCCAGCTCTAAATTATTAGCGAAGTGGCAAGGACCCTTTGAGGTCACACAGCGAATAGGGGATCTCAATTATGAGGTAATACGAACGGACAGAGGCGATTCACGACAAATCTATCACCTCAATCTCCTTAAAAAATGGAGTGAGGAGGAGTCAGTGTTGCTTGCGACGGCAGTGAGTGGAGAGGAAGATCTCGGGCCAGAGGCGATCATCAAAGGGAAATCTCTCGCTCTGGCCCCGGGAGGGGATCACCTCTCGCCCTCGCAGCTCACTGACATTACGAAGTTACAATCTGAGTTTGCAGATGTGTTTTCGCCCCTGCCCGGTCATACTAATCTGATTCAGCACCACACTGAGACAGAGCCGGGGGTGGTAATTTGCGGCCGGCCATACAGGTTGCCTGAACACACAAAAAAAGTGGTTCAGACCGAATTAGAGGCAATGCTGGAGTTGGGAGTAATCGAGGAGTCTTACAGTGACTGGGCGAGCCCGATAGTCTTAGTTCCTAAAACGGACGGCTCCGTGCGGTTTTGTGTAGACTATCGCAGGGTGAACGCAGTGTCGAAATTCGACGCATATCCAATGCCGCGGATTGACGAGTTGCTTGATCGGTTAGGCTCGGCTCGTTTTTACTCGACATTGGACTTAACGAAAGGATATTGGCAGATCCCCTTATCTCCCATGTCCAAAGAAAAGACGGCTTTCACCACGCCGTTTGGATTACACCAATTTGTGACACTTCCTTTTGGGCTGTTCGGGGCACCGGCCACGTTTCAGCGCCTTATGGATAAGGTTCTGCGGCCCCACACTGCATATGCCGCTGCTTACTTGGATGATATTATCATCTACAGTAATGATTGGCAGCGGCATATGGAACATGTGAGGGCCGTTCTTGGGGCGCTGAGACGGGCGGGGCTAACGGCCAACCCGAAGAAGTGTGCAGTTGGGCGGTTGGAAGTAAAGTATCTGGGTTTCCACTTAGGTCATGGGCAGGTGCGTCCTCAAATTGATAAGACTGCAGCAATTGCAACCTGTCCGAGGCCTAAGACCAAAAAGGAGGTGAGGCAGTTCCTGGGGCTGGCGGGATATTATAGAAGGTTTATTCCTGGTTATTCGGACCTCACCAGCCCGCTGACTGACCTCACTAAAAAGGAAGTGCCAGATACGGTCCAGTGGACGGAGCAGTGCCAACAGGTTTTTACCAAGGTTAAGGCTGCTCTGTGTGGCGGGCCGCTCTTACACTCTCCTAACTTTTCTCTCCCTTTTTTGTTGCAGACTGACGCGTCGGACCGGGGGCTGGGTGCTGTTCTGTCCCAGGAGGTGGAGGGGGAGGATCGCCCGGTGCTGTACATTAGTCGTAAGCTCTCGAAGAGAGAGACTAAGTACAGCACCATCGAGAAAGAATGTTTGGCCATCAGGTGGGCGGTTCTCACCCTTCGCTATTACCTCCTGGGACGGGAATTCACCCTCTGTTCGGACCACGCTCCCCTGCAGTGGCTCCACCGAATGAAGGATACCAACGCGCGGATCACTCGTTGGTATCTCGCTTTACAGCCTTTTAAGTTCCAGGTGATCCACAGGCCGGGTGTACGGATGGCTGTGGCCGACTTCCTCTCCAGGAGGAGGGGGAGGGAGGCTGCAGGCCGGATGGCTCCCCGGCTTGAGTCGGGCGGTGGGGGTATGTGGCAAGGGGGGCGTGGTTCAGCGAGGTCTGCGACGAGAGAGAGAGAGCGGGGAGAGGAGCGGCGGTAAGTGGGTCAAGTGCAAAATGACTTACACCTGTGTCTCGTTGCAGTAATTGGCGTGGGGAGACTGCATATAAGGAAGGCTCTCACAATCATGGAGGAGAGAGAGGGCTGAGGACTCGTGGGAACCGGACAGAGCTGTGAGCTGATCGTGGACAGAGATTACAGAGCTGTTTGATCCTGGAAAGTGTGTTGAGTTTTTGAAAGCGCATGTGGCGCGATTGTTATGTTGGAATTGAGTTAAATAAAATACCCACGAGTCTCAGCCAGCCGACCTCGGTCTCCTTCCTTCTCACCCATACACGAAGGGATTTATAGTACAGCGGCATAATGCACATTCTGTCACATGCCTGTCCTGTCTTGTGTTGCACATGGGTGTTTTGTTATTTTGGGCCATGTGCTCATGTCATTGTCTGATCCCTCCCCCTTGTTATCTGATTATTGTTTGAGTTCTTCCACCTGTTCCCTCTTGATTAGTTCCCTTTATAAGTCCCCTCTTGTTTGCAGTCTGTGTCGGTTCGTTGTCTAATGTTTCCTGTTCCCTGTGATTCCCCAGTAAGTTCTTGTTCAGTTTTTGATTTTGTATTTTCTGGTTATGTTTTCCCCCCTCGTGTGTTTTGTTTTGTATTTGTTTTTCTTTTATAAATAAATATAATTTCTCTGCACTTGAGTCCTCGCACCTTTTTGTATTTATCTCGTCGTGGCACATTCAGCTGGTTATCGCAGAATAAACCCCTTCAGGCTCACGCAAGACCCTCCTGATCACCCTGTTGGGTTTATTCTGAGAGAACAACCAGCTGGATGTACATTATCCCATACTTAACTAACAAGAAACTAAACTGATTAATGAATTAGTAAGAAATAGTTCAATGTGGTAGTTCACTCTTAGCTAATCAGTAACTACTACTACAAAGAACTACTGTATACAGGTTCATAATTAATGTTAATAATCCATAATGTATAATATAAGGTTTATGGTAATCCACTAGTAATGACTCAAGTGTTACTACATCCTTCTAAAGGAACTACTAATAATTTGGATCAATATTCTAAACTGAAGATCATGGGAACACACTAGTAATGACTAGAATGTAGTTACAAGAATGTTAATAGTGTGTAACTCATTTGTTCCTGCGTAGTTATTCATTAGTACAAAACAATAGTACAGTCATAAAAGACAACAGAAAGTCATCACTCATCAGAAACAAATCTCTTACCATCTGAAATAGCAACATCTTCCAGTTTCTTGAAAAGCTGCTGTCGAGTGTCCGTGTCTCTAGCCAGACTGAAAGTGTAGGCGAGCAGGGCAGTGGTGTAAGTGTTTTTGACTTTCTCATTGACGGACCTCAAGCATGACAAACCTTTACTGACGACAGGATCCTGTGACAAAAAACCCCACAGAGGAATAGACGCTGTGAGTGTCATTTTTTCTATGAGTTTATACCATGTTTCCTACAGATGAACTTACTGTGACTGGAGTTTCCAGTTCAAGCAATGATGCAGTAATGTAGGCAGTCATGGTCACATCATTATTCACCCCACCCTAGAATTTATTAGAAATAAAGGATAAATCAACACACTCAAACCACTGAAGGAAAGTTCATCTAGACAAACTGTGATGTTGGCTTGAGAAAGATGATAGATAGAGAGATAGAGAGAAGATGACAGACCTTCATTCTGTTGTTGAACAGTGTTCCCTGTTGGATAAAACAGCCGTCTGAATCCCGTCTGCTTATTAACCAATTCTTTGCACTCTGAATAATTTTTGGATCAATAAATATGTATTTCTGTGCTTTGCCAAAGGACCTCAGCACAAAGGCAGTCAACCTGATGGTGTGGAAGATATAATTAAAGTAATTTGAACTGAGACAAATTTTTAAATGTGTTTATTGGGTTTATTTTTGTAGATTACCTTATATTATTTCTGTTAACCCTCTGATGGTCTTCGTTTAGCAGTCACACTGGGGGCCTTCCCGGTCATAAATGACCGGACACCTAAAAATGAAACTTCCTCCATCCCAGTAAAAACCAATGCAATTTATTTTTGTTCTATAATATTTATTCTTTTTAATTTAGAATTTTGAGACAATTTGATTGAACTTATTAATATTTATGCAATATTTATAGTCCATTTTTTGCCATTGAAAATAATGTTTTTTTTTTTTTTGAAAAAAAACAAAATTCTATGCAGTATTTTCGGGTAAAATAGAGACTAGGCTTTCAGAAAAAAAAATAAAATAAAAAAAAATTCATCAATTTATTAATCATAAAATTAAATAAAACATGTTATTGCATGGGTTTACCACTAGATGCCTGTATAGCTCTAAATGGAGATGTTTGTGAATTCTAGTTGTTTTTGGACCAAATTACTTACTTTTAAGATGTGGATTGAATGTATTTTTTTTAGAAATTCTCAAATAATACTTTTTGCCAAGGTTTATAACATTTTATTAATTATTATTTTAATAATTTTAATAATTATTATATTAATTATATATACATATATTAATTATAATTATTAGTTATGTTATGTTTTTCACTCTTGATGTTTTAGAGCTTCACCCCTTCATTGCTGAGCATTTTTTTTCTGCATCGTGGCTGATTTTTAGAGAATTTTTGTGTTTTTGTCAATTTCCCATTCATTTCCTATGGGGGTAATTTTGACCGAAGACCAAAATCATAACTAATTTTTTTACGACCACTTAGCATGCTCGGATCATGAACTAATTTTTTTTTGTGTGTTCACATACCTAATGCCAGAAAAGTCACCAAGTTTCGTAACATTCTGATGAAGCTGTGATTTTTAAAAATTCAAAACAGATTTTTGTAATCTGAATTTATTGGTGTGTATGTGTATAAACGTGTGTTTGTATGTGTGTGTGTGTGGGTGGGTGTGAATTTTTTGCACTCTTGATGTTGTAGAGTGTCACCCCTTTACTGCGGTGTACTTTTTTTTAGAATCGTGTCCGATTTGTAGATTGTACAGACAAAAATTCAGAGAATTTTTGTGTTTTTGTAAATTTCCCATTCATTTCCTATGGGTCGGTCATTTTTGACCGAAGACCACGAGTGTGACTCTTTTTGTTTACGACCACTTAGCATGCTCGGATCATGACCTCAATTTTTTTTTGTATTCACATACCTAATGCCAGAAAAGTCACCAAGTTTCATAACCTTCCGATGAAGCTGTGATTTTAAAAATTTCAAAACAGAAAATTTTTCAGTCAGAAATGACCGAGGACCATCAGAGGGTTAAACAAAAGTAATAGTGAAAATATATTTACCATGTATTCCCTTTACCATAACCAAATGTGCTGTATGATCCATCCAAATGCTTGTAGTTCATTTGTCTCTGGTATCCTGTTTAGTGTGATAATGGTTAACACTTCAACAGTTTGTTTGGGTGACTCAATGTGACATTCAGGTGTGTTGAATAATGTATAATTTGGTATCAAACCGTCTCAGTATTTTCTTGACATGATTTTGTCTCTCACCGCTCTGCAGAAAGCCTGTGGCTCTCTCTCGGATGGCCGAGGTGAGCTGCTCCGTGTTCTCCAGATACTCCAGAATGTAAATGTTGGGAGAAAGAACAGCCATGTTTTGCTCTCCACAGCCGTACGGCATCCGTAATAATCCGTGAAGGTTCCTCAGTGCACGACCCAATATGTCGCCTGTAAACCATATAAAATGTTGTGAGTGTCATTTGTCTAAAGTCTAAAGCCAATCTCCTCATTTCTGCTCATGTTTGTAAATGTTACCAATGACTGAAACAGAGGATCTGGCTGATCCCTCTATCACATCTTTAGGAAGAGTCAGAGCCACTTCCTCTGAGAGACTGTCACCTATGAACCAGACAGACAGAAACACATCAGTGATCAGCAGAGTAACGATATAAACATTTTAATACCACCTGTGAAGTCCCAATAATAATAATATAATCAAAAACAGGAATTATTGTGATTCAAGCACTTTGGAAAAAGGGAGAAAATGGCCACATTTGGCACAGCTGAACAACTAAACTACAGTTGTCATGAAAGGCTGACAAATTTAAACTTTCTCAATTAAAATGTCCGATACATATGAGCATATTTTGGCTCCCTCTATTGGTCCTCAAATTTGGTGTGTCCTCAAAATGTCCTCTATGCAATGTGTACTTATTTTCATGAAGTTGGAGTTTGTGTTTAGAAGACAAAGAGGGTTGAGGCATTATCAGCGCTTGTACACCAAAACATATGAAATATCTGCAGACTAACCCTTTGGACACAGTAACCAGCTGTGAGTCTCTGTCTTTTCAGTTCCTTCCGCCTGCAGCAGAAATCAATCACATCAACACATCATACATAAGCAGCATTAAGATCATGAGTAAATGATGACGTGTGCTGACCTGTACGAGCAGACTTCGTGTGACCGTGTCAATGCGTCCTCTCTCCGGGACGCTCACAATCTCATTGTCACACACAGTCTGGGACGCCTCTGCCTCTGCACTGACTGTAATATTCAAGACTCCTACAACACAAGACATACGTGAATATACAACTGAGAAACAGACGCGTTTCCATTACCCTTCAAACTGAGCAAATTGAAAATTGCAAATTAAAATAAGCACGTCCATTTCGGAAAAAAAAAACATTTTTATGCTCGCATGAGGTGGTTTTTCAGGCAATTCGAAAAAGGAATATTTCGCAAACTACAATGGAAACAGTTTTTTCACATTTACAGGTGACCTGAACTTATTCTTCACACGATCATTCACAGTTCCTCTGTAGCCACGTTTCCATTATGATCTGTGCAACACTTTTGCGGTATTTTCTAAATGTCGATAAAACATTTTTGTGAAATTGATGCTGTTTACATTAACCGATGTTATGCGACTAAAACATAATTTTTTCATCTTGCAAGAAGCCAAAATTATGGCGACGTATGTTGGTAGGTTTACGTATATCGCAGCCACTGTAGTCATTATTTTTAATCGAAGGAGACGTAGGCGTGTTATCCAAGCTTTAATGGCAAGGAAAGCCTCCTATATTTAGGAGCGAAATATTTAGCAAAATATTCCTTTTTCGAACAGCCTGAAAAACCTCCTCACGCGAGCATAAAAACATTGTATTTTCAATGGAAGTTTCTGCGAAATTGACGTCTTTCCAGTGGGTGTATTTTCAATTCGCATTTTCAATTTATGCAATTTGAAGGGTAATGGAAACACGGTGAAATTGCATGTTTAACATTTACATTAACATCTTCCCTTGCCAATAATGCTTGGATAACACGTCTACGTCTCCTTCGATTAAAAACAATGGCTAGTGCGGTGGCTGCGATATATGTAAAACTACCAACATATGTTGAATGACTTATCGTTAGAGGGAAAAATTATGTTTTAGTCGTGTAACAGCTATAGGCTAGGCAGTTGACTGCGGATGCTACGTGGCAACAGGAGATGGATCGTCACGGAGCCTGGGTTGTGAAAGAGTACACCGGAGTCATAGATTTTAGTATGAGTGTGTGTATTCAGTAAATAAATAAAAAACATAAACAACATGAACCTTCAATGGCATACAAAACACAATTCTGCTTAAAGTTCAGTTCAATGGCAGGTTGATGTGCTGCCGACGAATAGGGGAAAAAAACAGAGGAAGGAGAGGGGGGGGGGGAAACCCCAACCGCAATGTGTACCACGGCCGAGACAGAGTCCGGTCAGATGTCAGTTAATTACGGGTTGAGCAATAATAATCCAGGTAGGGAAAAGCTCAGTCGCGGTGGATGTGTGGTTCGCTTATCCTACCACATATATGTCCAAGTTCTTTTAGCTCGCCATCTCGATCGGAGTCCTTGAGTTGGGACGGTCGAGAATTCAAGAGTCCATAAATGGAGAATGGGGATTGGTTGGCCCAGAAAAAAACCCTGACCTTTGAGGTCGGAATGACTAACGCGGGGTCTCCAGGCGCAGCCCGACGTCTAAACAGAGCGGAACCAGACAGGGCTCGAGTATTCAGAGCTTGAATCGCTAAAGTTGGAGCACTTTGTAAATTTGTTTGGGGACGCCGAACAGACCATGCCACAGCCACAGTGGAGACGGAGAGGAAGTGAACTCCATGACGCGTAACTTTGAGGAAGTTGGGAGTTCGGGGAAGCCGCAGGAAGTGGGCCCGCCAAAATAAAAGACTAAATGCGGGTTACAGTCGCATAACATCGGTTAACGGAAACACCATCATTTTGCAATCGTTTTTTATCGACATTTCAAAAACATCCCAAAAGTTTTGTGCAAATCTGTAATGAAAAGGCGGCTACTGATTCAGACTGGAAAACTCACCAAGAACAGAGGGAGTGAGGATCCATTTAAAGGTTTTTCTTCCATTAGCACATAGACAGGATGAATACTGATCATCAGAGGAGGCTTTCAGAGTGTAGTCTGAGGAAGGAGCTGGAGTCACTTTAACCTGTCAATCATACACACATGATTAGTGGCTTATTTGATATGATTTGGTCATCATACTGCGTCTGAAATCTCACCATGATGCACTTGGACAGATAGTTGAAGACAGTGGCCTTCAGCTCAAAGATCTCCCCGCGGATGATGGAGTAAGGCAGAGAGAGCTCTAGGAAGAAGGGCTGGAAAACTGTCAGCTGAGCAGGAGGAGCCAGACCCAGACCTTCAGAGGACAGGCAGAAGGCCTCCGTCTCCCAAGAGGTGATGGTGTCAGGAACCGTGACAGGAACCTGAGCTGATCCAGAGTCCCTGTGGAGGAATTACAACAATAGGCATATTTGATTCTGACTCAGCCATTTTTCCTGTAATAAATGGCAACATTCAGCACACAGATGATGAAAAAACTGGATTAAGAATCTGCAAAGCAAGCAAGGTATTTTCTGTCCTGTGGGCGAGAGGGGAGGAGATGAGGTATTAAATATAAGTAATAAGATAAATATGATGTTAAATGTACTGATTATGCTTTAAATACCCCACTTCGGCAAGTTCCCAGATCCACGTTTCTGGAAAGACAGTTCGAATCGTCACTGCTGGAGAATCAGGTGTTGAATCAGTTACATCCTCTGGTACTGTCTCAAGCACTGGAAAAAAAAGTGATATTTTGCAGCTTTAAGTGATGTTCAAATAGATACTCTTCTCTAAAATGTGGGTGAGGCTCTGTCCCTACACTGTACAAAACTGGAAAACAAGTTATATTTTGTAGTTTTAAGTGATATGTATGTGAAGAGTACGTCAAAATGATCTATTCTGTATCCAGTCATAAGTGAATAGAAAATGTAAGGTAGATCATTATTTTAATACACATATTTTCACATATATTAAATGTTTCAGTTTATTTAGTTTTGATTTTAGTTTTAGTATTTTAGGGCTGCAAAAGTGAATGTGTTCATTTTATCTTACAAAAGATATATAGTTTTATCGATGAGTTTATCTTACCAATATTAACACTGATTCAAAGTTCACTATCCCCCCCCCCCCCCCCCCCCCCCATTGTAATAACAGTACATGTACCTACCGATCACACACACAGGGAGTTCCACAAACAAATTTGTTGCCATCTTCAATCCCACTTTCTGCCAAATGGCAATGATGAACCACAATAAAAGTCATGAAAATACAAATTACTTTTAAATGTCAGTATAATCATGATGGCTTTTTATGCATTTACTTACACATGTGCAGTATATACTCTCTCAATCATTATCTACTGCACTGCCACACATATAATCCAACTGTTACCTTTAAGGATTCATAAGTGAATGCATTGTATTCCCAAAAATGCATAGACGGACACTCCACATCTTCAACAGTCTCAGGGTAATTTGACTCTGATTGCACTGGCAGCAGGCTGAAGATCTGTGACGGGACCATGTTCACACACTATCAGTATGATTTCTAAATAATACATGTATTTCCAACAAAACTTTATTTCCATTTTGGTGAGAAAGAATTAAGATTAATGCTAAATTTCCTGAGATCAAAATATCAGCTGATGGATCATAGCAGAAATAAGTAAACGTCTGTTATCATTAGATTGACACTGTAGATTCCCACTATGAAGAGACACATTTAATCAACACTGAATCTTAAAGCATCTAGACCTTGTCAGTATCCAGACGTTCTCCTGACTTCAGGATCAGGACGCTCTTATCTACAGCCCTGAGGCCACACAGTGAACCAGGCTGAGCTGAGAGCTGGAGAGTGTTTTTCTCACCGGGAACTGCTTTAGCAGGAGAAAACTGCAGAGATACCTGTGACATACAGGGAATAGGATTTATTTTAGAAATGAGTCAGTAATACAGTTTAAAGAGGCTCATTTCTAAAGCTACAATGCACACCTTGTTTTTGAAACACTTTTCAATGTTGAAATCTTTGCTACTAGCCACAACCTTTTCACTGGGGAGAAAAACACAGTACGCCAGAATCTGCACTACAGGAGCCAGATCTAGACTAATAGACAGTTTGAATGATATTGAGCCCCTTGCTCCATCAGAAATCTTCACTTCAACCTTCTCATATCCATGATGAACAATCACTCCTCTGGACAAGACCTGAAACAGACAGATGACACTCTGATAACAAACTGACTAGTGCAGCCAAATAATACTGTTAAACAAAAACATAATCTCTGTGATAATGTACATACTGCACATGTTCTCACCATATAGACGATGTCAGTTTTGAAGTTTTTAATTGTCTCTCCAACAAAATAATACTTGATAGTGGCTGTAAACTCAGAGTCACACTTTAATGGTTGTTCAGTATTCTCTATAATCAATTCACTTCGTGATGGGGTGTATGGAGAGGCAGGTGGGAAGAGCTTGACTGTTTTTTTATCGAAAGCGATGTAAGGCGTGTCGTCGTGTCCAAAACCACGGACCTCTTGTTGGACACTTGCCTAGATTACAAAAAATCGGAAATAACTCCTGTAACTAAACTCTTCATGCAATACAAAAGAAAATTAAGTGAACACAAAATATCTTACTATTAGATCAATATCACTTTTAGAATGACTGGATGTATTAAGAGAGAAGTTGGCCAGTCCAGCGCTGTCTGTAGTGAGATTTAGGAGCAGTTTTGTGGACCAAATGTGACCCTCCATAAGATAGACCTTTTTGTTTTGAATTGGTGCACCTTTGAAATTTGAGAGTTTTATCTGTTGAAAATAAGATTTTGAAGGAATAAATGACTATATCAATAAAACATATCACTGGTGTTAAACTGAGACAAACGGATTTTAGACTTACTTTTCCTTCAATAACTGATCCGTGTTCATATGTTTTGGGCAGGTCAGTAAATGTGACTTTACCAATTTCATAAGTGAGAGATACAGATTCAGATTTTGTCATGGTGATCTCTGTAAATAGTCAAAACACCTGCATAAATATTTATTTAAATAAAAGTAAACGACAATGAGAAATATAAGAAATGTAGGTAACAGAGATCTGACCAAATTGAACAGCTCACCCGTTCCTTCTTCTGTAACCATTGCCTCAACATGAAGAGAATTCTGCATCACTTGCAGTGGAGATAGGAAGCTATGACCTTCTACCAGTTTGACATTAAAAAAGACTGATGCATCTAAGGTATGGATGGCACAGCCTGTCTTTTTTATCTAATTATAAGGAATGAACACAAACATAACTATTAACAGAAGAGTGGTTTAATTAGATAAATGTATTAAAGATAATGTACTGCGTTTCAACTCACATACCTCAATGGTGTCCTCTAAACACACTGGATTTGAGTAATAGGAAATGTGGCGCCAGAGCTTACGGCACACTTTCACCCGTGATTTACCAGGTACAGGCTGTCCATAAGTGTATCTGTGAAGAAGGTACAAGCAACTGATCTACAGCCCGGGGGTTGAGTTAAGCAACTAATATATTAGGATGGGGGGTTAAAGTAAGAAACTGACCCAAGAGTTAAAAATAATAATAATACAATTAACAATTAAATGAAAGTGTGAATGGAAGAGCACGTTGCTTTTTTAATGCAGGAAATAAAAAGAAACCACTCACTTTCCGCAAACCTCAATTATCAGTTCCTCTTCTTCAACACTTAATTTATTTGGGCTTTTTACAGTAACTTCAAACTTAGGCAAAACTAGAAGTCAGAAGGCAGAAATCAGAGTTATTAGTACTCAAATTTAAATACAAACATATTATTTAAACTCTTCCCATGCAAAACTACAAATTGTCTGTTCCCTTTCAAGAGAACTCGTGCTGCGTCATAAGTTACGACACTATGGGAGCACCTCTGCGTGATTGCGTCTTGAAGCATGTGTGAAATCAGTCCAATGGTGTGGCAGAACGTCATAATACGTCTTAATATTTCTCTTGTGGCCCATAAGTAGTGAAAAAATTAGAGAGAAGTATTTCGTTTTAATCAAGTTGTTTTTTTAAATGAGGAGTAAGCTAATCTAACTAATCTTTTATTTTCCTCGCAGCTCTTTGGTAATGGGGTGATGCGCTATAAAAATTTTGCGGGGAAATCCTCTTCTGATCATCGTCTATCGGCGCATCAGCGCAGTGCGTCTATCAACTGAGCATCGTCTATCGGCACAACCTGGCACGGTGGTTTTTGTGGGGCCCTCCAGTACAGGGTTCTTCCTTTTGGCTAGCACTGTCAGCTTGCACTTTCAAGAAAGGCGTGGATGTTGCACTGGCTCCTCTGTGATTGAATTACATCGATGATTGGTTGATACTAGCTCATTCAGAGCACATGGCGTTTTAACATCGAAATGTTGTCCTCGCTCATATGAAAGAGCAGGGGTTGAGGCAGAACGCAAAGAAGAGTGTTCTTTCTCCAGTATAGAGAACCACCTTTTTGGAGGATTCTGTGATGATGCAGGCACACATAATCCTCTCAGCATTAAAAGAGCTGAAGCTAGGCCAGTCACGCACTGTCAAACAGTTTCAAAAATTGTCAGCAGCAGCAGCCAACATCATACATTTTGGCCTGTTGTACATGAAACCCCAGGGGATTTTCCCCAAGGGGCAATCCATTCCACATGATCAAGGTTACAAGAAGATGTCTTTGTTCCTTGACAATGTGGAGGAAACCCTGGTTCTTGTCCAAACGTCGTCACGTGATACTTATGACAGATGCTTCTCTCACGTGTTGGGGGAGCGGTCCTGGAGGGCCACTCACCCCAGGGTCTGTGGAAGTGCGCTTTCTGATCTTCGGGGGACATGTTCTTGTCCATTTAGACAACACATCAGGGGTCGCTTAGGTCGAGACAAGGGCTGAGGCCCGAGGAATGGAGACTTTACCCCAAGGTGGTGGGTCTTCTATGGAGGAGGAAGAGAAGTGGAAGAGGACATATTAGTGTCATCCAGCCCCACTAGTGTTGAATACCATTATGCCTGTATGCATTTCCCCCGATCGCTCTGCTTTCGGGAGTTATGGAGAGAGTTTGCCGGGAGGGTGCCCATCTACTGTTGGTGGCCAACTCACATCTGGTTTTTGGACTTGATATCCCTCCTCTATGGCTCCCTTAAGGAGATTCCGATCAGGAGGGACCTTCTGTGTCAGGCTGGGGCTAAATATTTAACCCCCATCTAGAGGTATGTAAGTTGTGGGTTTGAGTCATAGAGTCAATGACCAACTCATAGAGGCTGGTCTCACAATGGAGGTTTAGACCCAGTTAACTGCCCGGTTGGTACAGTGCTAGAGTTTCTGCAAGAGCGTTTCTCCACAGGAGTATCCCCTTCTACACTTAATGTTTATTTGGCCCTGTTTACCACACTCCTTTGAGTGGTGTATCCTTGAAAAGAGACCCATTAGTATCTCGTTTCTTCAGTGGAACATTGAGGATTAGGCCTGCAGGCCTTCTGTCCTCCGACTAGACCAGGAGAAATTAAATGTGCTTTGCTTGGTTAGGGTGCTTGATGCTTACATCCACAGAGCTGCCATGTGGTGTAAATCTGATCAACTCTTTGAATGCTTTGGGTCGCCCAGAAAGGCGTACCCAGCATCTAAGCAGAGAATGAGTAAGTGAGTTGTCGAGGTTATCTCTCTTGCTTATGAATTGGCCGGTCAGCCTTCTCCCTTGGCTGTCCGGGCCATTCTACTAGGAGTGTGGCGGCTTCTAAAGCCTTGCTTTCTGGGGCCTCTCTTCATGACGTTTGTGCTGCAGCGGGCTGGTCCTCTCCGCACACATTCGTCAGGTTCTATGACCTTGACCTGGGCACCACCCCTGGCTTCCAGGTGCTTCAGTCTTAGTTGCGCTCCAGATATTATTCACACTAGACAAGCACTGGTCAGTAGGGCTGTAGTCAACCACAGAAATGCTTAGTCGACCAAAGTCATGTCCTGCGCAACGATTAGTCAAAAAAAAAAAAAAAAAAAAAAGGATGCGATGTTTTGATTGAACATTAAACAACTGTCATAGAGCATTTATAAAACAACAACGAAAAAAAATCAATAATACATAAAACTATAATAATAATACAATTCTTTGAAAATAAAGTGATTTTTTTTAACCCTCTGGGGACCAAAAACGCGCCCGCGCGTTTTGCTCGTTTTTTTTTTTTTAGCAATGAAAATAAACACTAAATGCTCTGTTAATTTTGATCTTTCATTTTCGTGTAATACATCAATCGATCCTGTTCAGTTTCTATTTTTTTTCTGTATACTCACAATAAAAATAAAGTGTTTTGCTTTTTGACAAATAAAGAAATATTAACATGATGCGATTTCTGCCTTCTCTCTGTCAGTAAACTCCCATTTGAAACGCGTTCGAAAATGATCTATAACTCCGCGAAAATTCAGTCAAACAGGCAAACAGACCTACGGGCATAAAGCTTGATATATATATATATATATATATATATATATATATATATATATATATATATATATACTATATAACTATATATAACAATATTATTTATATATATTATATATATTTATATATATTATATATATTTGCTATATTCAAACTAATGAATACATATGATAAAATGTAGGCCTATAATCTTTTTTCTTTTTCTTTTTTACAAAGAAAGAGTACACTTGAAATATTGTTGAAATTGTAATTGTTGTAATTGTAACATTTTTAATAAAATAGCAAAACATATTTACAAGATAGATGTAAGCGAAATTTTAAATGGTCAATATAAGTCTTCTAAATACATCTTTTGTCCTTGCATTGTGGCTCAGTCAGTGTCACACCTGAATGAATGGCTAATTATGCAGAGTCATTATGCAGAGTGGGTGGGACATTGTAATCTAAGGTGTAAACTACTCCTCCTCCTCGCATATTGGCTTTCCAAGCAAAACCTGTTTTACACCATTTAAATCAATGTATTTTTTTTGTGAACGATAAAGCAAGACTATTTTCACATCATTTTGAAGCTAGAACTCAAAGGGACAACATCCATTAGTCAAAAGTCTTGTGGACACATATTTAATATGTGTTTTGTGGTCTTAATTCAGCAACTTTCATTTAATTTTTTTCCAATAACCACGCATAAACATTATTCTCTTAAAAATACAAACATCTACATACACGGTGCTCGCATATTATGGTAGCCCTGTTTGTGATATATAGAGTGAATTTACACCTTTGCCATTAACATGTTTATAAATAACTGAAAAAAGCACAAATGTCAGAGCATGTCAGAACATCTCAAGGACCCCAAAAACAGCTTGGTCCCCATAGTATTGTAACTTACAACGCAACGCCAGTTCCCTTGAAAGGGAATGCCTCGGTTACGACTATAACCTCGGTTCCCTGAAGAGGGAACGAGATGCTGCATTGCTCCGCCATAACTTATTTCACTTCACTTACTTACTTCAGCCTATCAGAAGCTGACATTGTTTGATTCAGGGGTGCTTTAATACCTTCCTGGTTGTGACGTCACCCCCCATGATGTTCCGCCACACCATTGGACTGATTTCACACGTGCTTCAAGACACAATCATGCAAAGGCGTTCCCTTAGTGTCGTAACTTACAATGCAGCGTCTCGTTCTCTCTTCGAGAAACCAAGGTTACAGTCATAACAAGTCTTTTTTATGACTTACCATATTGTTTCACTTCAAAACCACGTGAGATCATCCTGTCACCAATAAAAGCCTTCAGTTTGTACATGCCTTGACGGGCCTCTGGGTTTAATTCATAAGAACGCTGCAAAATCCACCTTGTTGAAGAAACATTTGTCCATTGGCCAATCCGGTTACCTTTTCTGTCCTGTTTAATAGCAAAGACACAGTGCAGATATTTTGTGACAGTCAGCTACACATATCCTGACTATCAATGAAGAAATATATAATTACCCTACTGAAAATACAATAATTGCAAATATAACTGAATTTCTAGTTTTAATCAGATTTAAAAGGTGTGTTTGTTATGACTGCACAGAAGGTTTTGTGTTCTTACCTCAAGAACCACTGTACTATACTGTGAAAGAGCAAATAGTAATTAAAGATCAAAAGCCAAAAATGTGTTCATTTGTTAAACGTGTATTCAACAATGCAAGAGATAATAAAGATGCCAGATAAACACATCAGACCTGCTGATCAAGGGGTGCAAAGTTTGTATTCATGGTAACAACTCTGAAGTTCACTGTAAAATAGAAATGTGTATTAAAAAACTTCACTTTTGATGTCTTTAGCTCTTATGTAAGGGACAATTGCTTACAGTCATATTTCTCTCCTGTAAATTACCAAACTGTGTGTGAACCGTATTAAGGGTCAAATACAGGGCTGACAACTGTATTCTGCTGCTGGGTGAATGTGTCTTTTGAGCCAAATTCAACTAGCTGTCACAGCTGTCTGTTTAAGCCATAATGTTACAAAAATGTCTGACAATTTGGCTCCAGCTGACCAGTTAGAATCAAGTAGGCCTATCCCAGACAGCTATGAAGTTTATTACATGTAACGATTTATATCAGGGGTGTCAAACTCCTGGAAGGCTTCAGAGTTTAGTCCAAACCCTGTTGATATCAAATAACCCTGAAGGACCTGATCAGGTACATTTAATAATTAGGGTTAAAGCTAAGCTCTGCAGGGCTGTGGGCTCTCCAAGAACACCCCTAATCTATAGTATCCATAGATTTCATATAAAATAAAGTCACACAGATACGATTACAGTATTCCTTTATTTCAGTACATCAGATTGTTGCTTGAGCATAGTGTGCTTTACTTATATGTGCTACATCAGCTGCGATCAGGGTTTAGATGTCAGTGACACCAGCATTATTTACTGAGCTTTAGCCTTTGAGACATTCACAGCTCACCTGTCTGTCCTGGAGTATAGATGGGTTTATCAGTCTGGATAAAAGTCACAGGATTGTAAGGCTTGAACATGACTTTTCTCTCTTCAGTCGTCCTGAAAGTCTCTCCCTGAAGTTCAACCTTCATTTTCTGCACTGATTCTGCCTTGACCAGAGGAGCCTGATGAGAAATAATTTCCTGTATTCACAACCTGCCACAAAAACTAGATGCATTATGATGAAACATATTTGATAATATATTCATTATGTGCATGTTTTGATGGCAGACCTTGAAGTTAAAGCAGCGATGAAACTCTTCCTCAGCTTTCTCCTGCAGCAGTAATGTGCTCTGGATACCACGAACCAGATGAATGTTCATGACAAGGCTTTCATTGGGCTTGAGAAGACTTGCACACAGTTTGGCATCAGATCCCGACTTAATCACTGCAGGAAACGTCACCATGAAATATCTGTCCAGAGAAAATAATCATACAATCTTGGTTAGATGTAATGAGAAAAATAAAACATAAACTGGGAGGGAAAATCAATACAGTTAATTTACTATTGATCAATTGAAAATATGAATATGAAAAGTGTGAATAAAAGAACAAACTGTGTATTAAGTCTGGTGACTAAATTCTTTATATTTGTACGTTTATTCAGAGAATTGGTCTTAAAAATACACTGCCATTAAAAAAATCTGTCACTGTCATTCATTTTAAATGATCTTATGCCTTAAGTTGTCTCTTAACCTTCTTGCTGGCTCATTTTCAGTTTAATTTCTTTGTCCATTTTGGCTGTTTTAATGCAAATGGTATGTAATTTGGCAAAATTGTGACTTTTTGGATAAATGTAAAAAAATGTATCCCATGTTGCATAATATGTATAACACACTGTGTAGATCAAATAGGAACATATAGCACCATAATGACCTAAAATGGCCCATCGAAACCCATTAAAACGTTGTTTAAAGCCGGGCCGTCATTAATACATGAATCATGACTTATGTTGAAACATCCTTTCATTTTGAAGCAAAAGCATTATATTTGCATTATATAGTGTATTCCGCCAGATGAGGTCACTACATAGGTTTTAGGTGTGTTGGACATCGGCTGCGGCTGGATGCAAACCGATCGGCGAGAGTAGCCGCGTGCAGGCGGGGAGGAGCTGCAAACGGAGACGTGAAGTCGGACACTTTCTGGTTCCCGTAGTGACCGCTCACGTGGTGTTTGCATACTTTACCACAGCTGCAGTGAAATAAATGCAATATTTGCCAAATAATACACAGATGTTTCAGAGACATTTTCATTCAATACTTTATGTATTGCTTCATATGGAGTCTGTTTGAACAAGAATAAAGTTCAACATAAGCTACTGTCAATGAAGTGGAGTCTACGTTTTTAATCAGTTTTAATTGGATAAACATGACACAATATAACATTGCAACGACATGAAAAGAGTGTTCACTGTTATAATAAACTGATTTGAGAGCTTTAGAGGAACTAAAGGTGTTCGAATAAACACGAAACACACGTGATCGTTGTCATGCGGTGAATCCGGCCAATCGTGGAACAGCTGTGTCGTCATCAGCCCTCGTGCAGCCGCTCTTGAGAAGCTGCGCTGGCTGAGTTCTCCGGCTACTCTCGAATCGCTCTCGCGGTACTTTGATGGCATACGTCACAGTCACGTGGCGTCGGCTCTGATTCAAGTCGGACAAAATTTCTAACCGGCATGCACTGCTTTAAGTCAGCCTCCGATCGGTCTGCGCAGAGCTGCATGAAGTCGAACAAGCCTATTCCCTATGGGGGGGAAATGCACGTTATTTTCCTGGTTTCCACTAGGGGCACTATTGCCTGTGTTATGAAGCATTTTAATGGCTCAATGATCTAAAATGATGTTTCTGAGTATGTGTGGATGTCTGAGAGCAATGTGTGTCTGCGTTGACAAAAGTGTGTGTGTGTGTGTGTGTGTGTGTAGGGCCTAAATATAATACATGGTGTTTAGGCGAGTGACAAAAATCATAATATCCTGAAGGTCATATTTTACGCTTTCTGTCTCTCTCTCTCTCTCTCTCTCTGTGTGTGTGTGTGTGTGTGTCGGTGGTGTAGGATGTGTGTGTATGTGTGTGTGTGCATTTAGAAAGAGAAAGCGCTTCTCACTGCATTGTTTTCTTTCGGTTTGATTCATGCGTATTTTACGCACAGACATGAACCTTTGACACAGCTTTGTTTTTTTTAGCAGTCTATGTTTCAAAGTTAATTGATAATTTCTCACCTACGTAGAGGCACAAACACAGCCATGCAGTCAGTCCTTAGACAATAATAACACCTTGCATCTTGCGGCAACACAAAGATGTAGCTGCGAGGGATCCTAAACAAAGTCTGCCTTTGTTTTGGATTACAATAGTTGAGAAATCAGTGTTTATACAAGTGCGGTTGATGCAAAAGTTATAAAGCTGTGCACCTCTTTGGTGCGGCCATTTCACACTCGACAAGATTAAGAAAACCTACACGACCACCGTAGCAGTGGACTAAGTTACTGAACCAAGTGAATAATAATATACCTGGATAAGGTATGTGCTAGCAACAGTAACTCACACATTTATTTAGGTTGTTGGCGCATACAGCTGCAAGAGGAAGACAAGTCGGTGGCCAATGGCGCTCTTCTACAATCTAATAGACGTCTCTGCTTTCAACGCCTTTGTCCTGTGGGTGGCTGTTGACCCTTCCTGGAACCAGGAGAAAACCTTCAAAAGGAAGTGGTGGAGCATCCTGGAGGAGCTGGGGAGGATGCTGGTGTATCCCCAGATGGAGAGGAGAGAGCGCCTCCCCCGCACACCAGCCATGGTGCAATCACAGCGGAGAGCAGAAAATTCAGAGGCAAGTGGGGCTGCAGACACCCATGACAAGAGGAGGAGGAGGTGCAGTTTCTGCACTAACAAAAAAAGAAAAATCTCCACCACCTGCTCGAAATGTGCCATTTACATCTGTAAGGAGCATGCATTGCAATTCTGCAGCTCCTGCAAATGAGCTGAACAATGACCCCATTTTGTTTTGAAGTTTTTGATATGTTTATAGAATTCTGAAAAATAAAAATTCATGTTCATGGTGATCTTGTAGGTTTCCTTTCTTTCTAGAGCAAATTTCGATGTGTAGGGAGACAGGCACAGGTTATAGTAGCCTAGTAGAAATCAGGACAATGTTTGCAATACTGCAGATGTTTGCAGTATGTCAATTATATGAAAAATGGTACCAACTGGTGGAAAACAGTAAAAAGTAAATATTTTACCCCAAGGCTTGGTAATGACAGGGTATTTGAATAGAAATTATGATTTGATGATATTATGACAGTGGGTTCAAAAATTGATATTTTAATGGGTTTAAATAGGATCAAATTTGTCCTTAACGCGCTGTGTGATTTAAAAAAAAAAAAATTAGCACAAAAAATAAAAATGCACCAAAAATAATGTTGCTGCTAATCTTAGACATATTCAAGACTGTGATAATCCAAAGCCAAGGTTTTCTCTTTGCATTTAGTATATGGAAAATAATTACATTTTTGTGTTTTTTCCTCTTATACAAATTGATGGTATCGTCACCAAAACTGGAATTTAAAGGGTTAAAATCCTGAAATTAAAATAAATATTTGGTAGTTATGATGAGGACTGATGCTGGTTAAAAGATTTAACTTAGTAAAAGTGGAAAATAATAATAATATATAATTTTTAATGTTACGTTCAGAGACGAAGTAATTATTGATTTATATTTACTTCTAATGTGTCTTGTTTCTTTTTCTTTTGCTCCTTCTACTCGATCTGCCTGGCAGGTAGTTGATCGCTCCCAGCTGTAACTGCTTACCAATTAAAGGGATAGTTCACTTTTCACTTCTTCTGCTGAACACAGGGAAGATATTTTGAAGAATGTCAGTAACCGTTAACAGGAACCACTGACTTCCATAGTAGGAAAAAAAAATACCATGAAAGTCAATGGTTCCAGTTAACGGTTTGGTTACTGACATTCTTCAAAATATCTTCCTTTGTGTTCAGCAGAAGAAAGAAATTCATACAGGTTTGAAACAACTTGAGGGTGAGTAAATGATGACAGAATTTTCAT